>NW_006159427.1:621068-689379 GCF_000334495.1 Tupaia belangeri chinensis
TTTTTTCCTTCTTTCTTTCTTTCTCTCAAGTAGAAATGAAAAGAATGATCTTTTCAGTCCTTAGTTACAGAAGTACTAGCTAATAACAGTGTACTAGTTCCCGACAGTTGCTATAACAAAGCAGCACAGACTAGATGGCTTACCACAATAGAAAGTCACAGTCGTGGAGCCAGAAGTCTGAAATCAAGGTGTCAGTAGGGCCGTACTCCCTCCGAGAGTGGGCAGAATCCTAGCATCCCCATTCCCAGCGTAGGTGGTGGCCATGAGTCCTCAACATTCCTTAGTTGGTGGCTACATCACTGCACTCTCTTCTTCTGTTATCTCTGCCCCCTCTTATAAGGACATCAGTCTCACAAGGACACCAGTAAGGGCCCACCCCACTCCAGAGTAACCTCATCTTAACAAATTACATCTATGATGTTTCTATTTCTAAACAAGTCACATTCTGAGGCACCAGGAATTAGGACTTCAACATACATTTTCCAGGGACACAGTTCAACGTAACAAAGAGCAACTTACCATGTGTATGAATTCTAGAGGTCAGTGGAAAGATGGACAGAGGCAAGCTACACTGTAAGTAGGGCCTTTTCCACCTTTAATATGATTTTGTGTTTACATTTTGATTAAAACATTCAGATTTAGTAGTTTGAGTTTGAGGGCTTTTCATAGCTTCTTGTCTCATTTTCTCCACTGCTCACCCCCACTCTACACATTCACAGAGAATTAGAGACGCACGAACAGAGTGGCTTGTCTAGACCGTAGCCTTGGTGTTGTAAATGTCTTGAATAAAGGTCATGTATCTGAACTAGACCTGCTGTAGATGTGCCTGGAGAAGGCCTCTCAGCAGCACTGCAGCACAGAGGTAGTTCATAAGAAATCCATTTGAATGAAGATAATAAAGAATTGATGCCATCATTTTGTTTTATCAAATATTATTTGGAACAGTACATCAGAGTGTGAAAAGAGTTTTATTATGCATAGATTCTACTGTAATTCTGTTTAGAGTAATAGGAATTTGCTGTATAATGAACAACAGATCCTGCAAAAGTCATAGATCATGTTCATTTCCTGTCGACAAAGTCTGCATAGTTAAAATGAGTATCAGGTGGTATCAGTCGAAAGTTTGCTTATTTTTGTGAGTTATTTTAGAAAGGAATCTGAAATAGAAGATAGGGAAAGTATAACTTATAATGTTCATTGGTAAAAAACAGAACTTCATTCTTCATACTATATTTTGCTTTAAGAATTACTGATTTGATTTTATCATTTGTATTTATTTCATGGCAGGATTTTCGGTGTCGAATGGCAATTCAAGAATTAAATGCAATTCCTCCTATATTAGACCTCTTGAAGTCGGAGTATCCAGTTATTCAGCTGTTGGCTCTCAAAACCTTAGGTGTTATTACAAATGATAAGGAGTCCCGAGCAATGCTCAGAGACAATCAAGGCTTGGACTACCTTCTTAAGATCCTAGAAACTAAGGTATCTGCAGCATTCACTCATTTTTCTATGAGAGAATATGAGCGGACTTTAAAAAATTCATTGAAAATAAACAGGTTCATTTTAGTACGATTTTTTTAATCCATGACTTTTTTCATAGTACTCATTTTCCATGCATTTTAAAAGAATTATTTTTTAGAATTATTTAATTATTTAATTCCATTTGCTATTATTTTTTAATTTGACCACAGAGAGACAGAGAGAGAGAAAAAGAGAAAGGGAAAAAGCAAGCCACCAGGTCTTGAGCCACCAGGACTCGAATCACCGGTCCACCATGTGGGAATCCAATGCGTTAACCACCACACCACCTGCCAGCCCCAAGAATTAGTTGTTTCAATTTTATTTACTATTATTATTTTTCAACTTGACCAGAGGAAAAGAGAAGAGGGGAAGTCAGAAAGCAAACCTCCATGTCCAGAATTCAAACCATGGCCGGCCATGTGGGAAGCTATGGTTGGCCATGTGGGAGTCCAGTGTCTTAACCACCGTGCCACTTGCTGGCCCCTTTCCACGCATTTTTTTGAAGATCCATCATGCACCTCTTCTAAATGTTGTTATAAAATATTAATTGTAGAATATCTTAATGAAATTTTATTATATTTAAGCAAAGCACTAAACATAATAGACTAATTTGCTTATAACCTAAGGGTAGAAACTAATGAGAATAGTCTTCTGGTTTAGAAGATTTAAGATTTTGAAATTCTTGTCTGTGATCTTCCTCTTGATTTCCTGAGACACCTAGAATTAGTATTTTTTTTAGAATTATTTTATTTAAGTTTATTCATTGTCATTATTTTATCAAGTTGACCAGAGAGAGACAGAAAGAGAGAAGGAAGGTGGGAAAGCAAGCTGTTAAGTTGGGGACTCGAACCGCGGTCAGTCATGTGAGAGTCTAGCTGCCTTATCCACCACACCACCTGCTGGCCCCAAATTAGTCTTTTAACCTCTGTCTGTCGTGGTTTTCTCTGAGATAAAGCAAGAAGGGTAATTCACCTTCTGAAACATACTCCGAGGAATATTAGAGCTGAATTTCCATAGTTGATACTAAGTTCCTTAGGAAGGAATTACACACTTAAGAATCTATGTCTTCTCCTAGTGTCTTCTACTTACAAAAAAACCAATTTAGCAGTTTATTGAATACCATTTAATTACTTGAAGTAATTCGGATAGCTTCTGAAACTGTCCAGCCTCTTAACTGCAGAATGAAATGGTAATATGTAGATTTCAGATCCATTGCCCCTACTTTAATAGTTTAGTCAATTAAATTAACTCTAATAAGAAAAAAAAATGTTTCTAAGTGTGCTTAGAAATTCAGGACATTGGGACAGATTAAAGGAGATTTTAAAAGATCCCTGGATAACAACTTTGAATTAAGTTTCAGACTATCTGATCATTACTTTTTTTTTTCCCTAGAAAAAAAAAAAAAAGCAAAAACAAAAAAACCCTCAGAGTTTAATAATTCAGCACTGGGAAAACAACGTAAAATATACAGGAGCAGTAATGGGAAAGCGTGCTCACATGAGCCTCACCGCCTTTGGAGTGTAGGCCAGACCCTGTGTTAGGCATTTTCTATTCGTGGTGCAGACTTCTCATAGCAATGCTGTATAGCTAGAGCTTTTTTTAAAATGGAAACTGCAAATCAGAGAGGTTACTTAATTTGCCTGTGTCACCTAGGTAGAAAGTGATTATTCATAGAGTGTACTGGGGTTTGTTTCACATGTCCACCGGTATTTTTTTAAGCAAGAAAGGAGGTAGAAAAATCCACTCCGTGGGACCAGCAGTTAGCGTAATGGCTGTGTCACGGGACTCCCACGTAGTCGACTATGGTTCATGTCCCGGACCCGGTGGCTTAAAACTCACGCCAGGCGTGTGTGTGTGCGTGCCCAAGATCCCGAGAGGAGAAGGGATTGCGGCGTGACCATCCCCTCTGGGGGGTGATTTCTCGCTTTCTATCTGTCTGTCTGGCGAACGCACGCACCCTATAGCAAAAACCTCTCCAAAAAAAAGAAAAAGAAAAAGAAAAATCCACTCCGTGGCAGGCATTAGCTGAGTATTTTGCACATGTGATTTCATTAAATTCCTAATTCTCAAAGAATGTGATAATACTTTTCTAAAAAAAAGAGATTAATCACAATAATTATTCATTCCCTATGTAATATATACAATTCTCTGTCATGATTATATCATCAGTCCCATTTTACAGATGAGGTTCAGAAGGTTACATAATTTGTCTATGGTCACAGATCTAGGAAATATATAAGAAAGGTATTTTTTCAGAGGTAATGTATGTATATATTCTAGTTGGAAATTTTTCAAATATGCAGAAAGACATAGAATGAAAAGCCAAAGTGTTTTTCTTTGGGTATCAGGCACAGAAGTTTCTTTTTATCACTTTCATTTAACATTGTCCTGTAGCTCATAACCAGAAAAATAAGGCAAAATAAAAGAAAAAAGAAAGTCTTGAAAGACTAACAAACCAGGCTGGCAGGTAGCATGGTGGTTAAGGCACTGGACTTCCACATGACTGACTGCAGTTCAAGTCCCAGACCTGACAGCTTGCTTTTCCAATTTCCCTTTCTCTCTCTTGGTCTCTCTCTGGTCAAATTAAAAAAATAACAATAAAACCAATAAAAATAATAATAACCAATGGAATGAGATAAATAAATAATTCAAAGGGGGGGGAAGACTAACAAACTAAAAAAAACTAAAAGTAGAACTGTGTTTAGTCACAAGTTACATGACCATGTATTATAGAAAATATTAAAAAGTCTACAAAAACATACTTGAACTAATAAGGAGGTCAATTAAGGTCACAGAATAAAAGTTCAATGTATAAAAATTGATTGTATTTCTACATGCTATATAACAAATAACAAAGCAAAATAAAACCATACAGTTCAATTTACAATACATTCCTAAAAAAGTAATTAATTGGAAATAAATTTAACAAAATTTTTTGCAAAATCTGTACACTGAAATATATAAAATACTTTTAAAGAAAATCTACATAAATGAAGAGATAATAGCTAAAGATGTGTATGGATTGGAACACATGGCATGAATATTTATTACATTTTTTAATTTATTTATTCATTTTTATTTTTAATTTGACAGAGAGAGACACAGAGAGAGAGAGAGAAAGAGGGGAAGTGAGAAAGCAAGCCACCAGGTCCGATACTCGAACTGTGTCAGCCATGTGGGAATGTCCAGTGCCTTAACCACCACGCCATCTGCTGATCCCAGTTTTCATTCAATTTTTTATATAATGATTCGTTGACTTGGTTGTACGCAGGGTTGTCATTTGTAATTTGTTTTCCAATTGTCTGATCTGTTGTTTTATCCCACTCTTCCTCTCTTCCTGCCTTCTGTTCATTTAATTTTTTAGTGTTAGATTTGAATTCTTCTACTGATTTTCTTGCTGTATCTCTCTGCGCTGTTTTCAGCGGTTGCTCTAGTGACTAGAATGTAACTTCTAATTATCGTAGTCTACTTAGAGTTAATACTGAATCACTTCAAGTAAAATATTGCAATCTTGTAATAATATATTTCTACTTACTTTTCCTATTCTTTTTTGGGGGGTTGGGGGAGATTTTTACTATAGGGTATGTACATTAGCTGGAGAGACAGAGAGAGACGGCAAGAGAGACAGTGAAAAATTACCCTCCCAGGAGAGATGGCCACACTGCAATCCCTTCTTTTCCATTCTCCTCTTGGGATTTTGAACATACATACATACACACTGGCATGAGTTTTAAGTCTCCGGGTCTGGAACTTGAACTGCAGTCGACTACATGGGAGTCTAGTGATGTACCCATTACACCATCTGCTGGCACCCATTTATTAGTATTTATAGAACAGGTTTACTGGCATAAATATTCTCAGTTTATAAAATTTGTCTGGAAATGTCTTCCTTTTGCTTTCAATTTTGAAAAGATACTTTTGCCTGATACAAAACCCTTGACCGATAGTTTTTTGTTTTTTGGGTTTTGTTTTTGTTAGCATTTTATTTCTCCTGATGGTTATTATTTCTGAAGAGAATTCAGCTGTTTATCTGATCATTGTTTCCCCATATGCAATGGGTCACATGGTCGTAGCTGGTATTTAAAATTCCCTTCTTCCATCACCCATTCTGTATTTTCTTTGCCCTCAGCTAGCATCTGAGCGGGTCAGGGTTCTTCACCTGGTGGAATGACCCAGACCTCATTCCTATAGGGCCTGCCGAGTAGTCCTGCCTCCATTGGGTTATTGCAGTTTTCGGTTGATTTCTATCACAGGACATGGTAATACTAAGAAATACCCTAAGGGAACCCTTGTTATGCACACAGACTCTTACTCGCCTCCATAGCGAGGGTAGCCGTCCAATTCCTCCTTGCTCTGTGACTTTCTTGGTTGATTTAGAGTTACGAGGAGCCTGAAGTGGCTTGGTGGCAGTCTTAGCTCCAGTTCAGTGGAATCATTGTCGTGTCTTCCCCTTAGAACAAAGACCTCTAGGCCAATAGAGCATAAGGCTGTGGGGCAGGAAACAAACATTTTGCTAGCCAGTCACTAGGAGTAAAAGCGGTGCCACTCCCATGGCCACCCCTCCCTTCCTAGACCTGTGAATCCCGGGAATGGGAGAAATAGAAGCACATATGGGACACCTATTTGGAGTGTACGCACCCTCCCGGAGAACCTTCCCCTAGCCCTGCAAAGCGCCACCACCTAGCCGGTGTTGGGCCTGGTTCTTCAAAGGTCCATTCCACCATTCTATCAAGCTACTTCGGGGTGGTGGGGAACACGTTAAGACCAGTGAACTCCAGGAACAGGCACACTGGTGCACTTCATTGGCTGTGAGGTAAGTTCCTTACTTAGAAGCAAAGCCATGTGGAATACCATAACAGTGGATACTTTTCTTCTGGACTGCTCTCACTTTCAAGATTTCCACCTTAAATTTCCAGCTGTTAGGATAGGTAGGGCTGCAGTGTTCCATTGCACAGGGATTCAAGTTTCTTCAGGCAAGAAAGTCACGAGTTCACAATACCAGTTGCAACTTTTTTAAAAGAATTATTTATTTAGCTTTTACTTATTATTAGGATTATTATTATTATTAAATTTGCTGTAAGGCATGTGTGCTCACCAGAGAGAGACAGAGAGAGAAAGAGAAAAAGTGAGAAAGCAAGCTGCCAGGCCCAGGAATTGCACCAGGTTGGTCATGTGGGAGTCCAAGGCCTCAACCACCACACCACCGGCTAGCCCCCATTCATTTGCAAATTTTAAGGAATGTATTTTTGTCAGTTTCTCTCTGCTTTTTCACAAAATAGTTTCTGCAAGTTTTAAAATAGTTTTGGGGGGAAGGTTGCATGGGCAACTTCCATTGGCTGTCGCTACAAAAGCTTCTCCTGTGGCATCATGGTTAATTCATAAAACATTTTGAAGTAAGGGAAATGAGGGATGATGGAGCAAATCGTTAGGGAGGTTAATGTTACTTTAATAAACAGAACTCCTGCTTCCTCGGCCTCCGTCACTCAAAATTAATTACATTATAGCTGATCAACCTTAGTGTCCCTTGCTGTAAAATTTGGGAAGTGTCCACTTCTTTCAGTACAACTTCTAAAACTGCATTTGCTTTTATTATTAGGAATTAAATGACCTTCATATAGAAGCCCTTTCAGTGATAGCCAATTGCCTCGAAGATATGGACACCATGGTGCTGATTCAGCAGACAGGGGGTCTGAAAAAGTTCCTGGTATTTGCAGAAAACTCTACAGTTCCTGACATCCAGAAGAATGCAGCAAAAGCAATTGCTAAAGCAGCTTATGATCGTATGTCTCATCTTACATAGATTAAGTACACATAATTGCTCTAGTTTTCTAAAGTTTTACTAATACTAATAAACATTGGAGTATTTGGCTTTGCATAACTATTTGCGAGTAGCATCGTAAGTATTACTTAAGGCCAGAATTCATCTCGCTGTCAAGTTAAAGTACAGATTGCTTTGTCGGAGATATAATAAACTTGGTATTACTTCATTATAATTGTCTTTTTAAAAATAATTCATTTCAAAATTGTTTTAAGCCTTTATTTCTCTTGAATGTGGAAATACATAGAATGTATGTGTTGGGGCCAGCTGGTGGTGTGGTGGTTAAGAATGTATGTGTAGACCGTGATCCTGAAAGCAGTGTTTCAAGATATCCACATTCAAAATATTATCTATAGGGGCCGGCGGGTGGCATGGTGGTTAAGGCCACTGGATTCCCATAGGGCTGACCACGGTTCAAGTACCACATGGCCAACCACAGTTCAAGTCCTGGACCTGGCAGCTTGCTTTCTCACTTTCTCTCTCTGTTCCTCTCTGGTCAAATTAAAAAATAAGTAAATAGAGGACCAGCAGTTAGCGTAAAGGCTATGTCACTGGACTCCTATGTAGTCGACTACGGTTTGCGTCCCGGACCCGGCAGCTTAAACTCACCCCGGGCATGTGTGTGTGCATGCCCAAGATCCTGAGAGGAGAATGGAGGAGAAGGGATTGCAGCATGGCCATCCTCCCTGGGGGGTGATTTCTCGCTTTCTGTCTCTCTGTCTCTCTCTGTCTTTCTGGTGAGTGCTTGTGCCCTGTAGCAAAATACCTCTCCTGAAAAAACAAAAACAAAAACAAAAACAAAAACAAAAAATATTATCTATAAGGTAGTTTTCAAGTTGCTACTGGAGTCTAACAGTGCCGTGTTACATGGCCATGAAAAGTAATGTGCTCACACTATGTACATAATTCAGTTTTCCTTCCTGTGACAAGTGATGTTGACATAAATCTATAAAATATGAGAGATTAATGATGTCACAAGTGATGAGGATGAAGTTATAGTTTTAATTTATGCATATTTGGAGTATTTTCCTTAATAAAAGATGTGATTTTATTTTTCCCCTTCTGCATCTTTACTGTTACAAATGATGACAGCTTTAACCACTTTAAGTGATTTATATTCTAAATAATGTACTTATATCTGTACCTATGTCTGTATGTACAGGAAGGGAAACATTTTCTTTCCAGCCCGGCCTGGATTTCTTCAAGGCAAAGCTTTAATGCAGTAAGCAGGGAGTGTACACAGAGGCACCTCATGAGTTAAATCATACAAGGGGCTCCAAAACATTCATGGAAATTAACTGAAAAGCTAAAAATACAAATATAAACATTAGTTCTCAACACACTCTCCTTCAAGATCAAGATACTTTTTTTGTTTTTGTTTTTAAGAGAGATTTTTGCCATAGGGCATGTGCACTCACTGGAGAGACAGAGAGACAGAAAGCGAGAAGTCCCCCCCCGGGGGGTATAGCCACACCACAATCCCTTCTCTTCCATTTTTCTCTCAGGATTTTGGGCATGCATACACACGTGCCTGGCATCAGTTCTAAGTTACCAGGTCTGGGACTCAAACTGCAGTCAACTATGTTGGGAGTTCAGTGACGTAACCACGCCATATACTGGTCCCAAAGACCAAGACACCTTTTTAAGTCCTGATACCAGCCATCCAGTCCATTCCTGAAGAACTGAGGGTCTTGGGAATTTCACCATGTCACTGCAGATGTTCTTTATATTATTAACTGAAGAAAAGTGTGTGCTTTTTAAAGGTTTTTGGATTTGTTTGTTTGTTTGGTTGGTTGGTTGGTTTTTAAGATTAGGAAGCAAATAGAAGTCAGAAGAGTTAAATTAGGACTATAAAATGGAAGCCTAATGATCTCCTCTAAAAATTCTCACAAAGTCGCCCTTATTGGATGATACAATGAGTAGGAGAATTGGTGGAGGGACTTTTCAGTGAAGCTTTCCCAGGCATTTTTCTGCTCTAGTTTTGACTAATTTTTTCAAAAGTCTCTCATAATAAACAGATGTTATTGTTCTTTGGACCTCTAGAAAATCAACTTGTAAAATGCCTTGAGTGGGGCCAGCAGGTGGTGTGGTGGTTAAGGGTGCTAGACTACCACATGGCCAACTGTGGTTTGAGTCCTGGAGACCTGGTGGCTTGCCTTCTCCCTTTTCTTCCCTCCTTCTTTCTTACTCTGTCCTTCTCTGGTCAAATTTAAATAAGTACATAAAGTTAAATAAAATAATTCTTTTAAGAAAATGCCTTGAATATCCCCCAAATCTGGTGCCATTACCTCTGTTCTTGATTAGTCTGTTTTTGCTCTTGACTTTGGCTTATTGGAAGCTATTGCTTTAGTTGTGCTTTGTCTTTAGAATTCTGAGTTAAAAAAAATTTGCTAAAATGTTTGAGTCTCTCTTTCCTCCTCTCTACAACACAGTAAAGCCTTTTTCTTTTATTTTTTTTAAGAATTATTTTATTTAACTTCATTCATTCATGTAGAGAGAAAGTGAGAAGGTAAGCCGCCAGGAGCAGCTCCCGGTCCCAGGAACTATATAGGAGGAAGCTGGTAGAATTTTGGAGCATCGTGAGGAGCTCATAATTATGTGTTCACCAAGGTCATTATGGAAATCTGTTCTTCCTCTCTCACCCTCACCCCATGGTGCTTTTTCTCCAGGTCTCAAACCATGGTCGGCCATGTGGGAGTCCAGCACCCTTAACCTTCACGCCACTGGCCGGCCCCCTTTTCCTTTTCTACTTTTTATGTTTTACTCATTTGTTTCTTCCATGAGAAGGAGAGATAGACACTGCCACGAGGCACCCCCAGTCTCAGCCAGCTTGGATCACGGCATGAGCATGCCCAGGGAGGTCCCAGGATGCAAACCCAGGACGTTTCATGTGAACCTAGTTGTATTTTTGCTGCATCACTAGCTGGCCTCATAGTAAAGCCTTTTGATCTCCAAGCTCAGTCTTTTCCCACCCTAATTCAGGAAACTATTGGTTTTGTATTGTACTTTTGATTACTATTTTTGTTTCAGTTCATCTTTTGCCCCAAGATATACTTTTCTTTTTTTTTTTTTCCCCGAAGACCACCTCTGTTCTCTTTCTTCCATATCCATTACGCAGTCTCTTATAATTTCAGTTTTTAATGTTCACGGTGGAATGTAGAGTGCTCTACCTAGGCTGCTTTTAGTGACGATGAGTCTGAGGGGTGCTCTTTGCCTGTTTTCCTCATCAACAGGGATGGCGATGGAATTCTTTAGCCTGCTTTTGGATGATGAGGAGACTGTTCTCCCAAGTGGCGTTGTAACACCAAAGTCTTACCTTCTCCCGGTCCCAGGAGCTATATAGGAGGAAGCCGGTAGAATTTTGGAGCATCGTGAGGAGCTCATAATTATGTGTTCACCAAGGTCATTATGGAAATCTGTTCTTCCTCTCTTGCCCTCGCCCCATGGTGCTTTTTCTCCTTGGCTTCTCAGTCGGCCTCTTTGACAGAGGAGTCTCTTGTACGCAACTCCACCTCTTCATCTCATCTCCATTGCCCTACCTACAACACGTGACTGCTGTGTCCACCCTTCTGCCAAAATAGTGCTTGTAAAATTTGACTTGGACCTTCCAGTTCCTACACACACACACAGTCTTATTTTACTTGATGTCTGTGTAGCATTCCATGCCATTGATTGCCCCGTCCCCCTGAAACCCCTTTCTTCTGGTCATTCTCTGAGTTTTCAGACCAGCCCCTCACCTTAGCCAGTGTCCAGTCCTCTGCTTATCATTTCAATTTAATATTGCCTTTATGCCTTTTGGCCTACCTTTCTGTCTCAGTCTTGTTCTCTTTGAAATCTCCCTGAGCAATCTCATTCATAACTAATATGTCCACTGCCTCCTTATTTGCTTTTGAATCTGAAATGCCTTCCTAATTCTGATCTCTCTTCTGAATCCTTGCGTGTATCCCTGACTGCTGCTAAGCACACTCAGCTACTGCCCAAGCTCAACCCTGGGGAGTCTTGAATTTCCTTGAGAGTCAGTTCACAGTAATCTTCCCCACACGTACACATGTACAAATGCTGCATTTCAGGGGAGTGCACGTACCGCCCAAAGCCCACCCACGACTTCTGATCCCATACCTCTTAAACTAGAACAAGTGAGATCGAGTCTGGGTACCCTCACTTGACATCCGAGATTCTTCCATTTGATGCAAGTGGCCATCAGTTTGTTCTTGCTCAGACATTCTCCACTGTGTTCTGGAGCATGGAACATGTCAAATCATAATTTTGTACTTGCTTTGGTTTAGGCCTTTAGTCTAAATTTCACTTTTGGAAATCCTGTTTTGACTTATCAGGATCCATGTTCTTCAAATTACTAGATTTTGAGGGAAAATCATATTTGTTCATTTCATTGCTTTTCATGATGTTAATAAAAGAACTGGTTTCTGTTTCTGTCCTTAAGAAATAGAAATGCACTTTCTCATGCTTTAACCTAATACGACCCACTCTGTTTTGAATATGCTGCCAGTTTTCTCACAGCATGGTCTGTTCCTACTATGATAGATTAAAGCAACCATCTGTGCATGGGTTTAAGTAATCTGACCCTGCTACTTTGGAATACCAAGGAAGCGCAGCAGAAAATTTAACTTTCATTGCTCAACAGAACCTCCATTTTTCAGACGGGAAGAATTGACATCATCCCTAACATCCCTCAGCCAGCTGTCCGTCTGTATGACAGTAGAGCTTCTTCGCTAATGTCTTGCAATTTTCATATATTCCTGCAGAAGTCTGTATTTTATCATTCAATTTACTCAACTGGTCACCGTCCCCCATCCTTTCTGGCATCTCCTGTTGTAATTGTTTCTCCCTTTGGTGACTGTACAAACACTGGAAAAGCGTGTCAGAGGGATCTTCACACCCAGTCGGTACACTGTTGGTTTGGTTTTCTTACAGCCTTGGCAAGATCTACTCTGAAGGCTTGATTCTCAATTCTGGGAGCCTCTTGAAAGATATATGATTCCCAAAAGGTTAAAGTTTTCTGTCCACATAAGCAGTAAGTCCTCAACAATGAACTCTCTCCTGATTGAAAACATGGGGCTTTGCGAAATCTCTCCATTCCAGCTTATCCTGAAGCAGAATTCCCGTGAGGACTGTGAACTGCCTTGACATAACATTTGTGGGCAGGACTGCCTACTTCTTTTTTTCTTTTTAGGTTTTTGACATAGAGTGTGTGCACTCACTAGAGAGAGAGAGAGAGGGAGAGAGAAAGTGAGAAATCGACCCCTCCCGACCCTCCCCCCCAGGGGACAGTGGTCACACTGCAGTCCCTTGTCCATTCTCCAGGATTTCGGGACTTGAACCTGTGGTTGGCTGTATGTGAGTCCAGCACCTTAACCACCAACCACCTGCTGGCCCCAGAGCTGCCCACAGCTGATGGGAATACATATGGCCTAAGCTAGAATCTCTAGGGCAGCGCTAGAAATAGGCTGACATTTTCATCATTCGCCTAATCATTCTCTTCTATTTTTGTTGATTTTTTTTTTAACCTCTTAATTCTTTTTGCTTGGCCAGATCCACAAAGATAACTCTTCCTTCCTACCTGCATTCTAGACTTTGCCTTTCCTTCAGGTCCCATTTGTATTTCTTTTCGACACCTTTTTATATCAACTGTTGGAGGCCTTGACTTTTTATGTGCTTGCCCCGCCTAACTGACCGTGTCTTACATTCGTTACAGTGACAAATGCTAATAATTAAGAAGGATTAGCAACGTTATCTCCTAATATTTCCATATTCAAAGTGAATCATCATAAAGAAGATTTAAAAATTCCCCACAGTTGGGAAACTCCACTCATACGTAGGTTTTGACAAATGTCGCTCCTTACATTGTTATTAAGAACAATGTCACTACCCATGAATTTATGACTTTATTTTTTTACTTTCTATCATCATTCTTTTTGATGAGGTCATGCCTTGTCCTTGTCTGTGAAAAACACATAACGCACATTTTAAAATTCCTGTTTGTCAAGTAAAAGTAAAACAGGGGGCCCCACTGTGGAAAGCCCAAATCAGTGTGCCTTTGACCTGGTGGGGTAGGAGGAAGGTGTTAATTACTGGGCTGCCTCGAGGTTTATGAACTGGCATTAACATCTCAGCAGGAGCGAAGGTGGCTCAATAGCAACTTCTGAGAACGGGTGAAGAAAAGCTTCATTACGGACAGATCCATTCCAGATAGGACCCTGTGCTTTTTGTTTTAGCGATATGAACAAATGTGATTCTTAAAGGACATTATTAGTAGCATAACTATCTTGCCATCTTGAGGATCCATGTAATTAAAACACAAATACTTTACTTCACGTAGCAATTCAATGAATGGACTTGGTTAACATGTTAATTCATCTTGTAAATCTATTATAGTCACGCTGCAGTCAGCACTTTTGAGGTTTGTGAACACAGCTGGGTTTTGAGAACACTCCCAGCAGGGCTGAGAAACTAATTGCCCACAGTATTTACTTAAATTATTTTTTTCAGAATCTTTGCAATAATCGCGTATATCCTGTTTGCGGAATGCAACAATCACATATTCTAAAGTTAGTCTTTTCGAATGAACGATCTCGGCTGATTTTCCTGATGGAATCCGTACTCAGTTGTGTTCTGTTTAGGAAATTTGATTTAGAGCCCTCGGGGGCTTCTGAGCACTTTAAGTCAGGGACTCTAGAAAAGTTGCAGGTATTATTTATTCCGAGAAAACCAGTAAGGATTACATATACACGCAACATGTTAGGAGGCACCTACTTGAGATTTAAGTATTAACTGCAGCTTTTTTATGAACCACGGTTCTGGCCTGCCTGGATTCTAATGGTAAGTGAAGGGAGCAGGGGATTAAAGCGATAGGATTACAGGACATGGTTCACGATGGGTTTGAGGAAGGAGTAGACGCTTAGTGACTTCGCCCGCGCCAGCTATGGCCAGATTGTCGGCATACGTCTGTGGACCAGATGAACAAAGGCCAGAAGTCGTTGCAAAAATGGTGCCATCCGAATGTGATCCTGCTTCTGTAGAAAAGGGCACATTTTTTGAATGATTTTTTTTTTTTAATCATTGTAAAAGGAAGGGAGAAAATGATATTTTCACTTTAAAACAGAAACCTAGTTGCTGATACTTTCCAACAACATTTTGGAAATATTTCATGTGTTTATACTTAAACACATTTTCTGGGAAAAAGCAAGTTAATTAAAATATGTCTAAGAAATGAGTGAGTTCTGCATGTAGATGCCTTCCTCTGAGTTATCAGCATTTTTCGTAGAGATTCTCATCCTAAATTGAATAGTCTTCTTTTATACATGAACATCCCAAACATGTCTTACGTGTTCTTCTCTTTTAATCATGAACATTGACTTTGCAAAGATGAATTTTATAAACTTGATAAACGTTATTAATGAAGAATTGACTCTATGACAAGATTTTTCACAAGAATGGTAAATAATTTAGGAAGAAGTTCTGTGTAAGCTGTTTCTTTTCATACTTAATCCCTGCTACGTCTTTGTGGGATTGAAATTAAGTTTAGTTCACTATATATTTTTTTTCTAGCATGCGTTTTAATCAATTGTAACTCATTTAGAATTAACCAGGACACAAACTAAAAAATGGTTTAGAATTAATAAAACATATAACAAAGCATTAAGTTTTAATATTCTGTAAGTTAGTTTAATGCAATATTTATTTTAGCATAATAATGAGGTTACGTTTATGGAAAAAACTAAATCAAGAGAGAAATATCTAGGGAACAAAGGATACTAACGATACTTTGATTTCCAATGTACTGGATGATAATGGGACGAATGTCATGGTTTGTAGGTCATAACTTTATCTGTTTTCAAGTAAAACTATTCTAATGTATTTTTAAATTATGTTCATGATGTATCAGTTAAAGGATGGTTTCCATTTCTACTACTTAAGCAAACATTGTCATTTGAGGCCAAAGATGGTTATGCTTTTTCGATAGAAGACTGTAAGTTTCTGCAGACTTGGGATCACTTTCACTGCTTGCTTTTCCTTTCTCCTCTCCTTTACCCTTCTTCTGAAGTCTTCAATATCCAGCACTCCGGCCTGTGCATCTCAGGCAGCATTCAAATATTGTGTTTATATTTCAGATACCATCAGATAAATAGGCTTTTGGGTCCTCAGTGAGGAGATAGCCTGGGTGAACTATCAACACCCCACCAGGCACACGGTTGGTGTTAGAGTCCTGTGTGTTAATTCTGAAAACTTGCCTTTTTCTTATTCTATGTTTCTCTGAAATAATGTTGTTAACATGTAAGAGAATGGGGGAAAAGTGCAACACGCATGGTTCACTGTGTATAATCGCTGTGTCCTAAAGGTGTTGATAGACCTGTATCTTGTTGAGTTTAGACCCTGGTCCTGAAATTAGCAAGTGGTTTTCATTCTTAGCATTCACTGAATGAGTTAAGTTATAATACTTGCACAATTTTCACAGTCAAATTCTGACTTTTTTCTTTTGACTCACGAAAGCTGAAAATAGGAAACTTTTTCACGAGCAGGAGGTTGAGAAGTGTCTCGTAGCCCTCTTGGGTTCCGAAAACGATGGGACTAAAGTTGCCGCGGCCCAGGCGATTTCGGCCATGTGTGAGAATTCAGGCAGCAAAGATTTTTTCAATAATCAAGGTAGGCACACGGGAAACAGGTATTTTGAACATTTTTAGGGTACTGTACATGGACTTTTTTAAAGTCCCATTTTACCTTTCTTTTTCATAGGGATTCCACAGTTAATTCAGTTGCTAAAAAGCGACAATGATGAGATAAGGGAAGCAGCCGCTCTGGCCCTGGCAAACCTAACCACTTGCAATCCTGCTAATGCAAAGTAAGTTCAAAATACTCACCGGACACTGACTCATGACATATTTCACAGTCCAAGATGTTCTAATATTAACATTTTGGTTTTTGAGATAGTTTACATATTTTTAAGGTATTTTATCTTGGGTTATTCCTCAGGACATTTTTTTTAACTTTATTTATTATTTTTATCATTATTATTTTCCAGTTTGATCAGAGAGACAGAGAGAGAGAGAAGAAGTGAGAAAGCAAGCCACCAGGTCCAAGACCCGAACCATGGTCAGCCATGTGGGAGTCCAGCACCTTTAACCACCATGCCACTTGCTGGTTCCAGGGTTTTCTTTTTTTTTTTTTAAGAGATTTTTGCTATAGGACACATGAACTCACCAGAGAGACAAAGAGACAGAAAGTGAGAAATCACCCCCAGCGGGGGTGGCCACGCCACAGTCCTTACTCTTCCATTCTGCTTTCAGGATCTTGAGCATGCACAAATACATACCGGCGTAATTTTTAAGCTGCCAGGTCTGGGACTTGAATGGCCTTGACTATGTGAGAGTCCAGCAACGTAACCATTATGCCATCTGCTGGTCCCCCTAAGGAACTTTGATGAAAATGGAGTCATCAGACTAGCCTGTTTTCTAAAGACAGTAAAATTTTTACTGTTTCCGAGTTTGTTGGGAAACTGTGCAATCAGTTTGATTCAAGCAACGGATTAAGTCTTGTAGAAGCTTCTAACACAAATAAAACTGGATGATGCTGGCAATGTTAGAAACGATATTATGTAACTATTTGCTATATCTAGGACCAACGTAAAAGATGTGTTTTTAAATGACATAAACATTACATAGGCAAAGAGATATTTTTAAAAGTCAATGAAAAGCAATATGCTATGAGCAAATACGACAAAGAAAGTGAGGGGATAGTAATGCCCTTTGTAGTCTAAGCACTGTGGTATGTGATTTATATTCATTTTAAAAATTAATTATCCAAAGCTTATCTGATTTTCCTGAGTTACACATGTTTATTAAAATGGCGGAGCTAGGGACCGGCAGTTGGCGTAATGGCTGTTGCTGGACTCCCACGTAGTCGACTGCAGTTCAAGTCCCGGACCTGGTGGCTTAAACTCACGCCGGGCGCGTGTGCGTGCGTGCCCAAGATCTCGAGAGGAGAAGGGAGAAAAGATTGCGGCGTGGCCATCCCCCCGGGGGGTGATTTCTCGCTTTCTGTCTCTCTGTCTCTCTCTGTCTGTCTGGCAAGCGCACACGCCCTATAGCAAAAACCTCTCCCAAAAGAAAAAAAAAAAAATGGCGGAGCTAGAAATTCAGTTAAGGCCTGTTGGACACAAGTCTGTTTCTTTCCTGCAGAAGATAAGACTGCCTTTTAAAATGGTGTAAGAATTTCTTGAAGGCAACTTTTAGAAAGAAAATAATTATTTGCCCTCCCTGTAGAGCATTTAGCACGTTAGTTTTGATTTATCACTATTTTGTGACGTTGTGGCTCAAATGACCCTATTGTAGCTTGATACAAATCTCCCTACCATTTCATCACATACTTAATCTATTTCTTAACTTATTTTTCTTTCTGTACTCACCGCAAATCTAAGACACTAATGAAATGACTATAAAAAATCTAACAATGTTGAATAAAAAAAAAACAGCAGAAATGCATAAACATTAAAATAAAACTGTGCTCCTTGAAGAGCTACAATCTTTGACATAATCATTTTCTAAGTTAAGGGTCGTCATTATCTCTATGAAAGCATACACATTTCTAGAATATTGAGTCATAGTAAGTAGCAATTTGAAAATAACATATTCAGTGATTTCTGTCAGTGTAATCTCATCGGTGGAAAATTCTTGCCCGTGCCCCTGAAACATTTCTGTCTCTTGTCCACTTGGATTTATGTATTATCTCGAGCACTTGAATAGGCCTCCAGAGTGCATAGATGTCTCGAGTTGATGTGAGTTTGCCTGGCTTATATCATTTCACAGTTTTCTAGAAAATCAGAAAATTAGGATGGTAAATAGCTCTACAAAGGAGCCGCCTTTAGATTTGTTCTTTTAATTTAATTAGCATTTGTACAGATTTTTGTCGTCTTCCTCTACAGCTTCATATTTTGTCAACCTAGAAAGGCTGACTAGAACCAAATGATGCCTGACTTCTTTTCTACTATAATCAAGTTTACTTTTGTAATTTAATTTTATTCTGATAACATTCTTTTGCAGTTGTTTCCTAACCTGTTACATACTGTCTATGCTGCTCTTTCTGCCCTTTTATTTCAGTTTGTGTTCAGTAAGGGACATAGGACATGAACGAAGGTGGTTTTCTGGATGTTCGTTGAGGTCTGTAGAATTTTTACTTTGGACATTTTGAGGTTAAAAAAAAATTTTTTTAAATAAATATCAGGCCATCAGGAAAGGCATGACAAATTTTTCTGTTTTTCTACTCAACGATGCATCATGACTTTCTTGACAACCCAATATTTTGGGAGAGGATGTAGAGTTCGGTTCGACATCTTTGGGCCAAATGCCACAGACCAAATGGAAACAGGATTCAATAACCAACCAAAAGGAATGAACACAAAAAGGCACAAGGTCAGTTCTTAAGCAGGGCTACTGAAGTATTCATTACTAAGGCCAAACATGACAGAGATGACAACAAAGATGACTATTTTTAATAAAATGTTTTTCTTTGGGTCAGTCAGTGACTTAATGGTTAAAGTCGCTGAATCACACACAGTGGACTACAGTTTGAGTCCTGGACCCAGCAGCTTAAAAACAAACTGTGTGTGTGTGCAGCCCCAAATCCCAGGAAGATAATAGAGAAGGGACTGTGGCATGGCCATCCCCTCTATGGGGTGCCTGCCTCCTCACTTTCTCTCTCTCTCCCTCTCTCCCATAAGCACATGTACTCTCTAGCAAATAATAATTTTTAAAATCCTACTTGGATCACCTTTTAAAAATTGTTAGCTTAGGGCCCAGCAGTTGGCATAATGGCTATGTCTCCAGACTCCCACGTAGCCGCCCATGGTTCAATTCCAGGACCTGGTGGCTTAAACTCACGCCAAGCATGTGTGTGTGCGTGCCCAAGATCCCAAGAGGAGAATAGAAGAGAAGGAATTGTGGCATGGCCATCTCCCCTAGGGGGTGACTTTTGCCTTCTGTTCTCTGTCTCTCTCTTTCTGGTGAGTGCACGGGCCCTATAGCAAAAACCTCTCAAAAGAAAAAAATTGTTAGCTTAAATCCAGCATTAGTCAGTGCTTCTGCAATTACTTTTGACTTCTTAGACATGATTTCTTTCTCCCCAGCCCATAACCTTAGATGTGTAGCTTCTAGGTATTCAAGTTAGGGATAAGTAAAATTATAGTTTAAAAATATTGGGTCGGACAGGTGGCGACTGAGGCAGCTAGATCCCATAAAGCTGACCCCGTAGTTCAAGAATTAGACTTGATGGCTTTAAAAACCATGCTGGGTGTATGTGCATGTTTGCTCAAAATCCTGGAAAGAGGGAGAAGTGAAAGAGAAGGATTATAGCATGACAGTGCCCCACGGGGGTGAAGGGATTGCTTTCCCATTTTCCTCTGCTCTCTTCCTCTAGCTCCAGTAAGTTCACTGGCAAAATTAAAAAAAAAAAAAAAGAAAAACTTACTGACAGGGCCGGCCATGTGCATAGGAAGCTGGATCTCGCCTGGCTGATGGCAGTTCAAATGCTGGCCCTGGCAGCTTGAGAAAACACACTGGGCACATGTACATGAGTGCTCAAAATCCTAAAGGTATAGAGAAATGGAGGAAAGAGATTATGGCATGACCGTGCTGCACTGGGGGTTGCCTTTTATTTTTCTGGTGAGCACATGTACCCTCTGGCAATTAAAAAAAAAGGTATATATATATATAAACAAACATGAACCCCTTACAAATAGCCTAAAGTGGAATAAAATATTAAAAAGTAAAATAGGCCATAAAATATATCCTAGAAATACATTCAACTCTCAGTAGTATTTTGCCTCCTGTCCTTTGTGCCGACCACGCTCTGGCCTGGAAGTTTGTTCCCAGACAGCGCCTCTCCCTCAAGTCTCTGTTCAAACGTCTCTGTGGCAAAGAAGCCCACCATTACTACGGAGTTTAAAATAGCGTCCCACACGCCCATGTCCTCTATCCTCCTTCCCTGCTGCCCTGTTCTCATACACTTATTACTTTCTAACATGCTATATAACTCACCTTGATGTGGGATACCTATTACGTATTTTCTGTTCCCTCCACACGTCACCACCTGCACCATCAGCACGCTTTGCTGAAGAGAATTCACTGATACTAGAGCATGCCCAGCCCTTCTGTGGGCATTCGAGGGGCAAAGAGGCTAACATCAAAAGTGCACCCAAACTAAAAGGACAGTGACAAAAACAAGTTTATCTGACAGTAACCCATGCCCATGTAAGCAGAAGGTAACCCTCAGTGATATTTTGTTTGTTTTGTCATTTAGATCACGAAAACGCTAGTCAAGGCTCAGCTGTCAGAGCCTTCTATTGATACTTTTCAGTCTTTATTGTAATATCTACAGAGAAAAGGTTATTTAAAGTGGGTAAAAATGTGAAAGGACAATGAATGAGAAGTAAAGTAACCATTTCAAGGCTTAGAAAAGAGAACGAAAACAGTCAGATTTGTTGGACTGATTCGAAGTGAAAGAAGAAAGAAAAGTAAAATTATTTTTTAAGTGAATCAATACAATGTGAGAAGGCTAAGACATAAAGGAATGTATGAAAATGGAAATCAGGAAACAATAATGAATTTATTATGAAACGTAATCCATTTAGTTCATTTGAACACCGATGTTCTTTCTTGATACTCTGCTAGTCTCTGACAATTCTGAGTTTGTAATACGTTTTTTGGAAATGAGAAAGCTAATTTTTGAAATGGGGAATATTATTTTCAGTGAAATTTCTATTGCATTTACTTTTCTAGCCAATTAATTACATTAAAGTTTTACATTATTTATGCACGTACTGAGAGAATTACGCTTGACTGACATTCTTCTGAGGAGCAGCTCCTACATATTAGAAGGATATTTTCAACTATTAATTTATAACATCACTGCCATCTGTTGGATCTGATCAGAATTAAAGTTTTTAAAATTATCCCCAGAATGAAGATGGTTCATGCTTTATAGAATTTCCTTTTCCAGTGTAACTAAATTTGGCCCTGGGTAAACTGCGAAAAGATGAGAAAATTAGTATAATTGTTGACTAGACATTTCCAAAAATGCAATCATTTTAGAGAACCAAATGCAGTAAAACCAAAACCTAGGGTTATTTTTAAAACTCACAGAAAAGTAAGTGAAAACTGGTCTGCGATAATGAATACATAGTCAAATCTCTATTGTTTCTAGATGGATCATACTAACCCTGATTTTTCGTTCTTTTTTTTTTTTTTTTTT
The DNA here is from genome assembly GCF_000334495.1 of Tupaia belangeri chinensis. NCBI lineage: Eukaryota > Metazoa > Chordata > Mammalia > Scandentia > Tupaiidae > Tupaia > Tupaia belangeri. Next base: position 642,667 of record NW_006159427.1, read on the forward strand.
TTTCACGGTATCTCCATGCAGAACTAGTTGATTTTCCCGGGTTTTAGAAACTCTTTTATATCCATTGCCTTGCTTTTTTATGTTTTTATTTTTTGTGCCTTTTCTTCACTTTCCACCATTGAAGTGACCCAAGAAACTTGTAAATGATAGGACATATGGTGATCACTTAAAAATTAATAATAGTGATCGATTGATTATAGGGCCACTGCCAGCCTCCACACCACCAGAGTCAAAGACCTTCGTTCCAGGGTCCATCTGGCTATTGTCTGACCTCTAGTCAGGATCACAGAAAGAAATCACGAGATGAGTAAGAAGCACACTCAGAAGCACACCCCAAAGGGACTCCAGGCAAAGACAAAATGTCCCCAACTTACACGGGTCTGTGTTTGAGTGCTTTGGAAACTCTCGAATGTCCTCATTTTATATAGATGGCCTGTCATTTTGTGTTATCAGTGTTCGACTTTATCTTCACTAGCATAGAAATAAAGCTCCGACTAATTTTAATGCATGGTGGAATTATTTATGGTGACTCCTGCCTAAGGAAGCCAGGGAACGTGTAGAGACAAAATGAAAAAGCATGGGACTTCATACAGTATTTCAAGAAAAGTTACTACTTCATGTGGTGCTTCAGAAAAAGCCAGTGTCGGGGACCAGCAGTTAGCGTAATGGCTATGTCGCTGGACTCCCACGTAGTTGACCACGGTTCGCGTCCCGGAACCGGTGGCTTAAAACTCACGCCGGGCGCATGTGTGTGCGTGCCCAAGGTCCCGGGAGGAGAATGGAGGAGAAGGGATTGCGGTGTGGCTATCCCCCATGGGGGGGGATTTCTCACTTTCTGTCTCTCGGTCTCTCTCTGTTGTCTGTCTGGCGAGCGCACGCGCCCTATAGCGAAAACCTCTCCAAAAAAAAAAAAAAAAAAACCAGTGCCACGTTCATTCACAGCGCTCAAACTCCTTATCAGTCATTTCAGTATCATCAGGGAGGGGCACGATTTTAAGCGACTTCTTAGAAATCTCTACTGTGTACAGAGAGCATTTGCAAGTCTTTTTAAAAATGTTTTTACTCCCAGCTTATTAAATAAAGCTAGGGGGAGGTGGTTAATCCGTTTGTATGTCTATTTTTTACCATTCCTTTTCATTTCAGTTATTCTGTAGAGCTTAGCTAAAGCTTATTCCTTAGACTTGCCTAGCTTTTATTGAGAAACGTAGGTTGTGGTGCAGTGAATGATCTTTTTGGAGAGGGGAAACCTTGCCTCTCCTCAAGTTTCACTTCCTTCTCTCCATGCCTCTGCAAGGAAAGGTAAGGCCCAGACCTCTGATGCCCAGAGATGTGTACTGTCACCCTCGGAAAACTAGATGCTAAGGCCCTGTCCTAAAGCAGACTTCTGGACCAGTACTCTCAGGTTTACTTAGAATAAGTCATCTCGACTCACAGACTACTTTTTATTAAAGAAACATAGGCTATTGAAGTAATCCACAGTGATTTACAAAATTAAAACACATTCTCATGAGAAATGCAAATCATGCAGTAGACTCGACCGGTCGGACTTAATAAGGGTACAGCCGCGCAGTCGCCATCTTTGTCGCACAGGGTTTTCCATGAGGAAAACGTTTTCAGAGGTCTCCGTATCTTCCCGCGTCACAAGAAGAAGAAACGCGTCTTCATACTGACCCCTAGTGACTGTTTTGAAGGAAGTTGGGGGAGGGGAAAAAAAAAAAAAAGAACCGGTAAGGGAAGAACTGCTCTGCATTTTAATAAAACACACACGAATTTAATTTGAACCCCTTCCTGGCATGCCTAAAATAGTATTTTTAAGACATTATTGAAAGATCGTGATCTGGAGAGCATTTTACCCTGATGCTTTTCTAGAGAGATCGTTCTGCTAAGTGCGTGCCTTTGTCCCTCCTTAAGGTGCATTCATTTCATACCGTTTAGACACGTTCCTTGTCCCGGGGCTGGGTACCTGCCTACCCTCTAACTGCAGGGGGCAAAGGGGATACACTCCGACAACGTAAATGAAGACATCTCATTGCTGTTAGTTTCCCCAGAGTTGATGTTTTGCTCTTGATTGTGTCTATAGAAAAGATGATCTTGTTTGTAGTGGTTATTTATAGCCTTTTGTTGTAAAATTCCAGAGCCTTCGGGTTAGAATGCTTACAGTAGGGGTGTCTTGCAAGATAACTTGAGGTTAGTTTTATAGCCTTTTAGGAGGATCAATTTGGTAGTGATGGGTCAACCTTTTGTATTCAGGATGATACCTCAAATAATTTCTTTTAAGTGTTGTTTAATGTTTAAAAGCCTTCTGAAATAAATAGATAAATAAATGGGAAGAGTCTTTGTGGTAGATTTAGGGGTTATTCCTGCATTATCTCCATCTATTAAGTGTGTCCTTTGTATTTCCACCCCTTGGAGGCTAAATTCTCCCCTGCCTGATGGAATCTCGTTATAACACTTATTATACTGGACTGGAAAAAAAAAAAAATCACATTGGACCCGAAAAACATACAGAGGGGAAAAACTCAATTTTGCAATAAAAAGAGTTGCTTCCACATCCCTGCCTTGTGTTAGCTAGTGCCCACCTGACCTCGACAGTTCGAATTTGATTAACTTCCCGGCTTTGTGAGGCTTGGTGAATCCCGTGAAATGTCCAATTAGAAAACGACCCGTGCTGCTTTTATTACTGCCAGAGCACAGACTGATATTTGCATACTATCATCTCCAAGTTGCTGGTATTCAGGTTTAATTTCCAAAACAGCTGATTTTCGGGGAAGCCATCAGTTTGGATATCTTACATTGCATGACTTTTTCTTTTTCAATTATTGATATGAGCAATTATAGGCATACTGAAACCTCTATACATTTATGTTTGCTCACCTCTGACTTTTTACATTAATCATTTTGCCTGATTTTTGTCTTCACTCCGGAAATGGTCCTTATTGTTCCGTGACTACCCTAAATGGGAAGATTTGGGGAGGATTTCCGAGAAAATTGCTCCAGCTCTAATCCCTGCAGGTTTTTGAGCCTGGGCTGTCTGGCTGAAAGGTTGTCTGAAAATGAAAAGGTCATATATACTTGCAAATTTTGAATATGATTTTTTTTCCCCCTTGATCCAAAAAATCTCTACCCTGTGGCTTTCCAAATATTAGAGAGTGACAGTGATGTTGATAGCTGGCATTTATGGATTGACCATTGAGCTAACAGGGGTGGGAAGCTTTTCACATTGAGGCGGTCTGTCCTGGCATCTCCAGGGAGCTGGCAGGGACTCCCCCCTCCATCCCGACACCTTCCTCTGACTTTGTCCCCTGCTCAGGGCCTCCCGGCCTCTAAAGTTCTCCGATCTTCTGCACTAGGATTCCCCTTTGCCTCCATGATCTCTTTGAATCCCTCCAGACTCCGGTGGCCAGGGCTCCTTGGCCTCCAGTAGGGCATCTTGCATCTTTTGCTTTCCCTTCTTCTTTACGCCAGACCTTCCCTTACCGTTCTCCCCAGGTTCTGTTCCTCGTTACTCTCCCTTCTTCTTTTTCCTCTCTCTTTTTCCTTTTCTCCCTCCTCATTTCTTATTCCCTGAGAAACAATGGGGCAAAGCAAGTAGGGTCTATTGTTTTACTTTTGTTTTTTCCTGAAAATACTGAATTTTTTTTAAAAAATATTTTTGCTATAGGGTGTGTGCACTTGCTGGAGATACAGAGAGACAGAAAGTGAGAAATTATCCCCAGGGGGATGGCCATGCCACAGTCTCTTCTGCTCCATTCTCCTCTCGGGATCTTAGGCAAACATACCCAGAATGAATTTTAAACCTCCTAGGTTCAGGACTCGAACTGCGGTCGACTATGTGGGAGTCCAGCAAGATAACCATTGAGCCATTTTCTGGTCCCCAAAATACTGAAATTTTTAAAACTTTAAAGATTAATAGGGACCAGACAGTGGTGCAGCAGTCAAGCAGCTGGACCCATGGGGCAGATTCTGGGTTTGCATGCCTGGGTACATGTCAGGTACCTACGCATATGCCCAGTACCCAGGCTGGTGGAGCAGGCGTGGAGCATGGCATGAAGATCCTGCAGGGTCACCTCTCTCTCCCCACCTCTGATGGAGAGAGGTTAATGTTAAATAAACATTAAAAAGGCAAAAGATGGTGAATGTGAAAAGGTAACGGACTAAAGTCAGAAGACCGTGGTCTCAATCCTGTATTGATTCACTTACTTCATGAGCAAGTTTCAACCTGAGTTTTTTTATTCCTGGCTATGAAACAAACAAAGAAAACGGTTAAGTTATCTACTTTGTTTGCGCACCCAAGCTATTGTGCTCCATCCAGTCTGGAGCACATCTTTCCGTGAGGGTTAGAGCTTGTTATCCCCAAATCTGAAGAAGTTATCAGGATTTAGGCTTCTGTGGTTGTTATTTCACCACGATTTGGGCATTCTTTATAACGCTAGGCTCCTGCGGGGGAAGAGGCAAGGTCCCCTGAAGCTGCTTCTATCAGACTTCTGCTTCAGTCAGGAAGGGGTCACATTACAAACCCGCAGGGGCATCATTGGCAGGTTTCTTCGGAAGTAGTAGCAGTATAAATAAAACAGCACAGTGTCGGGGCCAGCAGGTGGTGTGATGGTTACAGTGCTGGACTCCCACATGGTCAACCAGGTGCGTGCTCACGCATATCCAAAATCCCGAGAGGAGAACGAGGAGATGGGATTGCAGCACAGCAGGGCTGTGTCCCCCCCGGGGGTGGGGGGTGGGGGGGTGGTGGTGGTAAGATTTCTCATCGTCTGTCTTTCTCCCACAAGTGCACACTCCCTCTACCAAAACCTAAAAACAAACAAAAAACAGCACAATGCCATATAGAGTGTGCTCCTACTTGCTGGAGATACAGAGAGACAGAAAGTGAGAAATTATCCCCAGGGGGATGGCCATGCCACAGTCTCTTCTGCTCCATTCTCCTCTCGGGATCTTAGGCAAACATACCCAGAATGAATTTTAAACCTCCTAGGTTCAGGACTCGAACTGCGGTCGACTATGTGGGAGTCCAGCAAGATAACCATTGAGCCATTTTCTGGTCCCCAAAATACTGAAATTTTTAAAACTTTAAAGATTAATAGGGACCAGACAGTGGTGCAGCAGTCAAGCAGCTGGACCCATGGGGCAGATTCTGGGTTTGCATGCCTGGGTACATGTCAGGTACCTACGCATATGCCCAGTACCCAGGCTGGTGGAGCAGGCGTGGAGCATGGCATGAAGATCCTGCAGGGTCACCTCTCTCTCCCCACCTCTGATGGAGAGAGGTTAATGTTAAATAAACATTAAAAAGGCAAAAGATGGTGAATGTGAAAAGGTAACGGACTAAAGTCAGAAGACCGTGGTCTCAATCCTGTATTGATTCACTTACTTCATGAGCAAGTTTCAACCTGAGTTTTTTTATTCCTGGCTATGAAACAAACAAAGAAAACGGTTAAGTTATCTACTTTGTTTGCGCACCCAAGCTATTGTGCTCCATCCAGTCTGGAGCACATCTTTCCGTGAGGGTTAGAGCTTGTTATCCCCAAATCTGAAGAAGTTATCAGGATTTAGGCTTCTGTGGTTGTTATTTCACCACGATTTGGGCATTCTTTATAACGCTAGGCTCCTGCGGGGGAAGAGGCAAGGTCCCCTGAAGCTGCTTCTATCAGACTTCTGCTTCAGTCAGGAAGGGGTCACATTACAAACCCGCAGGGGCATCATTGGCAGGTTTCTTCGGAAGTAGTAGCAGTATAAATAAAACAGCACAGTGTCGGGGCCAGCAGGTGGTGTGATGGTTACAGTGCTGGACTCCCACATGGTCAACCAGGTGCGTGCTCACGCATATCCAAAATCCCGAGAGGAGAACGAGGAGATGGGATTGCAGCACAGCAGGGCTGTGTCCCCCCCGGGGGTGGGGGGTGGGGGGGTGGTGGTGGTAAGATTTCTCATCGTCTGTCTTTCTCCCACAAGTGCACACTCCCTCTACCAAAACCTAAAAACAAACAAAAAACAGCACAATGCCATATAGAGTGTGCTCCTGAGGCAGGGAAGAGGGTGCTGGAGAATGAGAGAGGGCCCATCAGTGAAGGCCTCTCTGGAGAAGAGACTTTGAGCTGATGAGAATAAGCCGGTCCTGGCAAGTGCTGGGGATTTTTGTGTTTTTTCGGTTTGGTTTTGTTTTGTTTTTAATTTGCTGTCACATGAGAGCATTCAGCATCCTTATTATTTAGTTAAGAACATCAACAACACAGAATCTCTAATTACTCTGGGATTGTGTCCCTTGTCATCCACGGGTCTGTAAATAGACTGATTTCCAGGCTAAACAGAAACATTTGGTAACTACAAAAGTCATTTATTACGAATATCCTAACACCTTGACCATTATTCCTGTTTTATTAGGAGACAAGTCAGCCATGTAAAATGGAGAGAGTTGTTTTTCCCCGATGGCAGGTAGTTAATTATTGGCAGGGCATTCTGGCTTTTGAAAACAGACGGGAGCCCGGATGGAAGTGAAGAATTGTGATTGAACAGATAGGTCAATAAAGACTCCATGTTACTTGTAAGAAAATTACATTTGATTTCCCCAGACTTTGATTGACTGTCTCCAAATCGGTAACAACAACATGCGTGCTGTTTGGGGAAGTGCTGGGTTCGCGTGTGCTGTTCTCCCTGCAATTATGCCGTTCTCTTTGAGAACCCGTAATGGCACCACAGCTGTAACATGAAAGCGCACTCCGAAAGTCTGCAAACCCTACCTGCTGAGGCACAGCACTCTGATGGAAACGAAGTGTTTTCACATATTGGGGTTTTTGTTTTGTTTTGTTTTTGCATTTTTCTTCCTTTGCCATAGGATGCAAAACCCAGTCGTTTCAGTGGCTGGGTTTCACTTTAATAATCATGTTATTTTAAAGCCTTTCATTTTCAGCGGTTGCCTGTAATTAATTGTGATTCTCTCCCTTACTAGTGAAAGCTTCTTTAAATAATACTGCTTAAAAAGAAGGAAGATTCTCTTGGCTTGCGTTGTCAGTCCTGGAGATGAGCCAGCGTCTGGGGGCAGCTGGGCGGCAGCAGCAGGGCGATCCTTGTTCTGGACTCAGATCTTGACCAATTTAGCCAACGCTCCACTTTGTGGATCATTACCTTTGTTGAAAAACATGTCTGGAACAAGAGTCGTGAATCCTGTTCACTGCAGTCTAAAGCTGGCAGTGATAACCAGGAGACCTGTTTCTGTGACGGCTGGTGTCTCCCTGCACAGACTGACTGTCAGCCTGCAGGGCCACCTTTTTGCATTTTTCTTCCTTTGCCATAGGATGCAAAACCCAGTCGTTTCAGTGGCTGGGTTTCACTTTAATAATCATGTTATTTTAAAGCCTTTCATTTTCAGCGGTTGCCTGTAATTAATTGTGATTCTCTCCCTTACTAGTGAAAGCTTCTTTAAATAATACTGCTTAAAAAGAAGGAAGATTCTCTTGGCTTGCGTTGTCAGTCCTGGAGATGAGCCAGCGTCTGGGGGCAGCTGGGCGGCAGCAGCAGGGCGATCCTTGTTCTGGACTCAGATCTTGACCAATTTAGCCAACGCTCCACTTTGTGGATCATTACCTTTGTTGAAAAACATGTCTGGAACAAGAGTCGTGAATCCTGTTCACTGCAGTCTAAAGCTGGCAGTGATAACCAGGAGACCTGTTTCTGTGACGGCTGGTGTCTCCCTGCACAGACTGACTGTCAGCCTGCAGGGCCACCAACACCAAGCCCGAGCCGCTGCCACGCACGGGCCTCTCCTGACCACTTGCAGAGTGTCTGCCACCCATCCGTCTTCCTTGGTGTGACAAAACTCACAGAGACATCTGAAAAGTCACGCTGGTGGGAATGGTTGTAATCACTGTTAACAAACAAGGTTCTTATTGCCAATATCACCATCTGTTCTATCGGGTTCTGCACATTACCCTGGATGGGGGCTCTGTTAAACAGACTTCGGGACTGCCCAAGGTCACCCTTGATTCATGTAATCAGTCTCTGGAGATGGGTACAATGTGAGTCTCCAACTGCAGGAAGGCTCCAATTCTGAGAGGAACCAAATGGTGTCCTCTGATGGCACACGCAAATAAACAGAGTCACCGGTGTCTGCAGAGTCAAAACGAAGACAGCCTCCAATGTAAGGAAAGGGTCTGCTCCTAAAGAGCTTGCCTAAAGTGCAGAATGTTATTGACCATCCTCCACCTAAGAATGACCTCACTCCGTGGCTGGAGAAGTGGTGGGCATGGGGAGGAGCTGAGCGACCTCGAGAGCTGCTGCAAGGGATGCTCATGGAGCGCCTCATTTGGTTGGGCATCGCCCCTTCTTGCAAACCTAAAGCTGAGCGCGCGCTTTTCCTCCTCCTCCACACCTGCCGAGGTTTCCTTCCTCACTTACTGTGAGTTGATTCAAAACAGTGAAAAATACATCCACCTTCTCAGCACTATATTTAAATAAGACTCACTATTACCTGTAAGAATTAGGTACCAGTGTAGATTAGCACTGAGGAGGAAGTGATTGACAAGGAGGGGCAGCGATGGTCACGGGTGACTTTGCAGAGGAAGGGACAGTGGAGCAGGGACCGAAGAACAAACTGGTTTTTCAGACAGTGTGGGAGATCTGGGAAAGGGTGTTTGGGGCAATAGGAACCTAGACACAGACACGATATAGCGTGGCGTTTGCAGCGAGCCAGAAATAGACACTCTCCGTGAAATTTGTGTAATATGCTCAGTGGTGTTCTTCGTCCCCATTCTGTAAGTGCTTTTTTGTTGCGGGGCTTAGGGATTTAAGTGAAAAGCTGTGAATTCCATTCTACCACAAGTGCTGTAAAACAGTATTTTTAAATGGTTGCTTTTCTCTGGTTGTGAACATGTGTGCCAAAACATCATTTCATAAACAAAAAGAAATGTAGCTATTTTAGCCAACAAATGCTCTGAGCTCATGTGAAAAAGATAACTAGTCTGAGGACCAAGAAATGCTTCCTGGAGGAAGAGACATTTGTGCCAAATTATGAAAGATGAACAGGAATTATCCAGGGGGAAGAGTATGTCAGGAAGTGGGAACAGCAGATGGGCTGCCCTGAGGTGAGAAAGAGCCTGGCATAAGGAAATTTGCCAGGGAGACCGAGAGCGCGGAGCAGCAGGAAGAGGTGGAGGGGCTCGTGGGCTGGTGAGGGAGGCAGGGCCGCTCCTGAGGGGCAGTAGAAGCTAGGTGAGAAATACAGGGTGAGGAGAAATCGGGAGCCATGAAAATGGTAAGCGAGGGCACAGTATGACGGCATTTACAATTCTGAAATTTACCATTGCTTTAGCTATTCGATGGAGAAAGGACTGGAGAGGGCAGGGAGAGACGCTGTTAGGAAATTATTTCTATCAGGCCACAAGAGAGTGTGTTGGATGGGGTTCAGTGGGAAGACGGAGAAAAGGGAGACGCTTGAGAAATATGGAGGAAAATAGCGCTTGGTAACCCACTGAATACACACCACACACCGGACTCCACCTCTGTTTATGTATATTGAATGATATAAGTAGATTTTTTTTATAGTCCCATATTTTTTTTAGAGTTCTTTTTTTCAATTTACATTTTAAATTCTTACTTGATTAAACTCCAACTGGATGGAGAGTAGTGATAGTAAATATCAGAAAATATTTTCAAGTTATCATGATGACATATGGCCCTCTAATTCTGGGTTTTTCTAACAAAGCAGTTTGACTTCTGTCCCATTCACTTGGATACTGCTATCCTATTTGGGAAACTGCAATGTGTTTTAAAAATATGACAGGCCTCAGCTTGTGTACATAGTAGAGACAGGGAAAAAGAAAACAAAACGTCTTGGGTTTGAAAGAAACAAAATTAATGCAATTCTTTTTCTTTTTTTTTTTCTAAGTAGAGATTCTGCACTCTATTTCTATAAATGAAATAAGTTGGTTTGTTTTGTTTTGTTTGTTTTTGTCAGGGAAGAAGAATAGTTTGATTTTCCACAACGGAACGTTAATCTTTGTTGCTCTTTTTAGACTTAGAGTCAAATGTGGCCAGTCCTGGGCAGACAGGTCCAGGTCCTGCGGGGCCTTCTTCCCAGCTGCACACATATAGCTAGTCTCTGTGCTGGTCGTTATGCCTGATTTAGGAACAGCTACATTCCACTGCGTGCTAGAAGCTTCGGCTCTTTAGATGGTATGTTTTGACGTACTTCCCTTTACTGTCTCCATAAAGAGCAAAGAAAAGAGCAGAAAGAAGGTCGAGAGAGACATGAACCAAGGCAAAATACACATCCGTGCACAGCAAAGAAAGAAGCCAATCTTTCTTGAGAGGCTGAGCACTAAGGTGCCCCTGGTAGAAATTTCTGTATTTCTTTCTTTTTTTTTTTTTTTTTTTAGAGGTTTTTGCTATAGGGTACGTCCGCTCACCAGAAAGAGAGAGACAGAGAGACAGAAAGCGAGCAATCACCCCCCAGGGAGGATGGCCACGCTGCAATCCCTTCTCCTCCATTCTCCTCTTGGGATCTTGGGCATGCATGCACACGCGCCCAGCGTGAGTTTAAGCCACCGGGTCCAGGACTCGAACCACGGTCGACTACATGGGAGTTCAGCGACATAGCCATTATGCTAACTACTAGTCCCAAAATTTCTGTATTTCTATGACCCAATTGTTGTTAGTTTTTACTTTGTTTGTTTGTTTTCACTTTCTTAGTTTCCAAGAGAACCAAAAGCTAATACAGCTATAATATGCAAAAATAATCATCAATATAAAAATAAATTAATAATAAAACAACTCATCTAAACTATAGTGGATTCTGATTCTATAGGCACCTTTAATTTTCCAAAAAGTCCCTGATGCACATGAAAGACAAAGTCTTTGGAGCTTATGGGAGAACATTTACTTGAAATTCTCTGGCTGTGATCATGAGTGTCACTGAAATACCTTAATTCTCTTCATTCTCCGAGACATTTTAAAAAGTGAGCCTTGTCAGGGCCAGCAGGTGGCATGGTGGTTAAAGTGCTGGACTCCCACATGGTCAACTGCAGTTTGGACCTGGTGGCTTCAAAATCATGCCGGGCGTGTGCGTGTACATGCCTAAAATCCCAGGAGGAGAAGACTGTGGCATGGCCATCACCTCTGTGGGGTGATTTCTCACTTTCTCTTTCTCTCTCTGTCCCTCTGTCTCTCTTTTTCTCTCCAGTGAGCACACAGGCCCCATGGCAAAAAAAAAAAAAAAAAAAGTGAACACTGTCAAAGGACAAACCACCAAGTGACAAAAGATGCATGCATTTTGGCCAAGGAATGTTTAAAATGATTTAAAAATACAAACTATCGGTCTAAGGTACTGTTTGCATTAATGCCTGAAAAATAACAACAGAAAAAAAAATGATTTGGAAAGGTTTAAGTATGTATACATATAATTCATCAGAAAATAAGCATAATTTAAAATCCTTACTGGAAGTTTCTTAAAAATTCAATGTTTCAACTATAAAAATATGTAAGTAAAATTATGAATTATAATCAACTATGGTATTATGCAGAGAGACCAAATTTTCCCTTATTCACAGAACTAAATGACTACCATGCCCATTAATAAGAGGAGAGAGAACTAAAATTGAAATTATCTTAAAAGTGTTTATGTTAGGGCCAGCAGGTGGCATGGAAGTTAAGGTGCTGGATCCTACATGGCTGACTAAGCAGTCTGAGTCCCAGACCTGGTGACTTGAAAATCACACATGCGTGTGAATGTCCAAAATCCTGAGAGGAGAATGGAGGAGAAGGGATTAACATGTGGCCATACTCCTGGAGAGTGGTTTCTCACTGTCTCTCTCTCTCTCTCTGTCTCTCTCTCTTTGGTGAGCACAGAGTAACTAGAAATGGTTTATTTTATCCCTGAGGATAGGGGGTAATTAAATGCTGACCCCCAGGCTATTGAGATTCAGAGCCTGCCACCATTTTTAGGTGAGAAATCTTGGTTGCATGTTATCTAGCCAAGTTGTAACTTTAAGGGATGCCTTCCCAGAGAAAGAACGGGAGATGCCCCGAGACAGGCTGACTGCACACTGAGGGCTGGAGAAGAGGTAGAAAGGTAGCTAGGCAGTGGTGTGGCAGTTAAGGTGCTGGACATTCCCACATGGCTGACCAAGGTTTGAGTCCTGAACCTGGTGGTTTGCTTTCTCACTACCCCTCACTCTCTCTGTGTCTCTCTGGTCAAATTAAAATAAATGAATGAATAGATACAATTAAATATTTAACAACAACAACAACAAAAAAGGGAGCTAGGCTTGGGACAACGTGGTGTGTGTCAGTCACCAGCTGGTCACAGCGGTAACCCCGGAGGCGGGAGGTAGCCTTCCGTGGCTAATGCTGCCCACACCCTGCATTCTTGGAGCTGCCTCCTCTACTCTTCACTCCTGTCCGTCCCTGCTCCTCCGCCTCCTTCAGAGCCAGTTGTACCGCAATACCTGGCTCCCTTCTCCCAGGGTCACCGTTCTCCTGGTCGAAATGTTTTCTTCTCTCTGATGGACAATTGTCGTAACTTTTTTTTTTTTGGAGAGGTTTTTGCTACAGGGCGCGTGCGCTTGCCAGACAGACAGAGAGAGACAGAGAGACAGAAAGAGAGAAATCACCCCCAGGGGGGATGGCCACGCTGCAATCCCTTCTCCTCTGTCTCGCGATCTTGGGTACGCATGCACACGCGCCCGGTGTGAGTTTAAGCCACCGGGTCCGGGACTCGAACTGCGGTCGGCTACGTGGGAGTCCAGCGACATAGCCATTACGCTAACTGCTGGCCCCAATTGTCGTAACTTCTCTCCCCCTTCACAATCAGCACATTGGAACAACAGTACTCTATTATTTCATTGGAGTACGGGGTGATGGGCTAAATTGTGGAACTCGAACTTGGGTTATCGTATGATCCTAAGTGGAAGAACAATTGAGTCAAATATAAGCAGAGGCCAGACTCTGTCTTTGGGAAGAGCAAGGAAGTGGGGGTGGAGAGACATGAGAATATGGGGAAAATGTTCAGTGCCGTTTTTCTTATTAAAAAGCTTCATCCAAAAAAAGTTTGTATTATTGAAGTCTTAAGTACTTTTTTATGATCTTGAGGACCCCTATTCCTATGATAATTTAAATGAATTTTTTATGCGAGAGAGTGCATGTATGCACACAAAACAGAGTGAGAGAGAGAGAGAGAGATCTTCTCAGTAAGGTCTGGTCTCACTGCAAGCCTTTCCCCTCACTTCTCCATTCCCTCGGGATCCAGAGAATGTACACATGTGCCTGGCATGTTATTCAAGCTGCTGGGGCCAGGATTTGAACCAGGATAGCCATGTGGAACCTGACCGCTGTGCTACAGAGCCAGCCCTAAATGGATTTTTCCCCCCATAGGGAGTGTGCACCTGCCAGAGAGAGACAGTGAGAGGGAAAGTGAGAAATCACCCCCCAGGGGGGGATGGCCACACTGCCACAATCCGTTCTCCTCCATTTCTCTCCTAGGATATTGAGCACACATGCACATATGCCCGGTGTGACTTTTAAGCCACCAGGTCCAGAACTTAAACCGTGGTTGGCCGTGTGGGAGTCCAGCACTTTAAGCATCATGCCATCTGCTGGCCCTCTAAATGATATTTTTATTTTTAAAAAATGTATTCATCATCATTTTTTAAATTTAATTTGACCAGAAAGAGAGAGAGAAAGAAAGAAAGAGAGAGAGAGAAAGTGAGAAGGCAAGCTGCCAGGTCCGGACTCGAACTGTGGTCAGCCACGTAGGAGTCCAGCACTCCTTAGCCTCCATGCCACCTGCCCTTAAATGGATTTTGAACACATATCTTTCTTTAAAGCTGGGATACTGTGTATATCCTACTGCTTGGGACTTATTTAAAAGCAATTTCAAACATTTAAAAACATAATGAAATCATTTCCCACTCATTAAAATGCTGTAATTCATGTTTTTACTATCTTATGAGCTTTTAAAGTGATTAAAAAAGCAAGAGGTAGAGAAAGTACTGTTTTCTTAAAAGAAGATTTGGGCTTTCTAATTGTGAAAAAATGTTGTTAACGGGTAGCTGTAGCTTTTCTTATACTAGAAATAGGAAATTTAATGACGGAATCTGCCTACATTACTAAAATTATCTATTTATATTAACATCATGACTTTGATCTCTAATGTTTAATTTGTAGAAGCAAAGTTCACGTGCAAAATTATTTGCTGGTGTCAAACATGTTAACGTGTGCCCACAGTTAATGACCTAATTTAAAGAAAGGAAGATAGGCTGAAGAATTTTAACCTAAATCAGGAGTTCCCATGCTCACTCACTCCCTCTATTTAAGGCTTCATTTTCCTAATAGTTAAGAATATTGTAATAGACTTTCTTGGAAAATAATTTCTTGGTCTTAAAAATAAGACTAAGCAAAAACATTCACAGCTGTAAGACGGTTTCTAAGAAGTGATAGTCATATATATTTTTGAGAACCAGAAGGTTGTAAAATTGAAATTCATTCACACCTGAAATTTTCCCAGACTTCATTGAAATCACTCCATTCTGAGTTCATTGCGTGGCAAATTAATTTCTCTCTCAAATTGGCTTTCTGAACTCATTTGTTTTATAAGCTCAGTGGCAGGCTAAAGTTAATTTCTGGAACACAGATGAACCGCGTTCATTTCTCCTTCATTTACCCAGTGCTGCTGCTGAGGCCGATGGTATCGATCCGTTAATAAACACTTTGTCTAGTAAACGAGATGGAGCCATTGCCAACGCTGCCACGGTCCTAACAAACATGGCAATGCAGGAGCCCCTGCGCGTGAGCATCCAGAGCCGTGACGTCATGCACGCCATCATCGGCCCGCTGCGCTCTGCCAACACAGTCGTACAGAGCAAAGCTGCACTCATGGTTGCTGCAACTGCGTGTGACGTTGAGGCCCGGACAGAGGTGAGAGTTGTGATAGCATTTTTTTTTTTTCATTTTTCTGGTTGGTACATACTGGTAGATTAATTTGAAACAGCATTTGAATGTATCCATCATTTGGCTCCTTCCAAAATTGGTACAACACTTTGGAAAACAAATAGGCATTTTTTTTAGCAAAGAAGGTAAGCAAACTCTGTAACCCAGAAGTTCTGTTGTTTAGGTGCATACTTAAGGGAGTCCCTCACCTCTGTGCACCAGGAAGCGTGGCTTACACTATCTAAACAGCTGGAAACAAACCAATTGCCCAGCTGTTAAAAGACAGCATAAGCACAGTGTGGTGTATTCATTCAGTGAGATCCTGTGTTAGTAAAAATGAATGGACTACAGCTACAGACAGCAACAGGGATGAATTGCATGAACATTCTGCTGAGTAAATGCAAGTTGCAGAAGAACACATACTTCTGATTTCATTTACGTGTGTTCAAAAATCTGCAAAACGGGGCCAGACAGTGGCAGTGGTGAAGCACGATGCTCTGGGAGGCAGACGCACATTGAGAAGGTTAACAGTTCATATCTGGAGCCCACTCTGAGCATACCTGGCTTCTGTGTGCCCATAACCTCGGGTGGGCTGAAGCTGAAGGTGATCACAGCATCAAGACCATGTCGGTGGTTCTCTCTCTGTCTCTCTCCCCTCACTTATGGAAGTAATAAAGAAACTTGAAAAGAATGCAAAGCCAAGTAATATATTTTTAAGTCATATATACATAAAAATTTAAACCACAACAAAAAGTGAGGAAGTGATTAATTCCAAATTCAAGAAAGTGGTGGCCTCTGAAGAGAGTTAGAGGGTGGCTATGGCTGGGCAGGAAACACAGAGATTAAAGTCACTGAAATGTGTCATTTCATTTTTTTTTTTTTTTGGAGAGGTTTTTTCACTATAGGGCGCGTGCGCTCGCCAGACAGACAGAGAGAGACATAGACATAGAGATAGAAAGCGAGAAATCACCCCCCAGGGGGATGGTCACGCCGCAATCCCTTCTCCTCCATTCTCCTCTTGGGATCTTGGGCACGCACGCACACACGCCCGGCGTGAGTCTTAAGCCACCGGGTCCGGGACATGAACCGCGGTCGACTACGTGGGAGTCCAGCAACATAGCCGTTACGCTAACTGCTGGTTCCCTGAAATGCGTCATTTCTTTATGGGGTGCCTTTTACTAGGGTTCTTGAAAGTACTCATGAGTTACATATACTCTTATATTTCTTTTCTATTTCATCATCTTAAAACACACAATAGCATTAACATTTTCTTGATACTTTGGAGATTTCTATTAAATCTTCGTAAAACCTGACATAAACTCACACACATTCTTTTTCTCTCACTTTTTTCGTATGTCAGCATGACACTCATTCAAACAGCCTGGAACTTCTTTCCTCTCTCCCCAGTAAAAATAACAAAAGCTAACATTTATTGAGCGCCTACAATGTACCATGCACAGTGCTAAGCACTTCACATGCAATTCAGCCTCACGTGAAATAGAAATGCTTATCACCCCCATTTTACAAGTAAGGAAATTAGGCTTAAAGAAATGCAAGGACCTTCAGAAAGTTTGTAGGAATGCATAGTCTGAGAAAGCTATAAATGGGTTTCCCAATATTTTTTCAACAAAATAAACTTGTCCTTTAATTCCATTTTTCTACGAGTTTTTTGACATCTGCTCTTAATGTGCTCACAGCAGAGCTGGTACGTGGCAGATCAGGAATACGAGAGCTCATCTCGCTAAATCCAGAGCCCGGACTTCACGCTGTGTCTGTCGGACAACTATTAATGCCTCGTCTTTGTGCTTCTGTCTCTCGACTCTGTCCACTCCTATCCCTTCTTTTTTCCCATTGACTGAGTTCCTTTGTATCCACCCAGTCAGGTAGTAAGAGAGTCACCAGATATCTGCTTACCAATTGTTGAATAATTTTATACATGAGTAAGTTCTTTTAATTCTGTAATTAATGTAGTTTCATCCAATTCTCTTCATTTTCTTCTCTTCCTCTTTGGAGAAATGAAGAGAAGACATTGTGGGTTTTCATTTGTTTGTTTATTTAGGTTTTTCCCATAGGGTATGTGTGCTTGCCAGAGAGAGAGAGAGAAAGATCGTGAGAGGGAAAGTGAGAAATCCACCTTCTACTTCCCACCCCCCGTGGGGATGGCCATGCTGCAATCCCTTCACTTCCAATGACCTCTTGGAAGTTTGGGCATACACACATGTGCCTGGCGTTTATGTTCAAGCTCCCTGTCCAGGACTCAAACCACAGTCGGCTGTGTGGAGTACAGCGCCTTAACCATCATGCCACTCAGAAAGACATGGTAAGGAGAGCCAAGAAGAATCTTTTTCTAGAGAATTGCTTTGGTATTGCCTTGGCCACTCAATGACCTGGCACCAGTCTCCAGTGACACAGGTGTGCTTGCCTGCATCAAATCCTCCTGCCCCAGTTTCAGGGACCATGTGAGTTTCCTATTGCTGCCGAAAGGAATTATCACCTCAAATGGCTACAGCAATATGAACCTACAGTCTTACAGATTGGAGGTCAGAAGTCTGAAATGAGTCTTACAAACTAGAATCAAGGCGGCGGCGGAGCCGCATTCCTTCTGGAGGTGTTAGGGGGAATCTGTTCCCTTGCCTCGTCCAGTTTCTAGGAGCTGCCTGCATTGCTTGGCTTGTGGCCCCCATCTTTAAAGAACAGCACTCCAAGCTCTGCTTCCGTTTCCTTCTTGTGCGTCTGGGAGGCTTGTCTCCTTCTTTAGCCACGTGAATAATCCAGAATAATCTAATCTCAAAACTCCCTTAATTTGCATCAGCAAAGTCCCTTCCAGGCATAAAGTCACCTTTGGGGGACGTTATTACCCTATGGCATGGTCAGGAGAGCCCTCAGTGTTCAGGAGCAGTGGAACTGAGCAGAGGGCACCCTATGGGTGGGCAGTGAGAAGACTGGTGCTTTCCCCAGGCCCCAGTTCACTATAATCCTGAGGCCCTCTCTCTTCTTTACTTCAAACAGAAAACGGGGCTCCTGTCTGTAAGTTACTGTATGTGCGATAGATTTTCCCCCTAAATTTAATAAATCTAAATATGGACACATTATTAAATGTTTTTACATAGCTAAAATTTTTTCACAATCAAATAATGAGATTATAAAAAGCACGAATGTTTGTAACCTAGACCCTTTATGTGTAACATTTTGGTTTCTGGGCAGGCACAGAAAGCCAGTGGTTAAGGGAGCTGAGTCCCACAGGGCTGATCACAGTTTGAAACTCAGCTCTAGGGACCAGCAGTTGGCATGATAGCTATGTCGCTGGACTTCCACGTAGTTGACCATGGTTCGAGTCCCGGACCCGGTGGGTTAAACTCATGCCGGGCGCGTGTGCGTGCATGCCCAAGATCCTGAGAGGAGAATGAAGGAGAAGGGATTGCAGCGTGGCCATCCGCCCTGGGGGGTGATTTCTCGCTTTCTGTCTCTCTGTCTCTCTCTGTCTTTATGGAGAGCACACGCGCCCTATAGCAAAACCTCTCCAAAAAGAAAGAAAGAGGAAGAAAGAAAGAAAGAAAGGAAAAAGAAACCCTGCTCTGCTCTAGAGGCCAGGTACTTGCCTGAGCATGCTCCAAATCCTGACAGAACAGAGAGATGGAGAAGGAATTGCAGCATGACCATGCCCCTTTGGGGAATGCTTTTTTTTTTTTTTTTTTTTAGAATTATTTTACTTAACTTTATTTATTTATTTGACCAGAGAGAGACAGAAAGAGAGAGGGAAAGTGAGAAGGCAAGCCACCAGGTCCGTAATTTGAACCACAGTCAGTCATGTGGGAGTCCAGTGCCTTTAACTGCCAGGCCACCTGCCCACTTCAGGGGGATGCTTTTTTCCCTTTCCCTCTCTCTGTCTCTCTCCAGCAAGCACACGTGCCCTCTGGCAATTAAGGGGAAAGAAGAAAAGCTTTCACCACGTTTCGGTTTTCACTTTTAGTTAAGAAATTCTGGTGGGCTGGAGCCCCTCGTAGAGCTCCTGCAATCCAAGAACGAGGAAGTGAGGAGGCACGCGAGCTGGGCCGTGATGGTCTGTGCCGGCGACGAGCTGATGGCCACAGAATTATGCAGGCTCGGGTGAGTGGGAGTGGGAGACCAGGGTCGGACTCAGATGAAGATCTGGGGACAGAGAAGCACACTTGTCGGGCCTAAGGAAGGGCAAGGAGAGCCCACACTCAGTGCTCAGGAGTGGGGGTTGGCCACAGTGCGGGCCCTTGGTCCGGAGGGACTGCCTGGCTGCAGTGCATCCTTCCCTGCCCCTTCCCACCTGAGAGCGCCCTCCTGCCCTTTACAGAATCATCTTCGGTATTTCCCTTTCTGCTTCGTCTTGATAAATGCATTTCTTTCTTTGCCAAACACTACCCTGTTTGCTTCTCAACTTCAAAGCTAAGGTAGATGGGTTGAGCCAGGACTACCATCTCTGTTTTTTCCCAGCCCTCAGCCACTTGGTGTCACCAGAACTCCTGTGTAAGCACCTTCACCCAGTGGGTTCTCCTCCCAAACCACAGACGAGGGCGTGGCCGTTAGCATGTAAGCAAAGAGGGCGTCAAGGTTCCATAGGCAGGTTTACTCTAGTCATGGGTGACCATTTTTACCATTTTTTCTTATTAATTCTTTTTTTTTTTTGGAGAGGTTTTTGCTATAGGGCGCGTGTGCTCGCCAGAAAGACACAGAGAGACAGAGAGACAGAAAGCGAGAAGTCACCCCCCAGGGGGGATGGCCACGCACAATCCCTTCTTCTCCATTCTCCTCTGGGGATCTTGGGCATGCATGCACATGCACCTGGAGTGAGTTTAAGTCACCAGATCTGGGACTAGAACGGCAGTGGACTACATGGAAGTCCAGCAACATAGCCATTACGCTAACTGCTGGTCCCATGGGTGACTATTCTTGTTCTTCATTTGTTTGGTGAACCAAAAAAGTTAGAGCCCAATACCAATTTTTCTTTAAATGAACAAGAATTGCCCCCCCCCCGGCCCCGCCAAAATGTGTCCTTTTCACTGTTTGAACAAAAGTTACCCTATGGCGGGTGTATATGTTCTCAAGAAGAGCTGAATTCATACTTCTGCTAGTATCACTTTATCAAAAAGCGATAGGGAAGGCTTTAAGTTTTTTATCTCAAGTCTCAGTCAGGGTCTTAAGCAAACGGGACTCTTATTCAGGATCGTAAGTAACTCAGGAACTCAATGATGGACTGCTTATGTAATATAAATAATGCTTTTTGCTTTTATTGACAGGGCCTTAGATATCCTTGAGCAGATTAATCTATCATTAAGTAAAAAAAATAAATTCAGCGAGGCAGCTTATAACAAATTGCTCAACCACAATCTTTCCCTGAAATATAGCCAGACGGGCTACTTGTCATCGAGTAACATAATCAGTGATGGATTCTTTGATTACGGTCGGGTAAGTGGCTACTCTTATTTGTATTTTAGTATGTATGATGAGTATTTGTATTTAATCATCATGCCATTAAACTGCAATTATTTAACCACCTACCATAATTTACCTTCTATAAACAGAATTTTGAAAATCAGTTCTTCTTCCTTAACTTTGTCCATTTACAAGATTTTGCGTTTTTGTACAGTTTTAACTAGAATCTGACTACTGTACTTAAGTCAGCTTGGTAATGTCAATCTCAAGTTTTAGATAAGCTATAAAAGAAAGGACTTTTTAAAAAATAATTATTTATTGGGACCAGCAGATAGCATAATGGTTACAGTGTTGAACTCCCACATGGCCTTCCACAGTTCAGATCCTGGACTTGGAGGCTGGAAACTCATGCCAGGTGTGTGTGTGTGTGTGTGTGTGTGTGTGTGTGTGTGTGTGCCTGCCCAAGATCCCTGGGGGAGAATGGAGAAGGGTTTGTACCATGGGGCCATCCCTCGGGGGTTGGGGGGTGATTTCTCACTTTCTGTCTCTATGTCTCTGTCTCTCCAATGAGGGCAAGCGCCGTATAGCAAATATCTCTCCAAAAAAAAAAAGAAAAGAAAAGAAAAAGAAAAAAAGAATTGTTTATTTTATTTTATTTATTATTATTTTTTTTTAACTTGGTACAGGCACATGTGCTCACTAGAGAGAGACAGAGATGCCCTATAACAAAAATCTCTCTTAAAAAAAAAAAAAGGAACCAGCAGTTGGAGTAACGGCTATGTTGCTGGACTCCCATGTAGTTGACTGTGGTTTGAGTCTCAGACCTGGTAGCTTAAACTCACGCCGGGCGTGTGTGTATGCGTGCCCAAGATCCTGAGAGGAGAATAAAGGAGAAGGGGGATGGTGGCATAGCCATCCCCACTGGGGGGTTAGTTCTCGCTTTCTGTCTCTCTGTCTCTCTCTTTTTAGCAAGCACACGTGCCCTATAGCAAAAACCTCTCCAAATAAATAAATAAGGAGAATGGAGAGATTAAAAGAAATAACACACAAATCTCATTTTGGCAAAGCTAGGAAACAAATGTGATCCTCAGACTTCAAAAAATATTAAGGGTTGGGACCAGCAGATGGCATTACGGTTACGTGGCTGGACTCCCATGTAGTCGACCACAGTTCGAATTCCCAACAGTGCGGCTTAAACCACGCTGGGCGCGTGTGCGTGCATGCCCAAGATCCCGAGAGGAGAATGGAGGAGAAGGGATTGCGGCGTGGCCATTTCCCCTGGAGAGTGATTTCTCGCTTTCTGTCTCTCTGTCTCTCTCTGTCTTGTTGGCACATGCATGTGCCCTGTGGCAAAAACCTCTCCAAATAAATAAATAAATAAATAAATCTTAAGGGTTGCTGAAAGTCTCTGAGATTGATCAGAAGTTGTGCAGGAGGAAAAACATTAAAAAATAATAATAATAAAAAGGTGGAGGGAGAGAGAGAGCAAAGAACAAGAGAGCTCATGATGATGGTCTCAGAAAGCACTACCAACAATACAGACTCCCTGAGATGATGGGAGAACTCCAAAGTGAAAACGCTCTCTGCTTTGTTTGCCAGGAGCTCAGGCCTGGGGTAGGCAAGGCAGCAGAGGCCCTCCTTGACGGACTTGGTTCAGAGAAGCAAAGGAGACAAGGCCATGAAAGTTTCCCATAGCCGTGTCCCCCATGGGAACCCTTAATCCTGGTAACAGAGGATGCAAGAAATTTTGAATAATGAGAAATACCTCACTTAAACTTTACTCTGCCTCTTCCTTCTGCTTCTCCTGCAACCACCACACCTTGTAACACCCTGTGACACACACAGACCACTGAGAGATTGTTCCAAGGAAGTCTATCTCATTCAATGATGAATAATTTAAAAGAACTGATGCAACGTCACCACAAAAATGCTTTTAAAAAACTGCGGGATGGGCCAACCATTTGATTTTGCACGCTCAAAATCCTGACAGGATGGAGAAATGGAGAAGAGTTTGTGGTGTGACCACCCTCATTAGGTGGCCCTTCCTCCTTGTCCCCCCTCTCCCTCTGTCTCTTCCTGGTAGCTCCTATGGCCTCTGGCAGTTACAAACAAATAAACAAAAAATGAATTTTAAAAAGAAAGAAAACTGAGTGAGAGTAGAATACCCGCCAGGAAATTTCTGTAATAGATTGAAAAAAAAAATTTTTTTTTTATGTGAACTGACCTTTATTTTATTACCTTACCTACAAATCATGCATGAATGCCTTGAAATAAGTTTTATTTGAATAAACCCATTTTTACTCAGCAAAATTCAAAGGGGGAAACATTAGGCCTTCCTGGTGTAGGAAAAGCCTTTTGACAGTCCCTAAGTGATTTTCACAAAATAAAAAAATGGACCCTAGTCTTACAGAAGTTTTGGCTTAATTTTACCAAGCACCAAGATGGGCCACGATAGTTAAGGCAAGGCAGAGCCAAGCTCACAAAAAAGTTGCTAATCCAGCAATATATTGCAGTCTCAAAACAGCCACTGTTTATTTACTGACCAGATTACAGAAATAATCATGGTGGATACCTTAGTTCATCCTTCTAATAGGTCTGTTGATCTGGTCTTCCCTGTTGCCAGCATCTCCACCTTCTACAAAATGGGTGGTCTTTTTCTTCATTCCACCTCGTGGAGAAGATAATTTGAAGGGCCACAGGAAGTTATTTGCTTCTTTGAAGCGTTTTCTAACAGTATAGATTTCAGGAATCAGATCTTCCATGCAGATGATGCCAAATTTAACAAGAGATCGAGCAATCAAAGAGTTATCTGTCAAAGCAATTTGCTTCTTATTGATTTCGCCATAACCACGTTTGTAGATCAATTAATTTACTGGCTTCAGGTTTGGGTACCCCCATGCAATTTATGGTTCCATAATTCTCAGCATGTTAATTGAGGTCTTGTTGAGCTCAGCAAAGTTGCCATTGAAGATCTGGCGAAGGCGAAGAAGCTGCAACACCTTTCAAACCTTTGGCCTCACTCCACTGGTACCTCTGATCCTGATGGCAAATGCCAATTTGGGTTCTGCAAGTACGTGGAAGTTGCCAGCTTTTCTTGCCATCCTGGCCATGCGAATTTCAGTTCTGTACATCTGTCTATATTCCTTATGATAGTGCTGAGCTTTTTCACAAATAAACCACCTCCTTGCCTTTCGAAGCATCTTTTGAGCCAATTTTTTTTCTCAGATGCTTGACTTCAGCTCCGCAAAATTCCTTCGCTTTTTCTCAAGGGTTTCTGGCACAGCAGGAACCTTTTTCCTGGTGGCTTCTGCCACCGCAGGAGCCTTTTTCTAGGTTTCTGCCGCAGCAGGAACCTTCTTTTTCTTCTCTTGAATGCCCTCCATGATTCCAGCCAGAAAAGAGCTGCCATAGATGAATTCTGACAAAATGTATTTGGTCATGAATTTTATAAAACTTTAATGAGACAATATCCCTTATAAAGGAGAATTCTCTGACTCATTCATTTGATAGGATTAACTTTCCGTTATTGTCAGCTTTGAATATGTCCGTGAACTAAGGAAACCAAAATCTCAGCTCCCATGTACCAGTGGACAGACGCAGATAATGAACAACAAACATGACAAATCGATTGCATCTGGTGATAGGGATGATAACGGCTCTGGGAGGAAAAGAGCAGACGCCAACCAAGGAGCCTTTCCAGTGCTGGGGAAGACTGGGCTAGGGGTTGCCATTTTAGAAATGGTGGTAGAGTGGGCCACTCCGAGAGGCAAGTATCTGAGCCTGCAGGAGGTGGAGGACTTAGCCATGGGGATACCTGGGGAAGAGCTTTCTCAGCTGAGGAAATAATCATTTCAAAACCATATGCTATCAACACTCTTGGCGTGTTTGAGAACAGCAGGAGGGCCAGTGTAACTAGAACTGAGTGAACGAACTGGGAGAAGCTCAGAGAGTGAGGCAGAGAGGTGCAGGGAGGCCAGATCGCGGGAGTTCTGTAGACCATTGGGAGGCCGTGGCCCTACGAGATGAGGTGGAATCTGTGGCAGGGTCCTGGACAGAAGAACAAGGGCTAGGTCTTACATTAAAAGTCTCATGGGGACCAGCAGATGGCATAGTGGTTACATTGTTGGACTCCCACATGACCAATCACAGTTCGATTCCCAGACCTGGTGCCTTGAAATTCATGCCAGGCACATGCGTGTGCATGCCCAAGATCCCAGGAGGAGAACCAAGGAGAAGGTATTGCAGCATGGTCACGCCCCCAAGGGGTGATTTCTCACTCCCCCTACCCCTCTTTCTCTCTCTCTCTCTCTCTCTCTCCGTCTCTCTCCCTCCCTCCCTCTCCTGTGAGGGCATGTGTCTTAAAGAAAACAAAACAAAACTAAACTAAACCTCTAAAAGAAAAAGTCTCCTGGACGAGAAAGAGATCAAACTATAACTTGACTGAGAGAAGATCTCAGAAGTTGATCTGGTCTAGCCCTCTTCTAGGAGGCTGATAAAACTACCATTCTAGGGCTTGAACTAGCCTGGTTTTATTGTGCGTGTGTGGGTGTTTAATTGCCAGAGGGTGTGTGAACATACCAGAGTGAGACAGGGAAAGAAAGGAAGCACTCTCCCGTATGGTCACACTACAATCCCTTTTGCTCCATTTCTCCATCCTGTTGGGATTTGGGGTATGCACACACACACTGCCAGGCATGTTTTTCAAGCTGCCGGGGCCTGGATGCAAACCCAGCTGGCCACATGGGGTCCAGTTCTCTTAACCACTAGGGTTACAAGGCTGGCCTTTGTCTATTTCTAGATCATCTACACAACACTTCAGTGATCTGTTTCAGTATTCAGTTACTCTTACAGACCATAAATTCTCCTTTAACTATCCAGATGAATTTTCAAACTTAAATACTTTTAGGATCCAACATGATAATTATGGTATGAAGCAGCTAAGTATAAAACCGGTAAGAGTGTACAAAACTGTATATGTCCTGCCCAACTCAAAAATGTCCACAGGCTTCGGTTTCCTGTTTCTGATTCTATTTATTCATATGCATGTTTGTGGGTGCAAAATTAGACACCTCAAACAGTTGGTAACGTATTATATCCATATTTATTTTTAAAAATATCCAGGGACCAGCAGATGGTGTAATGAGTACATCGCTGGACTCCCACATAGTCAGACATGGTTTGAGTCCTGGACCTGGCGACTTGAAACTCACACCAGGCACACGTGTGTGCATACCCAAGATCCCGAGAGGAGAATAGAGAAGGGATTGCAGTGCGGTCATCCCCTCTGAGGGGTGATTTCTCACTTTCTCTCTCTGTCTCTCCAGTGAACCCACGTGCCCTATAGCAAAAATCTCTCTCTCTCTCTTGCTCTCTCTCTCTCTACATATATATATATATATATGTAATCCATACAGATGTTATTTTTTTGGTCTTTAAATTATTTTACAGATAAATCCTGGCACCAAACTTTTGCCTTTGAAGGAGCTCTGCTTTCAAGAACCAAGTGATCTACGTGCTGTAATCTTAGTGAACAGTAAATCTTCTGATTTGTGAGTCTTTGGGGGTAGGAGGGTGCAGGGAACCACATAATAATTTTGCTTGAGTACATAAAGATTGCCAGTATAGTTTCTTTCTTTTCCCCTGCAACAACACCACCATGAAAATGAGCACTGGTCTGAAAACTCATAGCCTGACGTGGACTAACCATCACCATGAATCCAACATGTTCTCCATGCTTTTCCATGACTCCAGATTACCTGTTAATTTCAAGTGTATTTCTGAAGTCAGGGCGTCTCATCCGTGGAGTAATAGAAAAAGTATACGTAAGATCACACCCAGGCGATTTATGTTTCCAAGTCTCCAGAACTATATGCTGGAGTGTAACTACCACCCTCACCCAGTGGTTTTCTTTGAAATAAGACATGGAAGAGCTGAAAATGAAAGCTTTATTATTCATCTTTAAATGCTTTTTTATATATGTATATAGTACTTATATGATACTATTTATGGGACTATTTCCTGTTGTAACTGATGAAAAACTGTATAACCTCTTTCTTGTCTTCTCTTAACCTCTCCTTTATGCTCTTGTTTTATTTTTTAAAGATTTATTTTAATTGTACTTATTTATTTATTTATTTTTAATTTGACCAGAGAGAGAGAGACACGGAGAGAGAGAGAAAGAGAGTGAGAAAGCAAGCTGCCAGGTCTGGGACTCTAACCGTGGTAGGCCGTGTGGGAGTTTAGCGCCTTAACCACCACGCCACCTGCTGGTCCTCTTTTGTGCTTTTAAAATAGCATGTCACTGTTAAAACTCAGTTCCACAAACAATTTTCAGAAAAAAAAAACAAAAAAAAACTATTTTGTGGGAAAAAGCCAATAATAACAAATAAATTTTCAAACTTACACAAAATTTCAAATGTGTACAATTTTAGTTCTCCACCTCCATCCATGGAAGATAAATCATCAGATGTTGGTTATGGACGAAGTATTTCCTCTTCATCTTCTTTAAGAAGAGCCAGTAAAGAAAAGACCGGGTAAGACAACGTTTTATCTCAGGGCCGGCAGGTGGCGCTGGACTCCCGAATGGCCAACCACGGTTCAAGTCCTGGACTTGGAGGACTTGCTTTCTCACTCTTCCTCTATTTCTTTCCCTCTTCCTCTCTCTGGTCAAATTTAAAAATAATGATAATAAATAAAAGTAAATAAATGTTTTTTAAAAGAAAATATTTTATCTCTACTTAAAGAACCGCCCTCTTCATTTGGGGATTAAATAAAGTTTTAGATTCTAGATATTGACAACTTAAATTCCTGTTCCTTTTATGGTAATGTAATTGTGTAATCGCTTTTTGAAACTGCTGCAGGAAAGATCCCCGGAAAAGATCTTTCTGTCACATTCTGTCTGCGGTAGGCCTGCGGGTCTGATCCACATGACTTAGCGAGTCCGAGATTTCCTGTCTCGTTTCCTTAGCTGTCAATGGAATGATGCCTGGTCCCTTGTGAAAGGAATCAAATCATAAAATGGAAATGAAAATGCCCAATAACTGTAAAATGCCGTGCAAATGTAAACGATTATTTTCCGTATAATTGACATTGGTTGTGGCTTTTTCAAATGACAAGAAAAAAAATAGTTTTCGTTTTAGTGCTGGATTTGGATCTCCCACAGAAGAGAAATCAGAACCTGCTTCTGGGCGGAATACTGTGCTCAGCAAAAGTGCCACTAAAGAAAAAGGACCCAGGTAGGAAACGTGTCCGGGAGTTCCCTGACGGTAGTTGCGCTGCGTTTCGGTGAAAGGGAGGGGTAGCTGCTAAATAGGCAGTTTTCCTCAGGAAATCCGTATGTCAAAGAAGGCGAGACTGATAAAAGGTAATTCAAAATTTTATTTTGGTGTCTCATTGTCTCTTTAAAATTTGCCCAGAGAAGCTCAGCTAGCTGCGGTGGCACCTCTGCCGGGACTCTGTGCTCTGCAGGCTGGGACCACTCAGGAGGCCTGGTTTGAGTCCCAGGCAAGCCTAAAGGCTTGGTGCAGTGGTGTGTATTTGTAATACCAGTGATCTGGGGAGACTGAGGCAGAAGGAGTGTGACTTGGCAACACCTTATCTTAAACAAAAATAGAAAAAAGAAAAAAAGAAAAAATTTTTCTTTTGACCTAGAGAGAATTTCTCTCCTAACTCTGAATGAGAACTCAGATCACTTTGATGCCTTGTGGGAATTATCAAGTCCTACGGTTACTTTAACTTAAAATAGATGACAGAAACATCAGTCTCAGGACCAGCAGTTGGCGTAATGGTTATGTCGCTGGACTCCCACGTATCCAACCACCGTTCGAGTCCCGGACCTGGTGGCTTAAACTCACACCGGGCACGTGTGCATGCGTGCCCAGGATCCCAAGAAGATAACAGAGGAGAAGGGATTGTGACATGGCCATCCCCCCTGGGGGGTGATTTCTCACTTTCTGTCTCTCTGTCTCTCTCTGTCTTTCTGGCGAACACACGTGCCCTATAGCAAAAATCTCTCCCAAAAAATAAAAAATAAATTAACAAAATAAACACAAAACAAAAGCACCAGCGTCACATCAGTTATTTTTAAGTCCAACCCTGGGTGATCAACTTGAAAGGAAGTTTCCTGTCTCCCCACACTGTGGCAAAGCAGGTAGTGGACCTGGGAACCACACACGGCAGGCTTTGTCCCTGCTCCTTTCCCCGTCTTTTGCCTTTCGCTTCAGCCCCTGCCCCCATGCTGCTCGGGGACTCTCCCAAGCTCCAGGGCAGAAGTAACAGGAAGGATAAGACGAGGAAGGACGGGGCTCCTGCTCGGTTGGAACGATGATGCTGTGCTCTCCTTTCATGCCTGGCATATTTAAAATGTACTTTCTTCTGCCTGTTTATAAATTTCTATTTTTTCTAATTATTTAATTTATTGTTATTAATTATTATTTCATTTGACCAGAGAGAGAGAAAGTGAGAAAGCAAGCCACCAGGTCTGGGACTTGAACCATGGTTAGCCATGTGGGAGTCCAGTGCCTTAACCACCATGCCACCTGCTGAATGGCCCCCTGTTTACATATTTTTTAAACATATTTCTTATTCTGCGAGAACTGGGTATCCTGGATTCTTCAAAAATAAATGCTCTGGACTTCCTGCCACGTGCCATGACCCTTAGTTTATTGTAGATTGAAGCCCAGAAGAGCCATGGGGTAGTGGAGGCATTTGCATGTCCTCCGAACACCTGCCTCCTGTAATGTCTGAGCCCTCAGGTCTCCCGAGGAGTAGGCCTTGGCTCACTGTCCTCGAACCTCTGTGTTCTGTCTCGACTTTGTTTTCTGTTGTTGGTCTCTTGCTGATTATTCCGATCACTGCTTCTGATCTCCTGTTCCAGTTCTGCCAGCTTTTGCCCTTTCCAGCCCTTCCCTGCTCTGCCCTGCCCTTTGGCCTCCCCAAGTTTCTCCTCTACTGGACTGAAAGATCCTTAAGGACAGGAGCATGTTCTTATTTAAATCATTTCTTTTCATTTCTGGTATTTAGAACAATGTTTGATCAGCATACATAGGCGTTTTTGTTTACTCTGGAGAATAGAAAGCTTAACTTTGGTTGGAAAAGGTTATTTTTGACAAGTTTCACACCCAAAACCTGGGTATC
Source organism: Tupaia belangeri chinensis (assembly GCF_000334495.1). Taxonomy (NCBI): domain Eukaryota; kingdom Metazoa; phylum Chordata; class Mammalia; order Scandentia; family Tupaiidae; genus Tupaia; species Tupaia belangeri. The sequence goes on from NW_006159427.1 coordinate 672,130, forward strand.
TTGAGCAAACATGTTACCTGCTTTGCTTGAGTTATTTCATCAATAAAATGGAAATAAAAATAGTATCCCCCAGGACCAGCAGATGGCGTAATGGTTATGTCACTGGACTCCTACGTAGTCGAACATGGTTTGGGTCTCAGACCCAGTGGCTTGAAATTCATGCTGGGCACGTGTGTGTGCATGCCCAAAATCCTGAGTGGAGAATGGAGGAGAAGGGATTGCTGCGTGGCCATCTGCCCTTGGGATTGATTTATCCCTTTCTGTCTCTCTGGCAAGAACACATGCTCTATAGCAAAAATCTCTCTTAAAAAAAAAGTACCTCCCTCCTAGCATAGTTACAAGGATGAAATAAGTTACTGTATGCGGGAACCAGCAGTTAGCGTAATGGCTATGTCGCTGGACTCCCACGTGGTCGACCGCGGTTCGTGTCCCGGACCTGGTGGCTTAAAACTCACGCCGGGCGCGTGTGCGTGCGTGCCCAAGATCCCGAGAGGAGAATGGAGGAGAAGGGATTGCGGCGTGACCATCCCCCCTGGGGGGTGATTTCTCGCTTTCTGTCTCTATGTCTCTCTCTGTCTGTCTGACGAGCGCACGCGCCCTACAGTGAAAATCTCTCAAAACAAACAAACAAACAAACAAAAAAATAAGTTACTGTATGCAAAACGCTTTGAGCAGTGTCTGGCATGTTGTAAGCTATCAACGAATGTTATTTATTATCATTATCATTATTCTTATTATTATTACAAAAATCCAGATACCCTTGCAAGGGTGTAAAGGACTCTCCCAGAATCCACTGCCCGGGTGCAGCCTGTTCTCAAGGGCACAGCAGCTGGGAACACGGGTGGTAACTGGATGGTCTCTCTCACCTCTTTCTCTCTTCACATGGTTGGTATCTGTAAGGGAGGAGGAGCCTCAAATCTGAGAGAGCTTGTGTACAAAGTTTACAAGAACACACCTCAAGGTCCAGTAGAGGAAGACAAAAGTTACTTACACAGGAAAGGATGCTCCACTAACAGCGAGGCAAAGGACGGTCCACGCCACCGCGTGCATGGGCTCACGTCACGCGCCCTAAGATCGAAGCGGCCGTCCAGCAGCTGTAAGATCAGCACAGACGCCCCGTCTCCGAGGCAGGGGTCTGGTTTGAGCAGGACAAGGAAATGTCAGGTTATTGATTAGCAGGGTGTCCCAGAGCTTGTACCTTAATTTAACGCCTCCCATCTTGGAATGCTGACACGGGAGAGGGCCACGAGCCGATTCCACGAGCTAGCGGGATGGCCAGGAGTGTTCTCAGATTCCAGCCGCCCGTCAGCTGAGTCTCTGGGGGACAGGGCGAAGGGGGAGTGGGGAGGAGAGCTCGGTGTGTGGAGCCTACCCTCGGCGTCTTACAAGTGCTTTGTCACTGTCCTTGCTTCCTTTTTGTCAACACCTTATCTCTAACTGCAGCTTATATGTGACTTTATTCTACCATGGGAACACATCCAGCCCTAATTCAAACCAACCTTTCTGTTCTAAAGCCCAACAAGAATCAAGTACAGTCTCTGTCCCTGTTTCACAACCAGTCAAAGCCCGGGCTAGCTTTGAGGCAGGCAGGTCCCTTTAATTTTTTTTAAGAACTATTTATTTAGTTTTATTTATAATGGTGATGATGATTTAATTTGCTATAGGGCACACCACCAGAGAGAGAGACAGAGAGAGAGAAAGGGAAACTGAGAAAGCAAGCCACCAGGTCCTGGGCTCAAACCATGGTCAACCACGTGGGAGTCCAACACCAGCGACACCTGCTGGCCCCAGCGTGTCTGTAATTCATCTAGCCATGTTCCTGGGGAGCACTGGGCCCTCTCTCCCTTGATAAGGTGACTGGTGAGCGAGCGCAGGGCCCAAGCGTACACCTGGTCCCTCCATTAGAGCCCCCACCCTCATCCTTACCCAGACCTCCAGCCTGCACAGCGGCTTTCATCTTCGATTCTTCTACTATTCTTAGCTTTTGATCAGTGTCTTTTTGTTTTGTTTTGTTTACGGCTTTGCTTTGTTCTTAATACTAAATCTTTTGGGCAATCCTGGGTTAGAAGTTATTTTGTATACTTGTGAATATCAAAGAGCTGATCTTCCGACAGCCATGGTTTGTTTTATTGTGATATTTGACATTAATATTTTTTTCGGTAACATATGAACCACTCACCTCTTCATCTCTTTTGATCTCTGTCACTTTGTTCTCTAGATAAATCCTTCCTATTTTGCTATCCCCTCATCCTTCTTTTTTTTTTTTTTTTAAGAATGATTTATTTTATTTTACTCATTATTATTATTATTTAATTTAACCGGGGTGGGGGAATGAGAAAGCGAGTCACCAGATCCAGGACTCAAACCACAGTTGTTCACCTGGGAGTCCAGCAACTTAACCACCATGCCACCTGCCGGCCCCTATCTCCTCAACCTTTGCAATACCTTAAATATTGATATAGTCCAGATTTTTTTATCCACTCCATAGTTTTAGCTACCACTCTAATTTCTATGCATCTTAGACCCCTCTTCTGAGTCCAGATCTGAATAGCCAGCAGCCTACAGGAGTTCTCTACCCTGCGCTCTCTAGACTTCTCAAGTTCAGTGTGTTCTCAGCTGAGCCCATCCTTTTCCCAACTCCCAGACTTCCTCCTCTGTTTCCTACACTGACTAATGCTAACTGTATTGCTGTCAAGTTGCAAAGGCCTAGGGATCACCTTACATTCCTTCTTCTCAGTTATCCCCAACATTGAATGAATCTCGCAGTCCTATCTAGCTACGTCTTAGTTACTCTTAAAGGGATGCCCTCCCTCATTTTCTCTTTAACGTCCCTAGTCCAGGCCTCTAGCCGATACCTCAGTCACAGTTGTGTCCTTATTACAGGACCCCTCTGTCTTTGGGAGAGCCGTCTGTAAATCTCTCCTCCACACTACCCCCCAGAGATACCATTTAGAAATGAAAATCTCATCATGTTATTCTGCCTAAAAAGAGTGATTCCAGATCAGCTTCCAGATGAAGTCCAAACTTAGGCCCTGGCACACCCTGGGATAGCATTTCCTTCTTGCGTGCATGGCGAATTCCTATTCTTTCTTTTTTAGGATGCCTTCTCTGATTAAAAGGTTACACATTTTTTGGTGTCAAATCCTTTGTGAACTCAGGTTTTTCAGCTGTATTTATTTACTTACATTTTCTTCCAGCTTTAATAAGGTATAATTTACAAATAAAAATTACACGTATTTATAGTATACAACCTGAATTTTTAAAAAAGGATTACTTATTTTAATTTTATGTATTCATTTATTTATTTTAATTTGACCAGAGAGAAACACAATCTGAGAGAGAGGGCAGGTGAGAAAGCAAGCCACCCAATCTGGGATTTGAACCATGGTCCACCATGTGGGAGTGTCCACCACCTTAACCACCACACCACCTGCTGGCCCCACAACCTGATGTTTTGATATAGGGATCTATTGTGAAATGTTTACCACAATCATGGGCTAATGAACATATCTTTCAGCCCACAGAGGTACTTTTTTTTGCTTTATTTTGTGGTAAGAGCATTCAAGATCTACTTTCTTAGCAAATTTCAAGTGGACACTACAGTATTATTAAATATAATATAATAATAACACTGTGTGGCACAGATCTCCAGAATTTATTCATCCTGCATAACTGGAACTCCTTCGTGCATTGATTCTGTCACTTCTCCATAACCTGAACTGATTGGTGTGGATTTATTTATTTGTCTTTTTTTACTAAGCAATCAGCCACTTGACATCTGGGACCATGTCCCCTTTTCATCTTTATATTCATAGGGCCTAGAGTACTTCAGGCACTGGAACGGAATATGTACTGATTGAATATTCACATATTACTTTAATTATTGAATGCTGTTTGCTGAAAGGAATGGATGTTCGACTCCCTTACTGTATGCCCAGGGAGAATGAGTTTCCACACGTGAGGACATCGTTCCTTCTTCATACTGTGGCCATTCTCCTTTTTGTCTTTTCTCTGCATAGTCTCGCAGCTCTTCCTCCACCTGAAAATCAACCCTGATACGCTCCCAACATCCAAGAGTATTGTTGGCCTAAAGGTAAACACAGACTTTGGATGTAGGCAAGACTGACTCTGGATTTTATTAACTGTAAAATGCAAGTGACGAATCCTCCATCGGGAGCTGCTGTAAGAGCGGGTGAGAGGGTGTGTATGAGGGGCCCGCACCCTTGCCTGGTGTATTTCAGTGCTCAGTGGATGTCGTTCCCTCTCCCCTTCCTAGCCCTTGGTCTGTTGGGAAGTAGATCGGTCATGACCCTGTTGTCCTGTCGTATGTCTTTTGGTCAATTTTTCTTGTCTATGACTACTGAAACTCTGGACTCCTGGGAATAAACTATATTCATCTACTTACCTAATAATGCCACTGAGAATGTTTTATGTTAACAAAATGAGTAAGAGATACAAACAAAGAATAATAATCTAGACCCTCAAAGAGTCTGAATTTTGGAAAAGGAGAGGAAGGAAGAGCTGGAAACAGTTAAGACTGAGTATGTGTGAAGTGGTCACAGGAGATAACAGGGATTTCTCTGTTTCCTGAAGGCTGTTATTACCGTATATAAACTGAAGTCCTATCACCTTAAGCAAAAGACTCACTGTCTTAGTGGCCGCCATATTACTTTTGGTTTTGAAAGTTCATTTGTACTTCCCTCATGATTTTTTTTTTATACATGCAGTTAAAAGTTTATTGTTTTTCTGTCTCCTATTTTATATCCTCCTTCCAGTCTGCTCATTTTGGGGGAAGATTTTAGATATTTACAACATATGCTTTAATATTTCTCCTACTCAGACAATCTTGATCCCCATAACAAAGACTTCCTAACACATTTTTGTTCCGAAAATAACTCCTCAGAAGGTCAGCTGGTAATGCAGTGACAATGTCATGCTCTGCAATGCTGGAGCCCGTGGGAAGGTCACAGGCTTAGACCCTGAGCCCTCCCCGTGCGCGCCAGGCATGTGCATGTTCACCTGTGGTCTGGGCTGGCCGGGCTGGGGCTGGATGGCAGCACGAAGACCATGCAGGTGTGCCTGACTCTATTCTCTCTTTCTCTCTGTCATAGAAGAAATAAACTTCAAAACTATATAATTTCCCACAAGTCCTCTTTTTACCACTAACCTAGGTGTTTCTGTTTCGTTCCTAAAATCTTAACTACAAAAGTCTGTCAGAATCAAGTGTCTGAGTCACCTTTAAGAACCTTCTCACCTTTTGTCCTGAATTTTTTCATTCATGCAATAAATACGCGAATACTTACAAATGCCTGGGATTGTCCAGCACTGGAGATGTGGCAGTGAGCCAAAATTCTGCCTTTATGGAACTCACCTCCTGTTGCAAAAGAAGACAAACAAAACAAACTACACACACATGTGTACACACATATACACATGCATTTGCACATGCACACATATACACCTGTATACACACATGTGCAAATGTATACACTTCACTCATGCACACACGTGTACACACGTGTACATACATATATGTACACATGCACATGCCTGTACGTGTGCATACACATATGCACACACACGCACAATCCACACAGAATAAACTGTACCTTTACTTTGAATAATGCCCTCTTCCTGTTCTTGTTGAACAGATGAGATGGAACAAGACACCTGATTGGAATACATTTCTTCCATTTATGCTCATGTGGAACTTATCGAATGCTGTCTGGTATCGTGACTCTTTTCCACATACCAAGATCTTCCTGTTTAAATCAAAACCCAAGTGGGCTGGGTTCGTGACTTGCATTTCTTTCATCAGCTTTGTCCTATAATTTATATATTTAAATAGTCAGTGGTATCAAAAAGGAACAAGTGATTAAACTTTGAAAATGTCAGTCCATTATTCGGAGGCAGCCAAAGACCCTTTCTTCGTACCTGTCCCCCCAGCCACCCACCTGTGGATGTAAGAAAATATCCAAGTTTTGAACGCTACCTCAGAAAAGAGGTAGTTTTGTTAAAGTCTCTGCAGAGAAAGTAAAATTTCTGCTCTCTCTAATCATAAATAGATATTCTTTGTGAGTATTAATTTTACAGGAGCTAATCTTGTAATTTCCAAGTGTTTGCTTCCGTATTCATTTAGAAATGAAATTCATTTAAGTATTGAAGTTGTTATTAATGCAACTTGGCAGCCTTCATGGGAAAGAAATCCAAAAGGAATGCTTCTATTTATAGCAGCAGGAAACTATGGTTCAGGAGCACCAGTAAATTATCTCTTTTTAATCACTCGGTAAGATTGCCTTTCCCTGGAGAGAGGCAGACCAGATATTGTCTCCCACATGCCAAATGACTTTCTTTCTACTTTAGGCAGCTCTACTTCTGTTTTGCAGATGGAACTGAGTTATCACAGGAACAGTCCCTTTTTTTTTTTTAAAGGGAGAGACTTTTGCTATAGGGCACATGTGCTCGCTGGAGAGACAGAGAGGGACAAAAAGGGAGACATCACCCCCCAGGGGGGATAGCCATGCTGCAATCCCTTCTCCTCTATTCTCCTCTAGGAATTTTGGGCAAATCCCTTCTCTTCCATTCTCCTCTCAGGATCTTGGGCACGCACGCACACGCGCCCGGCGTGAGTTTTAAGCCACCGGGTCCGGGACGCGAACTGTGGTCGACTACGTGGGAGTCCAGCGACATAGCCATTACGCTAACTGCTGATTCCCCACCCAATGTGAGTTTTAAGCCACCAGGTCTGAGATTCAAACCACAGTCAACTACGTGGAAGTCCAGCAATGTAACCATTATGCCACCTGCTGATCCCAGGAGCAGTCTCTTTGAGAATGCCATGTGAACTTTTTATATATTTTTTTTTTTTTTACTCAGCATAATATTGGGTTGTCAAAAAAGTCATGACACATTTTTGCATAGCAAAACACATATGACTTTTCCGACAACTCAGTACCTTCGAGATTCTTCCAAACTGTCTTGTGTATTTCGTTTCAGTCCTAAATTTCATTGTATGGATATACCACAGAACATACACTCACCAGTTACAGCACATTTCAGTAGTTTTCAGTTTCTGGTGATTATGAATACAACTGCTACAAACGTTCATGTACAGGTTTTTGTGTGAAGGTAGATCAGGAAGAAAGAAGAAATAACAACAAAAGACCCTATATTGGTACACATAATAGACTATTCATTTCCCTCATGAGTTTTATAAGTTATTTTTTGGTGATTGAAATAAAAATTATAACAACATCTGATACTCAAGACAATGATATTTAAAAGCGGAAGAGGGCCAGCCCTGTAGCATATCGCTGTGTGGAGGAGCTGGATCCCATAAGGCTAACCATGATTCGAGTACCAGCCCCGGTAACTTGAAAACCGTGAAACACGTGTGCCCAGGATCCGAAGGGAAGGAGAAATGGAGGAAAGGGGGTTGTAGTGTGACCAGGCCTGAGTGGGGGGAGCTTTATTTCTCTCTCTCTCTCTCTCTGGAGCACTCACACTCGTGATATTAAAATAAGAATAATAGTAAATGAACAAAAACAGGAGAAGGTAAAGGGACCTAAATGGAGGTGAGGTTTCCAAACATCACTTGAAATGATAAAATGTATGTATCAGTGTACACATAAGCCATGTATGTGAATTGTAATACCCACTGGCCACGGTAAAAACCTATATAAATGGGCCTGCAAGGGGCATGGTGGTTGAGGTGCTGGAGTCCCCCGTGACTGACCACAGTTCAAGTCCTAAGACCTGGTGGCTTGCTTTCTCACCACTTACCCTCTCTCTGGTAGTTACATATGTCCTATAGCAAATAAAAAAATAATAATAATAATAATAAATAAAATTAAACAATTCTAAGATAATTTAAATTAAAAACCTATACAAAGAGCTAAGCTCAAAAACACTATAAATAAATAAAAGATGGAATAATAAGAAAAGTTCAAGTCACTCACAACAAAGCAAGAAAAGAAGGACAGAGGAATATGAACCAATCCAAGGCAGAGATTGACGGAATGGATAAGTTACAATCCAACTCTTTGCCGTTTAGAGAAACGCACTTCAAATTCATTGACAGAGATAGACTGAAAGCAAAAGGATGAATATGATACCTTGTAAATATTAATAAAAACAGTGACTTTTAAAATATAAAATAGACTTCTGAACAAAGACAAGTACTAGAGAGAGACAAGGACGAGCAGCACATAATGATAAAATGAATTCACCTATGAGGAAGACTTAATAACGATGTAATGCGTATGCACCAAACAACAGAGCTTCGAAATATAAAGGGCCTGCAAACAGTTCATGAGAAAATGGAATTAAAGTATAAATTCATTTCTGTGCCAAAAAATTAAAATCCATGCATGGATTTTTCATAATATGTATTTGTCCATGAACTTATTGAAGACTTCTCATAATTAAGGCAAAAACTGATAGAACTGAAAGGAGAAACATATGTATCTACAATAACAATGAGAACTTACCCACTCTCAGTAACTAGCAAAACTTCTAGGCAGAAAATCAGCAAGGATGTAGAAGATTTGAGACATACTAGCAACAAACAGGCTCTAAAGAATATGTATAGAAAATTCCAACAACAGGGGCCAGCAGGTGGCATGGTGGTGAAGGACACTGGACTCCCACATGGCTGACCATGGTTCAATTCCCAGACCTGGCGGCTTGCTTTCTCACTTTCCCCTTCTCTCTCTGTCTCTTTCCGGTCAAATTAAAATAATACTATAATAACAAATGGAATTAAGTAAGTAAATTATTCTTTTTAAAAAATTCCAACAATAGTAGAATTCACATTTTTTAAGTGCCTGCATATTAACAAGATCCTAGGCCATATAACAAACCTTGGCAAACTTAAAATAATTCAAATTATACAGACTATGTTCTCTGACCATAATTGAATTGAACTAGACATTAATATCAGAAATACAGAAAAATCTCTAAATATGTAGAAATGGAATACTTATAAATAATCCATGGGACAAAGAGTACATTTCAAAAGAAATTAAAAGATATATAGAGCTGAAAAAAATATGAAACTATAGCATATAAAAATTTCTCGGACAGGGACCAGCAGTTAGCGTAATGGCTATGTCTTTGGTCTCCCATGTAGTCGACTGCGGTTCGAGTCCTGGACCCAGTGGCTTAAACTCACACCGGACACATGTGTGTACATGCCAAAGATCCCGACAGGAGAATGGAGGAGAAGGGATTGTGGCATGGTCATCCCCCTCTGGGGGTTGATTTCTCACTTTCTGTCTCTCTGTCTCTCTCTGTCTTTCTGGTGAGCACATGCACCCTATAGCAAAAAACTCTCAAAAAACAAACAAACAAAGTATGGTACACACTTAAATGAGGGAAAATGCATTATACTAAATGTTTATGATTAGAAACAAAAACAAGTCTTAAGGCTAGCAGGTGGTGTCATGGTGGCTAAAGCACTGGACTCACATGGCTGACCACAGTTTGAGTCCTGGATCCAACAGCTTAAAAATCATGTGCCCAGGTGCATGTGTGTGTGTACCTGAACTCCCAAGGAGAGACTGGAAGAAAAATGATTGCAGTGTGGTCATCCCCTAGTAGGTGACTTCTCACTTTTGCTCTCTCTGACTCTCTCTCTCTCCTGTGAGTGCACACCCTATGGCAAAAACCTTTAAAAAAATGGAAACCAAAATAGCTGTAGTGCTTTATTATGAATTCTCCTTCCTAAGGATAAAAGGAACCAGCAAAAAGAACAAAACAAGATCAATACAGCAGAAGGAAGGAAATAAGAGATCAATTAAAAACAAACAATTGAAAAAAATTAATGAAATAAAATGGTTCTTTGAAAAAGAATTGATGTCAAAAAACAAAGCATCTATAAAATTCTAGCAAGACTGATAATAAATAAAAGAGAAAAGACATTAATTACAACTATCAAAAATAATTATTACTACAGGGACCAGCAGGTGGTGTAATGGTTACGTCGCTGGGCTCCACATGTTTGACTATGGTTCAAGTCCCAGACTTGGAGACTTGAAACTCACACCAGGCACATGTGTATGCATGCCCAAAATCCCAAGGGGAGAATGGAGAAGAAGGGATTGTGGCATGGCTATTCCCCCCACCCCCCGGGAGTAATTTTTCACTTCCTGTCTCTCTGTCTCTCCAGTGAGTACACACTCCCTATCGCAAAAATCTCTTTACAAAAAAAAAAAAAACAGAAAAAAAAAGAATTATCACTACAAACCCCAAACATGTTAGAGGATAATTTTTTTTTAAAGGAATGCTATAAGTACCTTAGTTTAGCAACCTAAATGAAATGGATGGATTCATCAAAACCTATAAACTACTTAGGGGGGCTGGCAGATGGCATAGCGGTTGAGGGTGTTGGACTCCCGCATGGCTGACTGCAGTTTCAGTCCCAGACCTGGAGGCTTGCTTTCTCACTTGGGGCCAGCAGGCAGTGTGGTGGTTAAGGTGTTGGACTCCCACATGGCTGACTACGGTTTGAGTCCCAGACCTGGCAGCTTGCTTTCTCGCTTTCCCTCTCTCTCTCACTCTGTCCCTCTCTGGTCAAATTAAAATTATATATATTTTTTAATTATATATTTTAAAATTATATATATATATATGAGTTAAATAAAATAATTTAAAAAAATATGTAAACTACTTGAGAGGCCAGCAGATGGCATAGTCGTCAAAAGTGACTGGACTCCCACATAACCAACCACAGTTCAAGCCCTGGATTCAGCAGCGTCATGCCAGTCATGTGTGCTTGAATGCCCAGAATCCTAAGAGAATGGAGGAGAAGGGATTGTGGTGTGGTCATCCCCTCCGGGGGATGATTTCTCACTTTCCCTCTTTCCATCTCTCTCTGCCTCTCTCCAGCAAACGCACTTGCCCTATGACAAAAACAAAAACAAAAATAGACAAAATAAACCTATAAACTACCAAAATGCACCAAAGATAAAATAGATAACCTGAACAATCCTATAACTATTAAATAAATTGAGTTAATAAAAATTTTTTTAAAAAGACTTCTGGCTATAAGGAGCATCTCGAATCGGAGCAAACGTAGTGACCTTTAGACACATGTAGAAATGTGGTATTATGGGCAGTTTATTTGTAAAGCTATGAATGCTACGAACATGTGAATACACTAGCTGCCTGTGTCTGAAACTACAGAGCAGTATAGGTTTAAAGGAAGTCACATGTGTTCATCAGAAATGCCCTCACAAGATTAGGAAAAACTTATTTAAAACTATATGGCGCCAGGTGTGTTTTTATATCTTTAGTGATTAGCATTTGAAAACAACTGGCTTTGTATTTTATTTTAATTTTGTTTTTTAAAAGAATAAACCTGGGAACCAGCAGTTAGCGTAATGGCTATGTCGCTGGACTCCCATGTAGTCGACCGCGGTTCGCGTCCCGGACCCGGTGGCTTAAAACTCATGCCGGGCGCGTGTGCGTGTGTGCCCAAGATCCCGAGAGGAGAATGGATTGCGGCGTGACCATCCCCCCTGGGGGGTGATTTCTCGCTTTCTGTCTCTATGTCTCTGTCTGTCTGTCTGGCAAGCGCACGCGCCCTATAGTGAAAACCTCTAAAAAAAAAAAAAAAGAAGAAGAAACCTGGGACCGGTTTTGGGCTGTGGCTATCTCTATTGGAAAGTCTGGGCCACCCAACCTTATTTTTTTTGTTTAAATTTGTGTGTCCTTGTGTGTTTACTTTTATGTCTATTTTCTAAACCACAGCCCCCTCCCTCCACTCAGGCATGCATTTGTTTAGCTATGCAGGCTACGGCAAGTCCGGACCACCCGATCCCCACTTTTCTTTACTCGTATGTCTTCGTGTGTATATTTTTACATTTATTCTCTAATCCACAACCTCCCCACTCAGGCATGCATTTGTTCAGCTGTGTGGGCCATGGCACTGGCCAAGACAGTTTTACTGGTGAATTTTACCAAACATTGAAAGAATTAGCACCAATTCTACACAATCTTTTTCACAAATTAGAGAAAGATGTGATGTTTCACAACTTACGTTATAAAATTGGCACTATTTTAATGCCAATACTAGATAAAGTCATAAAAAATTATACATCAGTATTTATCATGAACATAGATATAAAAACCTTTCATTAAATTTTTTTTTTTTTGAGAGGTTTTCACTATAGGGCAAGTGCACTCGCCAGACAGACAGAGAGAGACATAGAGACAGAAAGCGAGAAATCACCCCCCAGAGGGATGGTCACGCCGCAATCCCTTCTCCTCCATTCTCCTCTCGGGATCTTGGGCATGCACGCACATGCACCCGGCGTGAGTTCTAAGCCACCAGGTCTGGGACGTGAACCGCGGTCGACTATGTGGGAGTCCAACGACATAGCCATTACGCTAACTGCTGGTTCCCATCATTAAATATTATAAAATCAAATCCAACAATATAAAAAGTACAATTTATCTGAGCAAGAGGGCTTTATCTTAGGAATGCAAGGATAATTCATAATTGAAAATCAATCAATGTAATCAGCAATATTAGCTGTATGAAGAAGAAAAACCACACAGTCCTATTAAGTAGTGCAAAAAAGCACTTGACAGAATTTGACATCTATTCATGATTAAAAAACAGTTGCCGGAAAAAAGAAATATTAGATTATCGGAAAAGTCCTGAGTATTTTTTGTGCAAAAATATATCATAACTTTTTCAATAACCCAAAAGAAGGGAATTTCCATAACCTAATAAAAAGTATCACACACATGCACAAATCTACAGATTTCACAATGATGAAGGATTGCAAAGATCACAAGCAAGGTGGGGATATACTCTGTTTCTACCACTTCTATTCAACATTAAATCGGAAGCTCTCCACATTGCAAAGTGACACAGGTTGGGCTCAATCACAGTAGTATATGCTGCTAAGAGTCTGTGTTCCCTAGGACCACATGGGAGGCCCAGGGATGATTTCCTGTCCAACCTAAAGGGTGGGTATTGTGGGACTCACTTGTAGTCCCAGCTCTTCAGGCTGAGGCAGGAGGATTGTGACATGGCTAGACCCACTTTTTAAAATAAATTAGTTACATAGATTGGAAATTGAGTAATGGAGGGTATCAGGGAGTGGAAAATGTCTATTGCAGACAACATGATTTTCCAAACAGTAACTCCTTAAGAAATCCACATTTAAAAAGCACAGTCTTGGGGCCAGCAGGTGGTGTGGTGGCTAAGGGCGCTGGACTTCCACGTGGCCAACCACAGTTCGAGTCCTGGACCTGGTGATTTGCTTTCTCGCTTTCCATCTCTCTTGCTCTCTCTCATTCTGTATCTCTCTGGTCAAATTAAAATAAATAAATAAAACAAAATAAAATAATTATTAAAAAAATAAAAACAAGATGTTAAAGTACCTTAAAAACAACAACAACAACAACACAGTCCTAAAACTAAGATGAATTTAGCAACATGTCAAAACATAAGGTCAATGAACAAAAATTAGTCATATTTCTATATACTAGCAGAAAAAATTGAAAATGAAAATGTTTATTTTATAGCTCTAAAAAATGAAATACGAAATAAAAAATAAAAGTGAAACATGTATGGGACCAGCAGTTAGCGTAATGGCTATGTCGATGGACTCCCACATAGTCGACCGCAGTTTGCGTCCTGGACTCGGTGGCTTAAAACTCACGCTGGGCGCTTGTGCGTGTGTGCCCAAGATCCTAAGAGGAGAATGGAGGAGAAGGGATTGCAGCGTGGCCATCCCCCCTGGGGGTGATTTCTCGCTTTCTATCTTTCTGTCTCTGTCTTTCTGGCGAGCGCACGCGCCCTATGGCAAAAATCTCTCCAAAAAAAAAAAAAAGAAAAGTGAAACATGTATAGAATTTCTGTATTGAAAACTCATTAATCATCTACAAAGGAAATCAAAGAAGCACTTTAGTAAAGGAAGAGACATGTGAAAATATTCAAACATGCAACATATTAAAAATGTCAGATTCCCCAAGTTGATCTACAGATTTGACACGATTCCATCAAATTTCCAACTGGGGATTTTTTTTTTTTTTTTTGTAGATCTGGAATTTGTATGGGAAGGTAAATAAACTATGATAGCCAGAAGAATTTTGAGAAAGAATAAAGGTGAAAAGGTCACTTCACTTGATTTTAAGATTTACTGTAAAGGTCCACTAACCAAGGTGGTGTGGTATTGGAGAAAGGATAGACACAATGGATGAACAGAATGGAGTCTAGGGCTAGATGTCCCTCTATGGCCAATGAATTGTGTAATACAAAATCTCATGAGGGGAACCAGCAGTTAGCGTAATGGCTATGTTGCTGGACTCCCACGTAGTCGACCGCGGTTCGTGTCCCGGACCCGGTGGCTTAAAACTCACGCCGGGCGCGTGTGCGTGCGTGCCCAAGATCCCGAGAGGAGAATGGAGGAGAAGGGATTGTGGTGTGACCATCCCCCCTGGGGGGTGATTTCTCGCTTTCTGTCTCTATGTCTCTCTCTGTCTGTCTGGCGAGCGCACGCGCCCTACAGTGAAAAAATCTCTCCAAAAAAAAAAAATCTCATGAGGTCATTACAGATTCACATGCTGTTGTAAGACATAGTGTAAATGTATCTCATGCCTCCCAGTTAAAAAGTATAGAAGATTCTAGTACAGTATCACAACTGGAAAATTGACATGGATCCAATCCAGGGATTTTTATGTCGGCCTTCTCCGTGTTGCTTCTATGAGTGAGTGTGTGTATATTTCATTCTATCCAATTTTGTCATGTGTGTGGGTTCTTGTATCTACCTCCCCCCCAGTTAAGATAATACCATGTGGATTCCTCATGACCCAGCACCGTTTGTTGAAAAGGCTCTCCCTCCATTGAATTGCTTTTGCACCTTTGTCAAAAATCAGTTGACTGTATTCGTGAGGGTCTGTTTTAGGTCCTCTGTTCTATTGATCTGTGTGCCTTTTCCTCCACTACTGTTAGCGTGCCTGAATTACTGAAGCTTGAACAACAAGTAAAATGAGTCTTCCTGTAGTATTTTTCTTTATCAAGATTAGCTTGATCCTGTGCCTTTTAGTATACATTTCAGAATAGGATTTTCTTTTCTTTTTTAAGAATTATTTTATTTTAACTTTATTTATTTTAGTTTGACCAGAGAGGAACAGAGTGAGAGAGAAAGAAAGAGAGAGAAAGCAAGCCGCCAGGTCCACATTTGGCCATGTGTGAGTCCAGCACCCTCAACCACCATGCTACCTGCTGGTCCCAGGATTTTCTTTTCTTTTATTCTTTTTGTTGGAAAAGTTTTTGCTATAGGGCACGTGTGCTCGCCAGAAAGACAGAGTGACAGAAAGCGAGAAATCACCCCATCCCCAGAGCGGATGACGACACCACAATCCCTTCTCCTTCATTCTCCTCTCAGGATTCTGGGCACGCACACACACATGCCTGGCCTGAGTTTAACCCACCGGGTCTGGGACTCAAACCATGGTCAACTACATGGAAGCCCAGTAATGGGGCCATTATGTCATCTGCTAGTTTCTTAAGTATTTATTGATTTTTCCCCAGGATTTTCTATATTTTCAGTGTGTCTAGAAAAAACTTTGTTGGAATGTTGATAGAAATAGTATTAAAACTGGAGATCATTGTAAGGAAAACTGACATCTTTTATGTTGCATCTTCAAATCCACAAACACAGTACACTGAATCAATGTGTTTTATGAAGTTTATAACTAAGTATTTCATTTTCTTTAGTGTTATTGTAAGTGCTCTAAAAATGTTTTGGTTTTAATTTGAGTTTCCACAAGTTCATTGCTACTATATAAACAATTAATTTTTGCATGTTTATCTTATATTCTGAGGTTTATCATCTCACTTGTTAGTTCTAGGGATTTTCTACACGGCAGTCATGTATCTGCCTTGGCTTTAGTCTCCAGTAGTTAGACTTTGATATGTCTGAGAGTGGTTTTCTCAGGGTTTCTCTTATTGGCATTCATGGACATTATTGATTATGTAGATTTGTCTTTTAACTTAATTGAGGAAGCCCTTTTGGACCTTACTTATTCAATGTATCTTTTATTTATTTATTTTTTTAAGAGAGATTTTTGCTATAGGGCATGTATATTCGCTGGAGAGACAGAGAGGAAGAAAGCAAGAAATCACCTCCAGGGTGGCGGTAGCCACACCACAGTCCCTTCTCCATTGTTCTCTCAGGACTTCGGGTAGGCACATGCACACACACCAGCGTGAGTTTTAAGCCGCCAGGTCCAGCTCTCGAACTGTGGTCAACTACGTGGGAGTCCGGTGACGTAACCATTACACCACCTGCTGGTCATTATTCAGTGAATCTTATATGTCCTACACCTTTCTCCTCTTCTAGGCCTTTAATGACGCCCATCTTAGCTCTTTCCTACTGTACCACAGTCGCCGAGCGTTCACCAGCTGTTCGTTCGATCTTTTCTCGGTGTGGTTCAGGTCGGACAGTCTTTATTGTTCAGTCTTCAAGCTCACTGTCTCATCTGTTATTTCCATTCTGCTGTTAACTATATTCAGGGAATTTTAAAAATGTTTGGTTATTGTATTTTTCAGTTCCCAAATTCCATTTTTACACCTCTGATTTCCCTCTAAGACTTTCTCACTGTCTGTTCATTTTAAGAAGGTTTGAACTGATGTCTTGGAGCATTTTAAAAGTCTGTGTGAGACAAACTGTGTTACCCAGGTGTTCACGTTTATTAAGTACCTTTTCCCATATGAGTTGAAATTTTTCTGATTCTTTATAGGGTGAGTAATTTTAGACCATAATACTACGTTATAAGTCCTATGAGTCTTACATACATTCTAGGAGTATTCCTTTGTGTGTGTCTTTTAGCAGACAACTGACCCAGTTGGGTTCAGACTTCAAATTCCATCCATTCTTCCGTGGGCTGTCATTTCAATCCAGTTTTCAAAGTTTTTGCAGTGCTATTTGGATCAGTTCTCCTGAATGCCAACCAGGGTCCAGTTTGGGACTTGAGTGGTCATCTATCCCATGGTTAAGTTCTCAGAGTCTGTTTGTGTGCCGTTTAGTGTCAAACCATGCACACGCGCAGCCCAGGATCCGCCCGGAAATGCATAAACCACTGTATGGGGCTTTCCTGAGCTCCTTTCTTTCCATGACTCTCTCTCTGATTTCTCAGGGCTTCTCTTCAAGTTGTCCGACCAGAAAACTTGGTTTACCCTGCTCTGCTGCACACTCAAACCAGTACTTCGCCCACATCTCCAGCCATTCA
>NW_006159427.1:689410-697659 GCF_000334495.1 Tupaia belangeri chinensis
TACGGAGTGTAAGGCAGTTCTAGGCGCGTCTGGGATCCAGCGCCACTACTGCCGCTGCCGTCCCAGGATTCTGTAGGGGTTGGGGTGCACAAACACAGACGGAGAAAGAAACCATAAAAACGGGGGTTTCTCCCCTCTCTGTCGTTTCTGTTTCTGGAGCTCTCTCTGAGCTCATGCTCACTCCTAGTTCCCGAGTTAGGTTTAGTTCCGCATGAGGAATAGCATAAGAAAAGAAGATCAAGTCACCATCAGCTCAGTGGCCATTTAGATTTTCGTGTTCTTTTCTAAACTTTCTGCTGCTATTTTCTTTTCAGCGTGCTCGTGCACCTTGTCCGGGTTTTAGGTCTGTATCAGGGGCAGAGACGGTGATGCATGCTTCCTCCACGGTACCCGAAATGTAAACCCATGTTGTTGTTTTTGCTCAATTTACTAATTAATGAGGAAGTCAGTAAGATATTAATACTGGATCAAAGAACATTCAAGGTACAAGGTATTCATGTCAAATTTAATAAAGAAATACGGGACCAGCAGTTAGTGTAATGGCTATGTCGCTGAACTCCCATGTAGTCGACCACAGTTCGAGTCCCAAACCCAGTGGCTTAAACTCACGCTGGGCGTGTGTGCGTGCGTGCCCAAGATCCTGAGAGGAGAATGGAGAAGAAGGGATTGCGGAGTGGCCATTCCCCCTGGGGGTGTGATTTCTCGCTTTCTGTCTCTCTGTCTCTCTCTCTGTCTTTCTGGTGAGCGCATGTACCCTACAGCAAAAACCTCTCAAAAAAAAACAATTTAATAAAGAAATACTAGAAAAAGATTGCTGAACTCCCTACCCAACTATTACAGTTAACATCCTACAGTATAGTAAACTTTAATCTTTGAGAGTATCTTTTCCATCTGACGGAAATTATTTGCATCACTGTTAAACAAAAATCTACATGTTAACTATGAATAATATCTCTTTAAGTCCAAAACTTTTCATTAAAAATAAACAGTATGGGCCAGCAGGTGGCCTTGTCGGTAAAGCACTGAAATCCCACATGCCAACTGCAGTTCAAGTCCTGAACCTGGCAGATTGCTTTCTCACTTTCTCTCTCTCTCTGGTGAGCACACATACCTTGTAGCAAAATTTAAAACATGATTAGAAGAATAAAATTAAACACATAATTCTTTTTTTTTTTTTTTGGAGAGGTTTTTGCTATAGGGCGCGTGCACTCACCAGACAGAGAGAGACATAGAGACAGAAAGTGAGAAATCACCCCCCAGGGGGGATGGTCATGCCCCAATCCCTTCTCCTCTCGGGATCTTGGGCACGCACGCACACGTGCCCGGCATGAGTTTTAAGCCACCAGGTCCGGGACGCAAACCGCAGTCGACCACATGGGAGTCCAGCGACATAGCCATTACTCTGACTGCTGGTTCCCAACACATAATTCTTATAAAAAAAAAAAAAAGTACTTTTACTGTAAGTAAATCCCACTTTTACCAAGTACAGAGCTAAGTACATTTTCCTTGATAAATTTTAGATGAATCTTTGCCCTGTATGACTTCCAGATTATGCACTCTTCTTATTTTGTTTTTTGCTTTATTTCTATTTTTTGGATGATTTAAAAAAAATAGTTATCCAAATCCTTTTTGCAGAAGGTCTCAACTGAAGCAAAAAATGATATAAAACTGCTTAGCCCCCTGAGAAGATAACCCAACTATTTTCCCATTCAATAAATAATTATTATATATCCACTATGTGCCAGACACCTTGCTAGGCAATTGTGCAGGAACCCAGTATGTGGTTTTTGGAATATATAACCACTGCATCGTGTCCTTTCCTACATAATGTAGACTCCAAAAATGAGAATTTGAAAACACACATTGTGTGGTTATTTCTGTGCTGTTCTTCTGAGAAACTCGGAGAGCAGCATTTGTTCCTTTGCTTAGCAGAAGATACGATTTTTGATTACTGTTGTCTTGTTGTTTGTTTACTTTCAAAGGAAAGGCAGAGGGAAAAAGGAAGAGGAAAAAGTGAAAGAGGAGGAAGAGGTTCTGGCAGTACCAAAACTGACTGGCGAAGGCAGCGTGGATAAAGAGTGGTGCCCGCCCTTTGACCCCGATTTCTGTGCTTATGTGAACGAGGTGACCAAATCCATACTGCCCATAACCAATGTTAAGGAGCAGATCGAAGTTCTTGCCAGGTAGGTTGTCTGTTTTCTTTTTTCTTTCTTTTTTTTTATTTTTTTATTTTAGGGCTTGGCTGATTTTAAGCCAAGTTTTAGAAAGTAATAAAATTGACCTTTACAACACTCTGTCTGACTCTGAAATAAAATCACAATGAATGAACAAGCTCTTGGTTTTCATTTTAGGTCATTTTTTTTCCTACCAAAGAACAAAGCTAGAAGCTAGAACTTTCATAAGAAAAATGCCTGTCATTTTCTCTGGCTAAACCATTACAACCATTAAAAGGATCACCTTTCAATGTGATCCCAAAGAAGTTATGAATGAATCAGAAGTTTGAAAGTTTAATTGTTCGTGAGGGGTACTACTGGGTGCTCAAATTTCAAAGGAATCCTATTGCGAATTAATTACAGGATTCATGAATTATTGTAAACTCACAAATGATTTTCTAATGTAAATGACCATCTTCTATTCTTCTGGTATGCATCTGGTATTTTCTGCTTCATGTTGCCCTAGAGTGGGGTGTGGGCATTCCAAGGGATGGCTGCTTGGGCAGGCTGAGGGCTCTGCGTAAGCCAGTGACGTTGCCCTCGCCAATAGCATTTACTCTGATTCCACCAAGAGAAGGCCGAGAAATTGACTCAGTCGCTGCCGGAGATCCGGGATCGCCAGTAATGGAGGACAGGCTTTGTGATCGACACCACGCAGTAGGTGAGCGGCTGGCTGGCGCAGCAGCTGCAGTCTCTATGGGAGTTTGTCTCTACTCCAAATAGAAGTGAGTTGCAGTCATCAACCCTGGAGGTGACAACTGCAAGTGACACAGCTGCCAGATCATTGACTTCCTGTCAGCCAGAACTGGAAGAACACATTTTTGGCTGCAAAAGTGTTCCTGATGTCCTTGAGAAGTGATGACTCAAGCAGAACTGTGGTGCGGCTCACATGAACATTTGTCAAGTTTCCTCATGCTTTGTTTCGATCAGAAATACTTTTCATCATTCCCAAGTCATTATCTCTTAGTAACCTGAGCCCACACCAGTCTAGAGAGAGCATGGCAGAGATTTGTCCCCATAGCTTTGGTTCCTTGGCATTCGTTAGAGAATCCCTGGATGGAGAGAACTGCAGAGCCGTTCGACAGCTATCTCCCCAGCTCTTTGGCTATTTTTTTTTAAAGATATGCCAATGGGGGCCAGCAGGTGGCATGGTGGTTGGGGGCGCTGGACTCCCAACTGGATATATATATATATATATATAAAACAGTGGGCACGTGTGCTTGCCAAAAAGTGATAGAAACAGAGAGAGTGGGAGAGAGAGAGAGTATCCCCCAACAGTATGTGGCCATGCCACAATACTTTCCACTTCACCATCCTGCTGGGATTTGGGGCACACACGCACATGTATGTGTATTTCTTAAGCTGTTTGGTCTGGAACTCAAACCCCACACAGTTGGTCATGTGGGATTCAGCTCCCTTAACCACCAGGCCACAGGGCCAACCTTCTATCTATCTATCTATCTGTTTGTTTATTTTTTAACCACTGTTCTCCTGTGCTTGGCTTCACATCAAGCAAGAGGAAGCCTTTT
The DNA here is from genome assembly GCF_000334495.1 of Tupaia belangeri chinensis. Lineage (NCBI taxonomy): Eukaryota > Metazoa > Chordata > Mammalia > Scandentia > Tupaiidae > Tupaia > Tupaia belangeri. Next base: position 693,153 of record NW_006159427.1, read on the forward strand.
CAAATCAGTGGTTCTGCCTTTACTTGAAGAGCTTGGCAGCCTTGGTGGACCGGGCGTGGTCACAGGCACATTTACTGCCTTGATCAGCGAGGCCTGAATGTCCGGTGAAACCCACGGGCAAAGTATACCACGCTCCGCCTGTGTCCCCTCTCATCTGTTAGATCTTTTCCTTTTTGCCTCTTCCTTCTCTTCTTCCTTTCACCTAATTAAAAACCAAAAACAAAAACAACTTTTGAAAATTATAAAATTTGAAGATGTTTGTGAATGTGATGGGAAACTTTTCTTGTGTTTGTCTTGTCTTCGTCTTGTCTTGTTCTTCTTGAAAGAAGAACCACATGTTAGTGCAACGCTCTGAATTGCAGATTAAAACATTGAAAACTGCTTTTCAAGAGTAAGTTAAAATTTTAAAACTGCATTTAGTGTGATGTGTATCTTATTAAAAATATTGGCAAAATTAGCCTTTATCATCTCTAAATCAAGGAAATAGCTAGAATTTCATTTTATATCTGATGTTTTTGAATGCAGTATGCATGATGTTAACCTCTATTTTAAGCATATTTTTTAAAGTAAAGTGAACAATAAACGTCAGAGTGCAGCCTGCACAGGTTGTAATTTTATAAATAATTATACTTAAAGCATCCAAGATGAGATATTAAACTTGGTTGATTTCATCTCATCATAATCGGCACAGGTATGTGGCAGAAAAAATGGGCGGGAAGATTCCAAAAGAGAAGCTACATGACTTCAGCTGGGAACTTCACATAAGTGAACTAAAATTTCAGCTTAAATCCAACGTGGTACCAATCGGACAGATCAAAAAAGGAATCTTCTACCATCGAGCCTTGCTTTTCAAGGTATTTAAAATATTTGGCCTCATTTGCCAATCGGTAAAAAAGTTTTGTCTTTATTGTATTGGCGTCAGACACTAACATTTCAATGGATCATATTCATCCTATCCCTTAGATGCACTTATATTGTATTTGACATGTATATGTGCATATATACAAATACACACACACACACGCCTGCATATATATTCACAAAGTATACCACACTCAGCCTGTGTCCCCTCTCATCTGTTAGGTCTTTTCCTTTTTGCCTCTTCCTTCTCTTCTTCCTTTCTCCTAATTAAAAAAAAAGAAAAAAAAACTTTTAAAAATAATAAAAGTATAAAATTTGATGTGAAAAAAAGAAAAAAAAAACTTTTAAAAATAATAAAATTATAAAATTTGATGTCTGTGAATCTGATGGGAAAGTTTTCTTGTGTTTGCCTTGTCTCTGTCTTGTATCATACCCCTTCCATTGACCAGGGCCTGGGGGTATGGAGATACCAAAGTGAGGTCCCCGTAGGCAAAGGTACCTAGGTCAGACTCGCAGGTTCCCAGGTGACGTCAGGGAAGGTTTCAGAGAAGGAAGTGATGCGTAGCCTGAGTGTTAGCAGCTACCTATAACTTCACCAGTGAAAAAAGGAAGACAAGTGGGCCAGATGGTGGTGCAGCCATAAAATGCAATGCTCTGTGAGGCATTCTCACATGGGAAGGTTCCTGGTTCAAGCCCAGAGACCTCCTTGAGTACTTTAGGCATGCACTTGCCCATGACCCAGGGCTGGCTGAGGACTAGGGATGGGTCATGACATCAAGTCCCTGTTTGGAGGCTGTCTCTCTCTGTCTCTTTCTGTCTCTCTCTCCATCTCTCTCTCTCTCACACACACACATAGATATGTACCTTCCCTCTCTCCCATTCATGGAAGAAACAAATAAACTTTAAAAAGAAAAACAAGAGGAGGGGTTATGTGAGGCTTAAGGTTCAGATCACAAATCATGCAAGTTTGTACTTCATCCTAAAATCTAAGAACAGCCACTAGAAGTCATCAAGGGGACCAGGGCGATGTGATTTTGGAAGATCATTCGGATAACAGAATGGAGAACGAGTTAGATTCAGGGGGAGGGCTGGAGCCGGGAGACCAAGTAGAAGGCCCGGGGGCGAGAAGTGTGGATAACGTGTACTAAACACATGTCCGTGGACGTGGAAGAGGGGCCGAGTTTAGAGGAAAGTTCAGCGGATATATCCAGAAGTTGGTGGGAGGGCAAAGACTGCACACGAAGAACAAAATGAATGCAGGCTCTGGGCAGGGTCACTGGGTGATGGTGTCGTCCCCAAGAAGGGGACACTAGAGAGGATCAGGTTTGAGAGAGGGGCTGATCTTTTCGCCCATTTTATCCCGTGTCTGGCATACTATGGAAGCTGAGAAAACGTTTTCTGAAGTACAGATTGAACGTCTGTAATTTTCCCCCGCTCCCAAGTATCTCTACACTTCATTTCATCCTGCACATCCTCCAAGTCCAAGCTCATTCTACTTGGAACCCCAAGGCCAGCCTCCCCAAGGTTTTACTCTCTCAATTCTTCCTTTCCTCCTGGCAATCTTACATCTCATTTCTCTCTACTAGCTGCTTCCCTTTTAAAATCGAAACATGCTTGAGTCTACACTCGTCAAAGACAAAAATACAGATCTTTTTTCATAATACCCAGCAACACCACCATCGCTAATTACCATGATCATCATCATTCTGAGTTATACGCCAGACATTTGCTAAATATCATAGATTCCAATGACGACCCTTGCTTTGGAGATACTTGGAGAAATCATTTATCTGAGATCAACCAGAGATGGAGCCGGAATTCACACTCAGCCTTTTCTGAATTAAAAACCTGCCACGCTGTTTCTACCCATTGCTAATTCCCTTTCCTGGTCAAGTTCGGAGTCATCTTAGCTCCTGTCTCTCCTCGCCACAGCTCCCTCTTCTAACACACCGCTGCTTGGCCTTTGCTCCAGCTTCTCTCTGTAAGGACCACAGCGATCTCTTCATTGTCTGTCTTGCTTTATTTGTCCAAGAATTAACCATTTTTTTTCTTTAATATCCTCTCCAGTTATTTTTGTCTTCTGAGTTATCTCACCTCAACCCCTCTCTTAAATGTTTTGGTTCTTCGAAGTTCTGACACTTCTGTTCTCTTTTCACGTGTGTCGCAGAGTGAGGTCTTAAACGCTACCCAAATGCCCAAGGCTGACACATCCTTCCCATCATCTCTCAAGCCTCTCCTGAGCCCAGGTCTGTGCATCTGATTACCCTCCAGCGAGCTCCACCGGAGTGTCTCATAGGCAAAGCGTTGGTCTGCTTGGGCTGCTGTAACAAAATACCATAGACTTGGGGCTTACGCAGTAACCATTTATTTTTCACAGTTCTGGAGGCTGGGAAGCCCAAGCCCAAGGCAGCAGCAGAGTTAGTGCGTGGTGAGGGCCCACTTCCAGGTTTATGGACAGCTCCTTTCTTGCCGTGTCCCCTCATGGCAGACAGGCAGGACTCTGGTCTCTTCCTCTTCTTAGAAAGGACCTAACTCCATCATAGGGTTCCACCCTCAGACCCTCATCTAAACCTAATCACCTCCTCAAACTCTTAGCTCCAAATACCATCACACTGGGGATTAAAGCTTCAACATCTGAATGTTGGGGAGACACAAACATTCAATCCGTAATTCATTGTGTCAAACTAACCTTGTTACCTTCACACCTTAACTGAGTCAATTAACTACTCAGAATTCTCCCACCAGTGCAGTCCTAAACACCAGTGCTCACTGATAAAATCCTTTATCCTGGGGCCAGCAGATAGTGTAGCAGTTACATTGCTGACTGTAGTTCGAGTCCCCGACCTGGTGGCTTGAAAAATCACATCAGGTACGTGTTTGCAAAATCCTGAGAGGAGAAAGGATGATAAAGGATTGTGGCGTGGCCATCTCCATGGGAGGTGATTTCTTGTTTTCTGCCTCTCTCTCTCTCTGGCAAGTGCATGTGCCTTAAGACAAAAATCTCTAAATAAAACATCCTTTATCCTTTCTAAATCTTTTAAAATTAATATTTTTTCTCTGAGAGAGAGAAAGGGAGAGCTCCCTCAACAAGGTCTTGATGCCATGATCCCCTCTCCCCACAGCCTCTGACTAGCCTTGGTCATGGACACATGCATGCCTGTGTGCTCAGGGAGGTCTCCAGACTCGAAACTGGAACCTTCCCATTTGTGTCAGCCCCTCAGAGTGTCCTGTTTTTACCTCTGAGCCATTGTCTGGCCCCCGTTCCTGAATCTTTCAGTCCTCCTACACGGACTCTGTATCTTGCCCATTTTTTTTCCTGTATCTTTACCCCATTTGGCTTTGCTTTCCCCCAGGCAGCCTAGATCAATCACCCATAACCCATGGAAGTCACTTACAAAATTCCCTCATGCTTTGCCTTCCATCCTTCCACCCCTCGGCCTCGCCAGCCAGCCCGACCAAAGCAATGGAAGAATCTAATCCTTCCCACTCTTACTCACAGGCTACAGAACATGGCAGCAGAGAGGGCCACAGCAGGGTCATGGTGCCCAGCCTCGGGTGGACATGCGTGCTTCCCGGTCACCCTGCTCCAGCTCCTCACAGAGGCCGTGTTCTATTTTCCCCACGGCTATGCCCACATCTGCCCTCT
>NW_006159427.1:697813-729794 GCF_000334495.1 Tupaia belangeri chinensis
GAGGAAGCAAGCCGCCAGGTCTGGAACTCAAACCATGGTTGCCCATGTGGGAGTCCAGCGCCCTTAACCACCATGCCACCTACCGGCCCCAATTCACTCCCTCTTGTTAACCAACCCGTGAGGAAGGTACTGTTCTTCTCATTTCACAGAGAATGGAAGCTCAGACATGCTGAGTCATTTGTTTGTGGTGCGTGGCCTGTGAGCCCCGGGGATGAGCAGAAATTCAAACCCGAGCAGCCACCACGTGGCTGGGAAGTTTCCAGGTGATTGTAAAGATACTTGTTTTTCTTAGTAACCCCAAAATCAGGAGTCAGCAGAAGGCAAATTGAAGAGACAAGTTCCAAGGGACATAAGCACACTTGGCAACCACTCACAGTCCTGCTTCTCCACGGTATCTGTCTACACCACACAGATAAGGTGGCTAGAATTCAGTCCCTGGCACTCCACGGCTCCGTTCAATCTCACTGCATCTCACAGTCAGAGAGCAGCCTGTGAGCATGGAAACATGGCTGGACGCACCCAAGCTGTGAGTCCCTAGAACAGCTCTCCTCAGCTGCCTTGTCAATCCTGTGCTGATACAACACTGGAACCACCTGAAAAATGTCACTTCCCAGCAGGCCCTGCACAGAGATGGTGAGGCTACAGGATGTTAAAGGACAGGGGACATACCGCACTTGACTGGCTCCTGTCCCCATCGTCCGCGTTTCTCATTCTCCTGTCTAACCCTTACAGCAGTCGTGCATTTCACCTTCGACCAAGGTGCATTTTACAACTAAGGATTTTCTCCACCTGTCTCCCCCCTCACCCTCGGCTAATCTCTTGTTTTCTCCCACAGGCTCTGGGTGATCGAATTGGCGTTGGCTCCTCCTTAGTCCGAGGCGAGTATGGCAGAGCTTGGAATGAAGTTCAGCTGATGAATGAATCGCGGAGGGGAGTGACTGGCAGCCTCCCCTCTCCTGAAATATACATTGTTGACCTCATGTTCCATCCCGGGGCACTGATAAAGTTAAAAAGTAAAGAGGCCGATCTTTACAGATTTCTTTAACTGGTCAAATGAACATGAGGGACTCGAACAAGAAATTCACTCCATACACTCGAAGAAGTTCACCAACTCATTTTCTTTCTTTCAATAAAAGCATTAGAAATGTTCTCTCCATGCAGAAATGGGGAAATTCAGACTGAACTTTGTCCTGCTTCTGACTTCAGGCTTTTGCAAGAGTTCACAGTCTTCTTGGGTCATCTTAACGCTCACTGTCCCTCACATGAAGCTCATTACTGCTGAAACCAGTCCAGCCCAGGGTTTCCCCCGGAGCCTTTCTGTCCACTCGGAATCGTGTGTAAAGGCCGCTCGGCTGCTGTGCCCAGGATGGGACTGTGGTCCCATCGCTTTCATCCTCCATGTTTCTAGAATTTGCTATAGTAAACGCAATAAACGAACAAAACCAATCTTTTTATTTTAATTTGCTAGAGGGCATGTTGTCCTCACCAGATTGAGAGTAAGAAAGCATCCCCCATGAGGGATGCTCACACTCCGATCCCTTCTCCTCCATTTTTCTCCTGTTGGGATTTTGGCATGCATACACGTGCCCAGCGTGGTTTTCATGCCAATAGGTCCAGGACTTGAACCATGGATTCGGCCACGTGGGATTGAGCTGCCTTAACCATCACATCACTGACTGGCCCAATAGTTTGAATCTTTATAGATCTGTTTTAGTATTACAAACTCCTTTCTAGGAATATTTTTCATATTCAAAAAAAAAAAACCAAGAAACATCATTCACTGTTTAGGCCAACCACGGTAGCACAGCCATGTCAGTGCTCTGCAAAGCTGGGGCCGTGTGGGAGGTCCCAGGTTCACATTCCGAGTTCTCCCTCTACATGCCGAGTACGCATGTGTTCCCAGGATCCTGGCTGGCTAGGGGTGAGATAACCCTGAATCCCCTGTCAGGGTCTTTGTCTCACTCTCTCTGTCTCTTTCTATCACGGGAGAAATACTATGTTTGCTAAATAGAAAACATGTCCAAGATACATTTTAATGTATTTGTCTCTGTCTTGTCAGCATTAGCTTGAAAATGTGGGAATTTCAAAAAAATTCATGGAAATATGGAATTGGTGACCCCCTTGTGTATTTTCAGCTAAAAATAATTTGTTTCTTGTTCCCGTTTTGCCATAGGGCACTTGTGCTCACCAGAGAGAGAGAGAGAGAGAGAGAGAGGGAAAGTGAGACTCACCCTCAAGAGGAATGGCCACACTGCAATCCCTTCTCCTCCATTCTTCTCCTGGGATCTTAGGCATGCACACACATGCACACAAAATAATAATAATAATAATAATTTGCTCTAACACATTTTAATGCTAGGTCACTAAAATATTCTTTTCAATTTATATGACTTAGAAACTCACTTTTGGGAAAACTGACATAAATAGAGCAAATATTTGCTTATGAATTTGTTTTCAATGTTAATCACAAAATAGACAGTGAATATTTATTTTAAATGGTAAGAAATAAACACTAAAGTAGTACTTCCTAGTCAGGTGTGAAATTTAAGGTTTACCTGTGTAATTATTTTTCTGAAAGGTGTTTTCAAAAAGTGAGTTTGATTTTAGAAATTAAAGCTGAGATTATTTTGTATGAACCAATTTGTAATTTCAAGAAACGTAATTATTTAAAAATAAAGTTTTCTTATTGTAAATGGTGTGGTAATTATATTTATCATGCAATTTCACAAAATTAGAGCATGCCTTGCAGGATACAAACCTGTTTTAGCCTTTTTGAATTTGTTTTGCTCCAGAAAGCATTTAAAGAGGATTACAAAGATATATAAGATGTAACAAGATAAAAGTAAATGAAAAACAGGCATAAGTGTAGGAAAGAAAGTTCAGCGAGGCCAGGAATAAGCTTAGAATTTGAAACGCTTCCTTGACAATGCTATGCACTTGTTAAAAATGAATACAAATTTGACTCTCAAATTCTCAAACAGCCAACACAGAGCAATGCCATTATCAGTTACCGGATTTATAATAGGGTCCACTAGATAAAAGCACAGAGCAGTTTCTGAGGGGGAACAAAGACCAGGGGAATTTCTCTTTGAGAGTTTTACAGAAATGACAAAATGTAACGAAGAAAATAACAACTTCAAAAAACAACCTCAGAGTAAGCTCTGAAAAAGACGGCTCATAGGTCAATGGCCTAACATCAATGTGAAATTAAGCAGAGAGTCCATGCAGACCCACATGACAGGCCCTAGGTAGGCACCATGTTTTTAGACTGGTGCCTGCCAAAAAAAATAATGATCAGTCAATTATAAAACAAAAATACATCTTTATAGCAGCAACAAAATTATACAATACCTAGCAATGAATTTAACAAGAAACGTGCAAGAAAACATACCGAGTTGTAATGAGACCTGCAGAAACAGATATGAAGCATGTTCTTTGGTGGGAAACCCATCGGTATGAAGATCTCAGTGCGCCTCATATTAACACATACAATTAGTATCATTTCAACGAGAATCCCAACACATTCCTGTACTTGACAAACAGGAAAACTTATTTGGAAAAGTGAATGTGTATGAATACCAAGACTATTTTGAAACAGAGAAGTACAGAGGAATGAACTCAATCACATATCAGAACATTTATTTTAAAACAATAAAAAGTGAAGTTGACCCTATAACGCAGTGGTTAAGCCCTGCGCTTTGGGAGCTGGATCCCACATGGCTGACTGCAGTTCAAGTCTCAGCCCCAGCAGCTTAAAAAAACAAGGTGGGCACATGCATGTGCTTGACCCAAATCCTAATGGACGGAGAAATGGAGGGAGAGGATTGCAGTGTAACTACACACCACTAGGGGTGCTTTGGAGGCTGCTTTCTCTCTGTCTTTCTAAAAATAATAATAAAAGATAATATAATATAGACATTCTTTTAAAAAAAAAAAAAAGACTCCAAATACAGGTCCATACATATAGGTAGATTTTAACATTGATAAAATGAACTTCTTTGCCCAGTGAGAAAATGATAGCTTATTCAGGTAATGGTGTTGGGGGAATTATAATATTGGCGACGGGAGACAAAACCCAAAACCAAAACAAGATGCCATAAAAGACCATATATGATGAGCCGGCAGATGGCATGGAAGGTTAAGGCAACTGGATCCTACAATGTCGACTGCACAGTTTGAGTCCTGGACCTACCTAGTGGCTTGAAAATCAGCATGTGTGTACGAGTGCCCAAAACCCTGAGAGGAGGATGGTAGAGAAGGGACTGAGTCATGGCTATCCCCCCCTAGGGTGTGGCTTCTCACTTTCTCTCTAGCTAGGCATGCCCTAGAGAAAATACAACAACAAAAACATATGACAGGTCCCCACATAAAAGTTAAATTCCTGTCAGCAGAATACATTGTAACAAAATTATAGACAGAAACATAATTGTAGTATGTGTAACAATGTTAACATTCTTAATACACACGATCTTTTATAGCTCTTCTATAAACCAGTAAGAAAAAGACAAGCCACTTGGAAAATAGACAAAGGTAATAACTGAAGACAGCATTTACACACTGGTAACGAACCATCCCCAGATCTCAGCAGCTTACTGTAATCGTATTTTATTACATCACATTCAAACACGGGTCGCAGAGGTGTCTCGGCCCCACAGAGTCACGCAAGGACCCAGGCAGACAGAAGCACCTCTATCTCACAGATGCACTCTATGGAATGCATGACCTTTTAAGTCACTACCATGGGAGGAGCAAGTGTGAAGGATCCCCTTCAAAAATCCCCTGCCTTGGCCTAGAATAGCATGTAGTCTGGTCAGAACTAGACCCAGACTATTTGGGGAATGGCTAGGAATCATAGATATGCAAGTTAGAATTCTGCTGAGAAAAAAATGTGAAAAGGGATGTAATGATTACATTGCTGGACTCCCTTGTAGTCGACCATGGTTCGTGTTCTGGACCAGGCAGCTTAAAACTCACGCTGGGTCCATGTGTGTATGTGCCCAAGATCCCAAGAAGACAATGGAGGAGAAGGGACTGCGATATGGCCATTCCCTGGGGAGGGGGTGATGTCTCACTTTCTGTCTCTCAATATCTCTCTGTCTCTCTGGTGAGCTCACATGCCCTATAGCAAAAATCTCTAAGAAAAAAAAAAAGAAAAAAACCTGAAAACTCTGGCAACTGTTGTGGTCATAGACTTTAACACAATTTATAGAAAGTAACTGCTGTAGGTGCCAGTGGGTGACATGATACTTAAGGTACTGAATTCTCACGCAGCAGACCACAGTTCTAGTCCTGGACCCAGCAGCTTGAAAGTCATGTTGAGTGTGTGTGGGTAAGTGCCCAAAATCTAAGAGGAAAATGGAGAAGAGATTGTGGCATAGCTATCGCCCCTGGGGAATGATTTCTCGTTTTCTCTCTCTGTCTCTCCTGCATCTGCACATGCACCCTACGGCAAAAACAGAAAAAAAATATCAAAAAGTAATTGTTGCAGTTGTTGTTCTATCAGAAGCAAAGTGATAGTTTTACTTCTGGAAATCAATATATTTCATTTAAATTAGTGTCTAATTTTTTTGAGAGAGAGAGATTTTTGCTATAGGACATGTGTGCTCACCAGAGAGACAGAGACAGAAAGTGAGAAATCACCCTCCCCAAATGGGATGGCCACATTGCAATCCCTTCTCCTTCATTCCCCTCTTGGGATCTTGGGCATGGCGTGTACATGAGCCCACCATGAGGTTTAAACCTCTGAGTCCAGAACTTAAACCGTGGTCGACTTCATGGGAGTCCAGCAACGGAAACATTATCCCATCTGCTGGTCCCTAAATCTAAAATTTTAAAGTTATAAATTAAATTAAGAAGTAAACGGTTAAATATACACCTTTCCTAAGCATTCAGTCCTTGAGCAAGGCATCAAAAATGAGGATTTGAGTTGGCTCTGAGCTTTTAGAAAGTACATATTGGGACCAGCAGTTAGTGTAATGGCTATATCGCTGGACTCCCATGTAGTCGACTGTGGTTCATGTCCCAGACCCGGTGACTTAAAACTCACGCCGGGCGCATGTGTGTGCGTGCCCAAGATCCCAAGAGGAGAATGGAGGAGAAGGGATTGCAGCATGGCCATCCTTCCTGGGGGGTGATTTCTCGCTTTCTGTCTCTCTGTCTTTCTCTCTGTCTTTCTGGCAAGCACGCACACCCTATAGCAAAAACCTCTCCAAAAAAAAAAAAGCTGCCCTGAAGATAAAGTAAGACCAAGCTGTAAATGGCGGGCCGGGGGTGAGAGGGGTATTTGAAGCTCTCTGTTCTACGCTCACATAATGTTCTGTTCTGTTTGCAGCATGTATCGAGGAATTGTTTATTCTTTGTTCTCTTCCTTTAGGTCAGGAGACAGCAAACATATTTTTTTCTTTTCTTTTTTTTTGGAGAGATTTTCACTGTAGGGCGCGTGCGCTCACCAGACAGACAGAGAGAGACATAGAGACAGAAAGCGAGAAATCACCCCCCAGGGGGGATGGTCACACCGCAATCCCTTCTCCTCCATTCTCCTCTCGGGATCTTGGGCACGCACGCACACGCGCCCGGCGTGAGTTTTAAGCCACCGGGTCCAGGACACGAACCGCGGTCGACTACATGGGAGTCCAGCGACATAGCCATTACGCTAACTGCTGGTTCCCAGGAGACAGCAAACATTTTCTGTAAAGGGCCAGAGAGTGACTGTTTTAGGCTTTGTAGGACGTATGATCTCTGTTGCAGTCACGCAACTCTGCCACTGTAGAAAGAAAGCAGCCCAAGATCATTGTAGGTAAAAAAAATTCTGTGTTGGCTGAAACAGGCGGTGGGCCCAGATTCATGGGCCATAGTGCGTCAGCCTTTGCTTTAGGTGATGAGCATTTTGAGGATCTGGACATGAACAAGGCTTTACTTAACCTGGACCCTGAGCACTGTAGCTAAGCATTCAGGGGAGACTTTCAGCCTGGAATTTTGTCTTTCTGGGTTTCTTTGGATTCTACAATAGATCTACATGATATTAATCCAATGGATGCCAATACAGATGCCTTGTTTTTCAATAAAAGGACGATTATGACCTATCTACTTAAGAAAATAAGCCAGAAATACCTTTGTTAGAAACTGTGAAGGGGAGAAACTTTCCTGGACTTGCAAGCCAATGCCATGGTTTCACAGTTAATGGCATAAGGCAGGAGATACCTGGGTCAGAGACAAAGGACTTGTTACTCCGGCACGGCGAGCAGCACGAGGCAGCCTATTTGTGTCGATTCTTGCTCCCATATCTCTTCGGGGCAATGTAGATAGGCCCACATGGGTGTCTGCGAGGCAGTAGGTTGTGCTGTGATGCAGTGGGTTGTGTTACAGGGGAAGAACTGCAAGCCTTTCACCCTGGGCAATAAGGGAGATGCTATCTCTGTCTTCTAAGGCTGTTCACCAGCATTCCTGAAAAGACGATTAGACCCAAGGGCCGTCATGAAGACGTGCAGAAATAAGGGAGACCTGCCTGTGGAGAACTGTTTCCCAGCAGCTTATATGAGGCTTTATGGAATTTCTCATCTATAAAATAGAGATGATGGATACATGGCCTTGTGGCCTTGACCTAGCCAATATCCACGTAGTATATATACATGCAAAATATACAAACATTTACTATATGCATATTTATAATTACATAAGAAAGGTCACAAAAGGTCACCTCAATGACACAGGAGGGCAGTTTTCTTTCTTTGGTGGCAACAAAAGACTTTGTGAGAAAGTAAGTCAGAAAATACCACATTGTGCTACTAAATCTTTCATCTACAAGTTCAGATCTAAATTCGGATCAGGCCTCGCTGTCTTCTCTAAGCTTCCCCTCATGCCTCTCGCTCTACTCGTGACCTCCTATCATAGTGTCTTTGGCCCTCATTGTAATACTTTCCCCGCGTGGTTACTGCTCAGCATTGTTTTTCACTTAATGCACACACCTGTCATGCAGTGGTTAGAGCACGCATGATCCTTGGGGCCAGAGATACCTGGACCTAGGCTCTACTTCTGCCATTCCTAGCTGTGTGATTCTTAGCAAATGATTTTGTTTCCTCACTTCTAAAATGGAGATGTAATAATAGTAGCCACAGACCATCCTGTGGTGTGGTGGTTTGGGTGACTGGATCCCACATGGCCAACTGAGTGGTTCAAGTCCTGTATCTGGCAGCTTGAGAAACGTGCTGGGTGTGTGTGCATGGGTGTCCAAAAATCAAAAAAAAAAAAAGGAGGGCGAGATGGAGGAGAAGGGAGTATGGCTTGACTATTTTCCATAGGGAGTTCTTTTTTCCTCTCCCTTTCTCTCTCTATCTCAGTCTTTCTTCAGTGAGTACATGTGCCCTCCTGCAAAATTAAAAATAGCAGTACACACTTTGTAAAGTTGCTCTCAGGAATAAGTAAGACAGTGCATGTATGGTGCTAACTGTAATCTCAAAAGCAAGTAAAGTTAGAATTTTAGAAGTTTATGGCGAAAATGGAATTAAAGCATGAGTCAGTCTGGCCCATGGCCAAGTGGTTAAGGTAGCTGGATCCCACATGGCTCACCACAGGGTTCTAATCTTGGCCCTGCTGGCTTGAAAAACATGCCAGGCATGTGTGTGTGTGTGTATGCCCCAAATCCCTGCAGATAGAGAAATGGAGGGGACGAGACTGCGGTGTGATTATGTCTCACTGGGGATTGGGCTACTTTCTCACTCTCCCAGCAAGCCTCCATGCCTCTCTCTGGAGAGCACACACACCTTCTCACAAACCAAAGCAAAAACAAATCAAGTACAAGTCTATTATGATGCAGGAAACTTTAAACCTTTGCACATTTTAAAAAATAATATGCATATATTTTCATAAAGTTTTAAAAGGTTCCTTTTTTAAGAGATTTTGACCTTAGGGTGTGTGTTGTTGGTAGTTGATGGACTTAATTTCCTTGAATTATGCTGACAAGAACAAAAGCTTAGGTTTGTGCTTTGTTTAAATTTAGGGTTAGCGTTTTGGGAAAATCAGGATGACTTATATTTTGTGACTAGGGACAATTGGCCTTGGAGTATAGTTAAATTGTGGTCTCTGTTTTACTTTTTCTTTAAGGATAATAAACACTTGACAAGAATTAGCTGTAATTCTTTGATCTCACACAATGTGATGCAAAGCTGTTTCGGGTCCGTCAGAGTTATTAGCACCAGGATAACTTGAACAATATTTGTTGACTGTTTTGATGCCTTTAACTAATATTAGGGCCAGCAGGTGGTGTTGTGGTTAAGGCGCTGGATTCTCATGTGAATGACTGTGGTTTGAATCCCAGAAGCTTAAAACACGCTGTGTGCGTGTGCGTGCATGCCCAAGATCCAAAGAGGACAGAGGAGGAGAGGAGACTGCAGCATGGCCACTCTCCCTTGGGGTGATTTCTTGCTTTCTATCCTCCTGTCACTGTCTCTCTGGTGAGGACACAGGCCCTATAGCAAAAACTCTCAAAAATCACACAAGACTAATCTCAAAGACTAAAATGTTTGGGGTTTTATTTTTCAGTTTTTTGTTTGTTTGTTTGTTTTGTTTTTGTTATAGGACACATATGCTTGCCAGAGAAAGGAAGAGAGAGAGAAAGAGAAAGAGAAAGCAACCCCAGTGGAGGGGAGTGATGGCCACGCTCCTCCATTCTCCTCTCAAGATTTTGGGCATGCACACACACACCCACACACACACACACACACACATGCTCAGAGTGATATTCAAGCCACCAGGTCCAGGACACAGAGTCAGTCATGTGGGATCCAGCTTCTTAACCACCACACCCCCTGATAGCCCTAATTGGATTTTAATTAATTTTTGTTTTCATATTCTATTTTTTCTTTTCTTTCTTTAGGTTTTTGCCATAGGGCGTGCATGCTCACTGGAGAGAGACAGAAAAAGGAAAAGTGAGAAATCCTTCCCATGGCCACATCACAATCCTTTCTCCTTCATTTTCCTCTCGGGACTTTGGGCACGTACGTACACGTGCATGGGGTGTTTTTCAAGCCCCCAGGTCTGAGACTCGAATGGTTAAGTCTGCTGGGTGGAATCAATGCCTTACTTACCATGCCACCTGGACCCACGTACTTTCAAAAGCAGATGAGTAGAAAAGAAAATCACTCTTAGATCTGACTAGGTACTGGTTTCTTTTTGCTTTTCAGCATAGGAGGATGCAGTGATTAAATAGCTACTTTTGAACTTGTCTAGTAGAATGTGAAATGCAGAAATTCTCCCTATCTTCAGAGCTTATGTCTGAAATCATTCCCATGATGCACGTGTTCATTCCTTCATCACCAACCACTTGCCCCGGGTGTCACCGATGTGTGGCTGCTTCGTTAAGGAGGTATTGCTACTTAATGGAGAGAGCTTGTCTGAGGTTTTGAGTGATTCGCCTTGTCTCCCTCCCTTGTGAAGCTGCTGTGTAGCTAGGACAGCTTAGGTCCTGGCTAACCTGCAACAGTGCACAAGGCTCACGTTGGCACAGCTCTTTCCACTCCCACAACCTGGAAAGGAGCAGCTCCCTGTTCTCACACGTCCCCGGCCTGCAGCTTCAGCGGCAGGTGTATTTCAGTCGTGATTCTGAGTCTGACCTGAGAACCATGAGGCAGAGTCCTCCATTTCTTTTTCCAGCTCATAGGTGGCAGCCCCCAAGTCCTACAGACAGTCAGTCTGATTATCTTGAGAAAGTCCCGGTTTGTTTTGCACGAGAGCAGCTGGCACACAAATGGAATCAAGCACTTTTAAGTAGTCATTAATCATACTGATGAGAACAGCTGAAACAAACAGCGTTCTGTCTAAGTACTCACGTATCTGACATACAAATCGCGCGATAGTCCAATTAGTTTATTTATAGGTTCCTTTCTTTGAGAACTCTGTGTTAGTGTCTATCTTTCCCTTTGATTCCGTAGTCTTTACTTTTAGAAAAACTTTGAAAACCACAGATGAATGCATTTATATCTGTATGATCAAGTCATTTATCTGCTAACTCATTGGTAGTCATTATCCTGCATATACAATTTTCTAGCCCTGCAGTTCCATTTAGTTAACTTTCCAGAAAATGGTTCTTTAAAAGTCTCACTTTATTAATACACATAAGAGACAGAGCGATGAAGAGATAAATATGTTGGTTCCTTAGACTCTTACAAAATAAAGCTTATCTTGCTTGCTTTTTATGCAATTATTTACTCCTTTGAAGATTAGGACAAGAGAAGAAATTAACTGTAGAGTGAGATTTTCCTTATGCCATCTTTATTTTCTTTAGTTAAATACGTTAATAAAAAAAAAAAAAAATGAAAGGGCAATTGAGCCAGGAGGTGATGTTGTGGTCAAGACACTGGATTCCACAGAGCTGACTCCGTGGTTCCAGTCTCGGATTCGGTGGCTTGAAGGACACACTGGGCACGTAGGCATGCATGCCCAAAATCCTGAGAGGAGAAGGGATTGTGGTGTGGCCATCCCTTCTTGGGGGTCATTTCTCACTTTCCCTCTCTGTGTCTCTGGTGAATACCCATGCTCTATAGAAAAAACTAACAAAATAAATAAATAAACAAATAAATAGACAACTAAGAATTGCCAGAAATAGGCTTATCCATTCCTCTTAGAAGCAGTAATATGAAATCCACCCTCGCTGGCTTTAAGGAACAGCACAGAACTTAGCAACAGTAAAGTGTTCATCACTCCCGATAGCAAAGAGTCACCAGCTACAGAAACGTCACTGGTGAGTGAAAAACAGTGACAGGAGTCACTAATGGGCCTCCTTTTCATACATGTTCCTTACAAAGAAATGCCCCAAGATTTATGTTGCTGTGTTCAATAGTGCTATACTTTTACATTCAGACAGTATACTCACTAATACGAAATTCCACAGGAAAGGAAACGATGCAGAAGGTTTTGGTAAATCGCTTAATTTCGACCATCTGATTCCTTTCAGGCTTAGTTTTAGCCCTTATCATCATATTACTGGCATAGGTATAAAAGGCTAGGACCCCACTCTGTTTAAAAGCCTGAAAGTCTGAGTGAGGCTGGGTTAGGGGAAGGGGCATGAGAATGACTTCTTGGTAGGAAGTCCAGCCCAGAACATTAACGTAAATCCCTCAGAGACAGTAGCCAAAGTTTGCCTTCCACTGTCTCTGGCTGAGCTTCTGAACCCTCAGAGTCAGAGGCCTAGGACACGATGCATAGCTCCAGGACAGAATAGCTCCGAGACTGCGCTGTGTCGTTTTTATGTATAGTCGGCATGTCTATCAAAGACATCGTGCGGAAGGGATGCAGAAGTTCATAGACGGAGGTCAGATATGACCTGGCAACTTCCCCAAAGAAGGTCGGAGGAGATCTTAGCAAGTGCTCTGTCAAGGAAGTTTTTCTTGATCCTCTTAGGTCCAGTCATTGGGGCCTGCAAATTGAACAGACGAGAGACCATTTAGCAATGAAAAAGACAGATGTACCCACCTACTGACGGGAGCCCACAGAAAAGTGTGGCTCGAAGAGGTGGTTAGAACTGGGGGCTTCTGTTCCATCTTAATAGGGTAGTGAAAGGGGGAGAAAGTCACTTCAGGAAAACAAAGGACTTTTTAGAAGCGAAATGGGCCCTTCGGAGAATAGATAGGGGATCTGATAGCTGCGTGTCAGTGTCTGTGTAGACGTGGTGCCGACTTCTGGCTTCAGGCGATGATCCTGTGTTCCCTGGTTGTTCCCAGGGAGGGGATTTATGACAATTGAATTCTGAGTTCTCTTGGGAGGCTAATCTTTTAGGCAGGTAAGAAATTCAGGAATTCAAACGCCTTCTGTTCAGAATAATTTCTATGCCACAGTGACATATTCCAGACCCCATTAGTTCTAAATTATTCTCTCAGGCCAGGTTTACTTGTAAATTTCTGCTCAGATTAACATCTTAATATCTGCTCTTAACCTTGGACATGAGATTGTTCTTCAATAGTTTAAAAAGTTGAAACCCAACTTTGAGAAAAGACTTCCTTGATGAGTGAGAGAGACAGAGAGGCAGAGAGGGAGAGACAGCACCCGCAATAGGGTGTGGGTGTTGCAACCCACTCCAGCCCTTAGTCAGCTCCCAGTCAGACTTGCAGGTGCCTGGTGCACTCAGGGAGGCCTCCAGGTCTGAACCAGCAACCTTCCCATGTGGATTGCCCCGCAGTGCCAGCATCTGGCCCAAAAACTTCTTTTAAAAGTGAGTGTAGAAACCAGCAGAGGGCACAATGGTTCTGTCACTGGACTCCCACATAGTCAACTGTGGTTGGAGTTCTTGATCTGGCAGCTTAAGACTCACGCTAGGCACATGTGCAAGTGTGTCCAAAATCCCGAGAGGAGAATGGAGGAGAAGGGGTTGTGGTGTGGTCATCTCACTGAGGGATGATTTCTTGCTTTCTGTCTCTCTAGCTCTCCTGTCTCTCTGGCAATCAAATGCACCCTATAGCAAAAATCTCTCTCTCAAAAAAAAAAAAAGTGAATGTATTTGTTTTTATTAAAAAGACAATAAAATATCTAAAATAAATTGTTTCGAAATTTTATGATCCAGGACCAGCAGATGGAGTAATGGCTATGTCACTGGACTCTCATGTAGTCAACTGCAGTTTGAGTCCCAGGCCTGTTGGCTTAAATTCTCGGCGCGTGTGCGTGCCCAAGATCCCGAGAGGAAAATGGAGAAGAAAGGATTGCGGCGTGACCATCCCCCCTGGGGGGTGATTTCTCGCTTTCTGTCTCTCTCTGTCTCTCTGGTGAGCACATACACCCTATAGCAAAAACCTTTTTTAAAAATAAAAAAAGAAAAGAAATGTTATGACCCACATACTGAATAATTTTGCTGCAAGAGGCCATCAGTTTTTAAATTTTGTCATTCCAGATTTGTTTTGTGCTGAAGGTGAGACAGACTTGAGCTGATGATCCCACTTCTTTGTCTTTATGTACTTATTCCATTGGAATATTTGATCACTAAAATCCTCAGACCTTTAGCATATTTAAATGATGGGCTCCCCATGGGAATTGGTGTGTGCACCTATTGTTATTATGCTGTTACTCTTGGGACGTGGGGGTGTGGTTTTCATAAGGGATAATGTACGTACCCTCTTCTCCCAAGCAATGGACTCATTCACTCCCCAGCCTCGTAATTACAGATGTAAATTGTCAGTATACTATTATTACCATAATGTCTGGAAAGGTATTCCATTTTAATTACCTTTACAAACCTGACACAGATGTGAGCAAAATATAAAATGGCCAACCAAATGCCATAGTGGGTGATATGGTTTGAACGCGTTCCCACAAAAGTTCTGTGTTGGAATTTGGTGAGTCAGCTGAAAGATTGGAAGGTAAAACAGGAAGGGTAACTATAGATACTAGAGAGAGTGAGGGGTGGGGGGAGGTAATAGGAGGTGGTAATGGGGGAGAGGGAGGGAGAGGAACAGGAAAAAACAAGCAATAGATTTCATGGACACAAAAATGAAGAGCTATTTGCTAATGATAATGTACATGGTCATGTCTTCATCTTGACCGTTATGTACTGTATTTGTGTTGGGAAAAACCATGTTGTACACTGCAAACTCCCACATAGTCGGCCATGGTTCAAGTCCTGAACACGGTGGCTTAAAAATGACACCGGGCACTTGTGCATGCATGCCCAAAATCTCAAGAGGAGACTGGGAAAAGAGGGATTCTGGCGTGTCGTCCCCTCTGGGGGCTGATTTCTCACTTTCTGTCTCTCTCTGCCTCTCTGGCAAGGGCACAAGTCCTTTAGCAAAAACCTCTCTTAAAAAAAAAAAGAAAGAAAGAAATTAAATAAATAAAGAGCAAAAGGGGAAATTAAAAAAAAAACATTTTTAAAGGGAAAACTGAAAAAGAAATTCAGTAAGCCATTGTAGCAGTGTTGAAAGAATAGAAACTTAGTCCAATTATGGTTTTAAGAGGGCCTTTGAGAAGTGATCAGCAGGTTTTTTGTTTTTTTGTTTTTGTTTTTGTTTTTTTTTTGAGAGGTTTTTTGCTATAGGGCGCGTGCGCTCGCCAGACAGACAGAGAGAGACAGAAAGTGAGAAATCACCCCCAGGAGGGATGGCCACGCCACAATCCCTTCTCCTCCATTCTCCTCTCAGGATTTTGGGCATGCACACACACGCGCCCGGCGTGAGTTTTAAGCCACCAGGTACAGGACTTGAACCGTGGTCGACTACATGGGAGTCCAGTGACATAGCCATTACGCTAACTGCTGGTCCCTCTAGCATTTGATAAAGTTGTCAGGTTCGGGCTCCATGACTGACTCCTGGCAGCGCTACCGGAAGAGACACATGGACACAGACACAGACAAGCTCTTTCCTCTCACCACATGATGCCCCGTGCCACCTTGGGACTCTGCAGAGTGTCCCTATGTTAGGGCTCAGAAAATGGATCCTGCAATGGCTGGCTTTGGACATGCTGAACTGGAGCAACAGCTCAGAACCGAGGTCTCGCTATGACCTTCCCACTGCTTCCTGTCTCTTAGTCATCTTTGATCCTCTTTCCCAAAGTGCAAGAAGAACTTTACTCTGATATTCCATTATCCATCTGTAGACTGGACCCAACAAAGAAGAAACCAATTCCTTTTGACCCCCTGCCTAGGATTCGCTCACCTATGCTCCTGTCACAGGAAGGAAGACTGAGGGAGAGAAACACGCACAGTTCATCAGGAGCTACTGTCTGTCTTTCCCATCTGCCCAGCTCCCACAGAGAATTATGTATTCACTATTGTCTGAGCATATAACCTATTGTTCCCTCTAAGAATTAGTTACTCTAAAATTGCCTATCCTGCCCACTTTCTTTTTTGTAAAGAATTCTTTTATTTCGGCCATGTGGGAGTCCAGCACCCTTAGCTACCATGCCACCTGCCGACCCCAACCTCCCACTTTCTTCTCCTCCCTTGATGATATTTAAGCCACAGCCATCTTACCATTCTTTGAGTTCATCACTTCCTGTGGCTCCCATGTACAAACGTATACCTTACATCTCTATGCCTTTTCTCTTATTGATATACCGATTGTGCGTGATTTTCAACAGAATCTTTAAGAGAGAAAGGGAGATTTCCTTCCCGCTTACAGGACCAGCCGGAAGACCTACACCAGATGCAGCCCCTTGACTTTGGACTGAAAAACATGAGCTAAATAAACCTCTGGTGTTTTTATTACCAACAGAAAACTAGACTAACATAGTGGAGGGAAGGCGTGCAGTGATTTTCAAGTGACGTGCTGTCCAGCAACGTCTCGGTTCATATTCTGGGTCTATTTCTGACCAAATGAGTAGTTTTACGCGCCATTCCCTGGTCCTCAGCTCCTTTGCCTGGAAAATGGCAAGGCTCTCTTTTCATAGGACCGTTGTGAAAATGGATGAATACAGAGCAGTGAAAACAGTGCTTGGGGACCAGCAGGTGCCATAGTGGTTAAGGCTCTGGATCCCACATGGCTGATTCCATGGGTTGGAGTCCCAGATCAGGTGGCCTAAAAGAACACACCAGGTGTATGCCCAAAATCTTGAGAGGAGAATGAGGGGAAAGGGATTGTAGCGTGGCCAACCCCCCTGGGGAGGTGATTTTTCACTTTTCCTCTCTCTAACTGCCTCTGTCTCTTTCAGGTGAGCACACATGCCCAATAGCAAAAAAAAAAAAAAAAAAAAAAAAAATCTATAAAATATAAAATCAAATAAAACCAGGGCTGACACAGGAAGCACACAGTGAAGGGTAACTTTCTTTGGCCCATTTATCCCATGCCCTGGGATGCAGATTTTTCAGACATAAAAATAAAAGGAAATCTGCAATAGAATCCATTCGCAGCCTCCTTCTATTCAGCTAGGCCTTCCTTGCCACATGCAGGGATCAAACCACCTTCCTAAACAAAGCAGAAGCCTCCCTCTCTTTCATTTCCATGGTGGTTTGTAAGGGTGAGTTGGGATGAAGGCAGGCGTGCTCTCTGTTGGGGTTCAGAGCTTGTTACCCCAAAATACAGCACCTTGGCTTATTGGATATTTTAAGCTGAAGGAATCTGAGAAAATGACTGAAGTAGGAAGCTCTCGCACACCTGCCCCATAACAACTTTATGTGAGGTGCCCTCCCTATGCCCAGAGGAAAGAGGCATCCTCATCTCTGTAAAGCAAATCTGGGGACCAGCAGTTAGTGTAATGGCTATGTTGCTGGACTCCCATGTAGTCAATCGTGGTTCGAGTCCTAGGCCAGGCAGCTTAAACTCACATCTGGCTCGTGTGCGTGCGTGCCCAAGATCCCGAGAGGAGAATGGAGGAGAAGGGATTGTGGCGTGGTTATCCCCCCGGGGGGTGATTTCTCACTTTCTATCTCTCTGTCTCTGTCTTTCTGGAGAGCGCACGCACCCTATAGCAAAAACCTCTCCAAAAAAAGAAAAGAAAAGAAAATCTGAACGAAAAGCCCTGCTAAGTGTCCCTAATTCACTACTCACTCATACACCTTTGTCCTGTTGCATTTCCCCAGAACTTTCCTTTGTTTTTACTTTGTAACTCTGCTATAGGGCACAAAAGCTCCCCAGGAGAGACAGAGAGAGAAAGTGAGAAAGCACTCCCCAGGACGATGGCCGCACTGCAACCCCTTCCCCTCCATTTTCCTCTTGTGATTTTGGTTTTCAAACCACTGCAGCCAGGACTCAAACCGCACAGCCAGCCATGTGGGAGTCCAGCGCCTGAACCACCACAGTCTACCCTTCACCAGATTTCCTATAAAAACATTCAAGTGGAACTGGTTTTATTTTATTTTTTTAGAGGGGGGAACGTATTCATTTTTTCATGAAGGATGTCATGCCATACAAAAGTTACATTAAATAAACTGGTATATTTTCCTCTCTTTAAAAAAGAATTATTTTATTTAGTTTTATTTATTATTATTAGTTGTTGCTTTTTTAAAAATTATTTGACAAGAGAGACACAGAGAAAGTGAGAGAACAAGCTGTCAGGTCTGAGACTCAAACGACAGTGGGCCATGTGGGAGTCCAGCGCCTTAACCGCCACTCCACCTGCCAGCCCCTATTTTCCTCTTGTTAATCAACATTTTGACACTCTAACTTACAGAGTTCTAGCCAACAAACCTAAGATAGAGGGAAGGAAAAGATTTTTCCTCCTCTCCTACACCTCCCACTTTTGCATTTAAAAACACACATAGGAAAATCTGTCCAAATGGTTTTTGACAGCCCTAGGAGCATGATAAAAGGTTTCTTTTTTCTTAAAAGAAAAATCACTTTTAATCACTCATTGCGAGGTTCTGGAGCTTCCTTTTCTCCTCCTGCAGGGACAGCGAAGAAGGGGGAGCGCTCAGGACGCTCAGGACAGAAGCCCCTGAAACTCAAGGGCAAGAGAGGGCAGGGAAGACCAGCCTTAGGATTCCGGATGGACGTGGGTTTTCCAGGACTTCGCTATTGCTAAGGGGGAGGGGTGTGCTTCAAGTTCCAACTTGAAATTCGGAATGTGCCTAGTCAGCAGGGTCCACCCCTGGCAAACTGCGATGGACGAAGCTGGTTTTCCAGTTCACCTTCCACCCTTTCTTCAGCAAACACCCCCTTCCCACGCCTTCCTCAGGCACATCAAAGTCTGCTCTAGGGGGCCATCAATTCCAAAGGTTCTTTCTAGAAAGATGACTCCTCAGCATGACTGCAAAAAGCACCTTCCGAGATCTGCTTGACAGCTTAAAAACTTGAAGCCAAATGACTCTTTCATTGTGGAATTTCGAGGATCAGTGAACACATATAAAGTGAATTATTTTGTTTTTAAGAGCTATGCGCTTGGGCCAGCTGGTGGCATGGTGGTTAAGGCGTCTGGATCTCACATGGCCGACAGCACAGTTCAAGTCCCAGACCCGGTGACTGTGGGAAACAAGCCAGGTGCACGCGGGCTTGCATGCCCAGAATTCTGAAAGGAGGGAAACAACAAGAAGGGAGGGTGGTGTGACCGACCCCCATGCGGGTCCTTTCTCACTTTTTCTTTCTCTGTGTGTGTGTTTTTCTGGGGAGTGTAAGCACGCTCTGGCAAAATAAAAAACAATAATAATAAAAAAGAGCTACATGCTCATTATAAGCAATATAGAAACATATAGTAAAGAAGATTTTTTTTCTCCTGACCACAGAGTTGTATTTTGATATATTTCTTTCTAGTGTATGCATCTGGACTTTTTATTAACTTAATGGCCTACTAAATATATGCATACTTTTGACCTGTTCCAAGCATAGAACACAGGCATACAATCAGGAAGGCTCTTTGGAGAAGGCTCAGACCATCCCCCAAGCAGCACCATAGTCATCCCCCTTACTCAAAGAAAACCTGAAGAATAGCCAAACTGCAGAGAAAAAACTGGAGCACATTACATTTGGGACGTCCTCTTGCTGTGTTTTGACTCACCGGTCCTTTCTGAAAGCCCTTGGCTTTGCGGAGTAGCAGCCGCAACCCGTGACAAGCTGGGTGATAAATAGGACATTGATGGGCAATTACCTGACACCAGACAGCTCCATAAATCAGTGCGCTAGAAGCTGGTACCACAGGCAGGCCCCGGAGCCCTGCCAGTGAGGATGGGGAGAGAGGCGGCCCTTCGGCACCTGGCAGAGAATGGAAAGTTTCCTAGTGGGGAGCAGACACCCCCATCCCTGCCATGCTGTGAGCACAGCTCTGCACAGAGGAGGCTGCCGGTGCGGGGGTGAGGGGCTTCTGATAGGGTTCCAACAGAATGGAGCTGTGCCCCTGCCGCAAACCAGCTTTGCGATCCCTCCTGGCCTCCTCCGGAATGGAGAGCTTTAAGAATGAAAGTCTTGGGACCAGCACATGGCATAATGGTTATATCTCTGGGCTTCTACATGGCTCACCGTGGTTTCTAGTCCCAGACCCGGAGGCTTGTGTGCCCAAACTCCCAAGAGGAAAGTGGAGGAGAAGGGATTGGGGCATGACCATCTGCTTTGGGGTGTGATTTCTCACTCTCTATCTCTCTGTCTCTCTGGTGAGAGCACGTGTTCTAGAGAAAAGAATCTCTCTTAAAAAAAGAAAGTTAAGGTTTTAATTATTCTTAAATCCTAAGACCTTAGGATTCACAAGTAATACAGTCTTGTACGGAATTTTAAAATGTATTCAAGTATCTAAAGAAGTAACTAACAATCACCCACAGTTCCATGACCAGAAGTAACATACTGTTTACATTTTTGTCTCTTATAGACTATTTTTTTAAAAGTGACGTGCCAGGCCGAATGATGGGCAGAGTGGGAAAACACAGGCTGTGCGAGGCCTCCCCACGTGGGAGGGCTCACTGTTTGAGTCCAGAGGCCTCCCCAGGTACGCCAGGCGTGCACTCGCTCACAGGCTGGGGCTGGCTGAGGGCTAGGGGTGGCTCACAGCTTCAGAACCTGTTGGGGGGTGCTCTGTTTTTCTCTCTCTCTCCCTCATGGAAGAAATAAATAAGCTTTGTTGTTGTTGTTGTTGAGGTCCTTGCTATAGGGTGTCTCCACTTGCCAGAAAGACAGAGAGAGACAGAGAGACAGAAAGCGAGAAGTCACCCCCCCCCCCCCAGGGAGGATGGCCATGCTGCAATCCGTTCTCCTCCATTCTCCTCTCAGGATCTTGAGCACGCATGCACACGCGCCCAGCGTGAGTTTAAGCCACCAGATCCGGGACTTGAACTGTGGTCAACTACATGGGAGTCCAGCGACATAGCCATTATGCCAACTGCTGGCCCCAGAAATAAACATTTTTTTGAGAGTTTTTCTGTTGTTGGTTTTTTTGTTTGTTTGTTTGTTTGTTTGTTTGTTTTTTGCTATAGGACACGTGCACTCGCCAGACAGACAGAAAGAGACAGAGAGACAGAAAGCGAGAAATCATCCAGGGGGGATGGCCATGCCGCAGTCCCTTCTCCTCCATTCTCCTCTCAGGATCTTGGGCATGCATGCACACACGCCCGGCGTGAGTTTTAAGCCACCGATCCAGGACGCGAACCGCTGTCGACTACATGGGAGTCCAGCGACATAGCCATTACACTAACTGCTGGTCCCAGAAATAAACTTTTTAAAAAATGTATGAACAACTATGTGCCCTGGCCTAGCTGCAGTGCCGCAGTTGGTATGGTGCTGCCCTGCAATTCTGGAGCCATTTGAAGACTGTGGTTGGATCCTGATGTCATGCTGGGCGTGTGCATGTGCCTGCCCATGATCCTGGCTGACTGGAGGACTGTGGGAGGGGACTCGTGGTAGGACAAGATGGTCAGGGGTACCCATTTCTCTCTCTCTCTTTCTCTCTCTCTCAAGAAATAAAGCAGACTGAAAAAAGTGATGTACCAGGGCCAGTGAGTGGCATGGTGGTTAAGGTGACTAGATCCCACGTGGCTGACTAGGTAGTTCGAGTCCTGGGCCCAGTCCTGGGCTTGAAAAACCAAGTGCACGTGTTTGTGCATGCCCAAAATCTCAAGAGGAGAATGGAGGGGAAGGGACTGAATGAAGCAAGGCCATCCTCCCTGGAGGATACTTACTCACTACCCTACCCCTTCTCTCTGGTGAGCTCAAGTGCCCTATAGCAAATTAAAAAAGAAAATAAAGAAGTGATGTATCTAGAGTACTGGATGCTAAGGAGAGGTGTCCCCATTACCACCCACTTAAGAACAAAGCTCCTTGCAGCCAACGGCATGGTGGTTAAGGGGCTAGACTTCCCACATAGCCAACCTCGGTTTGAGTACCAGACCTGGTGGTTTGCTTTCTCACCTTCTGTCCATCTGTCTCTGTGTGTGTGTGTGTGTGTGTCTTTGGTGAACACGAGTGTCCTGTAGCAAAAAAAGAAAAGATAACTAAACTAAATAATAATAGAAAGGAACAAAGCTCTTCTAACCACACATCCCCCAGGCCTGTTCAGCTTCCCAGACCCCCAAGACAGAAAGCTCAAATCTCAGGCAACCATTTTCTTGCCAAAAGATGACTACAAAGGTTTCTAACTTTTCTGATGCCCCAAAGATGCTACTTCCTCCCTGTTCAGTCCTATTTAGATACTGAAGGACGTGTCATCTGAGATGTAAAACGTGGACCCCGACAAGAACAGCATCTTACCAACCAACAAACAAATATTCTGAAATCTGTTCTTAAAAATTCCAGTTTTGTGGACCAGCAGATGGCCTAAAAGGTTATGTCACTGGACTCCCATATAGTCAACCATTGTTCGAGTCCTGAACCCGACAGCTTAGAACTCAGGCTTGATGCATGTACCTACATGCCCCAAATCCCAAGGAGAATGGAGGAGAAGGGATTGAGGCAAGGCCATCCCCCTGGGAGGGGGGTAATTTCTCACTTTATGTCTCTCTGTCTCTCTGGTGAGCACACATACTCTACAGAAAAATCTCTCTAAAAAAAAAAAAAAAGATTCCAGTTTTGCAGTTTTGCAGCCAGCCTGTTGCCTCCTGGTTAAGAGAATCTGAACTCACATGGCAGACCAGTGCTACACTCCCCACTCCAGGGGCCTGAAAACCACGCTGGACATATTCGTAAGCATGCCCCAAATCCTGCCATGCACCTTTGTAGGTGCTTTGTCTCTCTCCTCTCTGTCTCTCATCTGTCTCTGGTGAGCACACAGGAGGAAGGAACTTAGCCCCCCTTTCCTCATTTCTGAGAGTCATGCTTCAGAAAAATGGAGTCTAATGAACTTCGCTAATACAGTTATTTTGCAAATAGTCAGGGACGCTTTTTTTTTTGGAGAGGTTTTTGCTATAGGGCACATGCACTCACCAGACAGACAGAGAGAAACATAGAGACAGAAAGCAAGAAATCACCCCCCGGGGGGATGATCATGCCGCAATCCCTTCTCCTCCATTCTCCTCTCAGGATCTTGGGCATGCACGCACACGCGCCCGGCGTGAGTTTTAAGCCACCCGGTCCGGGACGCGAACCGCGGTCGACTACGTGGGAGTCCAGCGACATAGCCATTACGCTAACTGCTGGTTCCCAGGGACGCTTTTTAAAAAAATTCCTTTATGGAACATTTTAAAATGCAAGAAAAACCAGATTGTTTAAAATTAAGCTTCCCTGAAGTACCCTCCTCTTGCGGTCACGATCTACAGGATCAGTCCAGAGCACAGGTATCCCCCCACCCTCCTATGGTGACACATCTCATTTCACATATGGCTCCAGGGGAGAATTGAAAGCTTGTCTCTGATATGCATTGGAATGCACATTTGCATGCTAATTACCCAGGAAGCTCCCCCACAATTCCAGGAGCCAGTGCTCTGAGTAGAGGAAGAGGAAATGAGGATGGCTTTGATGGCAACAATTGGGGTACAATCTGGTTTCAAAGTCATTTTAGCTGAATTCGTCATGTCAGAGTAACCAGGGAATGGGTGCTCGGACTCGCCCCCACGGTGGGTCTCTGCATCGAGCAAACGGCTTATTTTTTTCCATGTCATTGACAGCTTAGAGAGGCCTTTTCATTCAGCTTCCAAAGTCTACGTTAGCCTGACGACAAGACAAAACTGTGGTGGAAAAGAAAATATCTTTCTTTTGCTAGGTGCGAGGCCACGAAAACAAAAGATAGGGTAACAAGAGAAAAGTATATCATTTTATTTCATGTAAGTTTTATGTGACATGGGAGCCTTTATAAGGAAAGAAAGCCCCAAAGAAACAAGGAAGCCTGCGAGTTTGTATGCTAAATGTGGTGAAGGAGTGGCTAGAGAGGCAGAAGTATGGCTGCAGAGAGGGGAGAGGATCTACTGGCCATAAAGCCTGAGAGGAATCTTAGCAAGGCCTGTGGTTCCCATCCTGCCCTGTGTCCCTGTGTCTTCAGAGATAAGAATGGTCTAGAGCAGGCACCTCTCACAGAGGGTCTTGTCCCCTGTTTCAGGGAAGAACAGTGGAAAAAGTTGAGGGACCTGCCTACTTCTACTGTTTTCTCAAATGCCAAGGTGTCACGTTTTGAGGTAGTATATTCGCAACCCTGTAGAGGAGGGAAAACATTCCCTCCATCCTCTGAGGGTTTGATAATTGAGTCTGTGAAATAAATTGACTGTAGAAGGATTAGTAGGAGAAAAGATTTACAAATTTGTTACACACATAGAGGCACTGCTTGAAAAAAAGCTGAATACCTCAAAACCTAGTGAGATCAGAAACTTACATACTCTCAGGGGCCAGTGAAAGACTTGGTTGTTGAGGTGCCAGACTCCCAACTTGGCCAACTTTGGTTCAAGACCCAGACCTAGCAGCTTGCTTTCTCACTGTTTCTTTCTGGTCCAATTGAAGAAGAATAGGGACCAGCAGTTGGCATAAAGACTATGTCGCTAGTTCACTGTGGTTTGAGTCCCGGTGGCTTAAACTCATGCTGGACATATGTGCATGCATGCCCAAAATCCAGAGAGGAGAATGGAGGAGAAGGGATTGCGGCATGGCCATCCCCACTGGGGGGTGATTTCTTGCCTTCTGTCTTTCTGTCTCTCTGGCAAGTGCATGCATCCTATAGCAAAAACCTCTCAAAAAAAAAAAAAATGAAGAAGAAATTAAATATTTCTGAAAAAGTAAAACAACACTTACATACTCTCTTGAGAGGGGAGGGGGAAAAGAATGGAGGCAACTCAGGGGAAACTAAATGACTTCCAGGAAAGGTGAGGAGGTTATGGCCTGTGACAAAATCTGAGATGTGACCTCCAGTCTCTCTTCTGTGATCCAAGTTAGTAATAACATTATTAAATAAAATTTCCACTTATTTAATAATAATAATAATAATTTAAAAAACTCCCAGGGAAGGGATTCATGACAATTGCATTCCTTTTGGAGGGTCTGTCTCTAGGCAGATGAGGTGAAGTTGGAGAAAGCCCCTCTCTGCCTTTGTGGTTCCCCAAATGCCCTCAGTGTGAAGTTTAAAGTGATTAACTTTGGGGGGTGGCATTCCCTGAACCTCTTCAACTCCATTAATACACTCATCAAAACTCAAGACTGCTCCAAAGAACCTCTTGATCAAAGCTCCAAAAGTTCTGCTCAAAGCTAAAAATATATTGTTTTTCAAATAGGGTGATAATCAAAAAGAGTTCTTTTCTGATTGAATCAAACGAAGCTACAGCTCTTCCACAAAGTCAGTCATGTGAACACAATTTGAAAACTGCTTTCTTCCACTGAACACAGTAAGGTAAAACTGGGGGACCTACTTCTGCACATTCATATAAATGAAAAGGAAAAACTCTTTGGTTTTCTTCATTTTCTTCATTCTCTACTTGTGGGGGGTGAGCAACCAATGTTTCTTCCACTTTCCCTTTTTAGGAAGCGGCTCTGTTTCCTTTGCTTTGCTTTGCCATTTCTACGTTTTGTTTTGGAAAGTTTTGAAACCCTAAGCATATCAAACAGAAGTAGAACTGTCTTCCCTGTCTCATAGACTTTAACTAGTGGTGCTTTTTTTGAACTTAGAGGTTTTTGGCTTAGGGCACGTGTGCTCTGGTGGGAGAGACAGAGACAGTGAGAGGGAAAATGAGAAATCATTCCTCTGGGGGGATGGTTACCCTACAATCCCTTCTTCTTCATTTTCCTCCCAGGATCTCGGGCACACATGCACACACACCTGGCGTGATTTTAAAGCCACTGGGTCTGGGACTCGAACCACAGTCGGCCGTGTAGGAGTCCAGTCTGCTACGCCACCTTCTTGTCCAACTAGTGGTGTTCTTTCTCCATTTGTGCCAACTTTTCTTCTGTTCTTGAATGTTCTCTAGCACCTCTGGGACACCTCAAGATGGCAATTTCATATTAACCAGAAACTTCTCAAATGTTGGGCCAGTGATGTATATACTAGGTCCACTCATGCCCTGGGGGCCAGAGCCAAAATTAGGGGGCAGGTGATAATGGATACCCAGTTTGCTGGGCTATCAGTTAAAAAAAATCTCAAAATTGTGTCAAATCTTAAATGAAAATAGTGGATTGGGCCCACGAAAACTGGCTTTCCTGTTTGACTGACTCTATTGACAGGATTGCTGAACTTCCAGATCTAAGACCTCTGTGGGGCATGGAGTTGGAGCCGTGAGGAAGAGGGCAGCGTATGGAAACGCATGATGTAGAACGTGATATGTGGTCTTTACTGAGCGCATGTTGAACACACGTGATTAGTACAGAGAGTTGTCACATTTGTTTATGCAAAAGGATGAACTGTGGACAAGGTAAGAGCTATCCCAGACTTTATCTTTAGATGTTAAACATTGCATAGTGGTGGCTACTTTTACAAAGCTCAGCCTACCTCCGTGGTAGACTCTGATCGTTTCCCTCCACCTCGAGTAATCCAAGATTTCTGAACGAGCTCCCTGAAAACTTGAGCGCTCACCACGGTGGTAACCTGAGCCTTGTGGCTCATGAACGAACGTGGGATTACTCTCCCACTACACACACTCCTCCTCCATCACTTACTTCATTTGCGAAATACCCATGAAGAACTTATCATCTGATAATTACACTAAAAATTCTCCCCAAAAGGAATACAATGTCCTAGAAAATAGATTATTCTCTCCCCTCCAAATGATCTTCTTAAGGCTTATTTAGAGTTCACCTATACCCATGGTCCGCTGATAACTCTTTTTACATTTTCATAAAGAAATTGTATGTATTATATTCATACACACACATACACACGTACACAGGGTTGGTGGAAAAGTCATGATGCATTTTTGCATAGAAAAATATGTCATAACTTTCTGACAATCCAATATTTTTCTCTCTTTATTCATGATATCACATATACATGTGAGGTAGAGAGACAGAGAGGGGGCAAAAAGAAGAGAGAGAAAGAAAGGAAAAGAAAGAAAAAGAGAGAAAGAAAAGAAAGGAAGGAAGGAAGAAAGAAAGGAGAAAGGAGGACCCACCACACACAGTCTGGTCACGCTGCCATCCCCCTCCTCCAGTCCATCAGCTCCTGGCCCTCGCGAGTGCCTGGGTTTCAGGCTGACCAGGCCGAGGATTCGAACTGCAGTCACCATGAGGGATCTGGCTTCTCGTGAGCAGTGCACGACCCCTGTGCCATGGAGCCAGCCCTGTGTTTTCTCTCTCAGTGCACTCGCTCCCTCAGGGAAGACAGAAACGACAGTCTTGGTCTGCCTGAGGCGACCGAAGGCTCCCAGAGGAAGTGGCGGTTTCAGATCAGCAGTTAATGAAGCAAAGCCTATCGCCCCAGAGTCCACAGCATTATAACGACAGAGCTGTGAGCTTTGAGGATTCCTAGGAGCCATTGTGTTCAAGTTTAGTTCACAGTAGAGGAAAAATAAACTGAGGCCAAGAGAAACAAAGGGATTTGCCCAAGATTTTTGTTCGTTAAGTTTCTTTCTTCCCTGAGAAAGAGACACACGGAGAGAGAGAGACCGAGAACAGGCACCCCTGACAGGGTCCTCACGCTGCAGTCCACCTGCAGCCAGCACCGCCCTTGGTCATGGGCACACCGAGTGCAGGGAGGTCTCCAGGCCCAGATCTCTACCCTTGGGCCGGCCTTGCAGCGCCTCTCCTCACTGCTGCGCCACTGTCCCCGCCCCAGGACTCTGATAAGGTGAGGCTGATTCCAAATACGGGTCTCAGGCCTCTGGATGCTCAGGGACGTTTTCTTTCCACAGCTTAGGGAGAAATGGGACAGGCCCAGCCAACTCCTCAAGGGCGCAGAAAGTGTGGTCTCCAGGGGCCTCCACCAGAGCCTGTCTCTCCACCCCGAGCCTCTCCGGCAGGAAGCAGCACAGCTCTGGGCTCCAGGCCACCCAGGGTTCTCTTCCCAGCACTGCGGGGGCCTGGCTGGGAGACTCAGCCCGTGGCCTGTCCGAGCGGGTCTCCCCACCTGTAAAAAGGAAGGTTGGATCAGAGAGCGTGCACTCTTGCCAGTGCTTTCTGGTTTGCCAAGTGCTGTCATGGCCAGGTCCACGTGATGTTCCCAGTGACCAGGGAGGCAGAGCAGGTGCCGTTCAGTCCCACCCCAACCAAGAGAAGAGAGCCCCGGGAGGGCTTCCCGCCCTGCCCTTGCAGCACTCCCCACTGCCAGGAGCTGGACTGGAATCTAGACGCAGCCCCTGACTGGAAATCATTTGCTCTTTCCTCTGGGTCCTGCTGTTGCTGCTTCTGGTATTCTGTATAGCAAGAGGCTGAAAGAGAAGAGGAGGTGGGGCAGAGGATGGAGCTGCAGAGGATGAAAGAGGTTCAAATCTATGGCCTTGTGTGCGTGCACTGACCTTCGTACGTCTGCGGACTAAGATGATTCCTGACAAACCACTGTAGGAGAGGGACCCTCTGTTAGACGGACAGCCGAG
This sequence comes from Tupaia belangeri chinensis, assembly GCF_000334495.1. Lineage (NCBI taxonomy): Eukaryota > Metazoa > Chordata > Mammalia > Scandentia > Tupaiidae > Tupaia > Tupaia belangeri. The sequence goes on from NW_006159427.1 coordinate 726,072, forward strand.
GCCCCTGTGATAGGTTAACAAGAGAAAAGGATACAAGCTTATTTAATAAGGTTTACGTGGCACAGGAACCTTCCCAAGGAAATGAAGACCTGAAGACACGATTAAACCTGTGTATTTTTAAATGTTAGGTTTGGTGAAGAACAGACAGCTGTGCGGAGTCTGATCACACGAAGGGGGAGAAGACCTAGTGGTTGTTAAGCGGGGGACTTAGCAAGGCCTGTATGTTCAGGTTCTTCTCTGCATCCTTGTGTGTCCAGAGATAAAGATTCCTTTTCTCCCAGGTATGGGAGGGCACTTCTTCTGTAAAGGTCTTATTCCTGTTTCAGGGGAAGGCCAGAAAATCCTTCCTAGTTCTTACGGTTTGCTTCAGGAGAGAAGGGTGAGGGGAAAGCGACAGTGACCTTCCTGCTCCTGCTGTCTTCTCAAATCCCCTCAGTTTAAAATTCGCAAAAGGCCAAGCAAGGTGCCATATTTTACAGCACCATGTCTTGAACCCCATCATCCTCATTATTTCATCACTGGCACAGTCAGGAAAAAAACAAACAAACAAACAAAAAAACAAACAAACAAAAAACCGAATTATATTGTGATTGGAATTCCACTCCTAGTACCGAGTCCACACTATTTATTTTTCCCAAGGAGTTCAAATAATCTAGGAATCCTGGAAGATTATTGGCCTGGAGCCGTAATCACGCCTGCACACCTCCTGTTTGTCAGACTGGATGGGCGAGTCCCACCCTCTGGGGGCCAGCTCTTCCCCCTGCGTGACTTTATAGGAATTCTCCCACAGTCAGGCCAAGTCAGGAGCTGGCCAAGATGAGGGAACGCTCAACCCTGGGAGAGAGGAATTCCTCTCCACCTGGAGTGTGTAAAACACCACCGACACGACACAGAACGGCTCTACATCACATATATTTTCCTTTTTTATGATGCCATTGCAAATTAGCTATTTTTTGCATTTGTAATTAAGACACTAGAACAGATGGGCAGACCGGAGTTGGGGAGATAAATTTGCTTCCATAACCGAGGCTGTGGGCGGGCAGCGGCTGCTCAGTCTTTCCTCCGCGGTAATTCATCCAGATGCCTCCCAGGAAGCCAAGCCCAGGGCCTTGTCCTTGGTCCCCTTTCTCCCATCCAGTTTCTGCTTTCACCATTGGGAGATTCCTTTCCAACTACAGGGAGAACTATGAAAAGGAGCAGCCACGTTTTCACAAACCCCCTCAGCTTCCATCATGGGGAACACAGCACAGAAACTCTTGTGAATAAACACTGGGCAAGCTGTATGGACACAGCTGGGTACTACTTTATAGTATGTTCATTCTACTCACTGGGGTTTATGCCTAGGGTCAGATTTGGGTACATGTATAGGTATGTGTCAGCTGTGCTAGCTATTGGATATATTTAGACTAATTGAGTTCATTGGCAGAACAATTGAATGGGGGTGGGCGGAAGGCATGGAGGGCAACCATGGATGCCAGGGACAATGGAGGAGGAAGATGGGACATGGCAGAGGGTAGGGGATGGGGAATCAGGGATGGCAAGACAAAGGGCAAGGTATGCAGGATGTAAGAATTTGAAAATTACTTGCTAAGAACATGTATGCTGATGTGCTTGATTGAACCAATGCACAGTGTATTTTGGATGGAAAATTCATTGGTGTGTTGTGATGGTGTGTAGTGAATTAAGGTAGAAAATAAAAATTAAAAATAAATAAATAAATAAACACTGGGCATTAGTTTAAAAGTCAAAATGAAGCTTTTTTATAGGAGAGCTGGTCATAAGACGAAAAGCACTCCCAAGAGGCAATGCCTGCAGCTAATCCTCAACACCTCATTTTGCCTGGAAAGAGAATTTCAAAGAAATCTTTGGCAAATGTATCCCTCGAATCAGCACAGTGTCTGTCACAGGATAGGAGCTTAAGAAATACTTGTCAGGGCCAGCAGGGGGCCACATGGCTGACTGTGACTCGAGTCCTGCACCCTGTGACTTGAAAAATCATACCAGGTACATGTATGTGTAAGCCCAAACTCCCAAGAGGAGAATGGAGGAAAAGCGACTTGACTGGTGGTGTGGCCATCCCCCCTGGGAAGGTGATTTCTCACTTTCCCTCTCTCCGTCTTTCTCTGGCCAGTTCATATGCCCAATGAAAGAAAAGAAAAGAAAAGAAAAGAAAAGAAAAGAAAAGAAAAGAAAAGAAAAGAAAAGAAAAGAACTAAAAAGAGAAAAGAAATACCTGTGAACGTTTTCACACTACTGATTGTTTTGATCTGAGAACGTGGGATGTCTTTCCATTTTTTTGTATCTTCTTCAACTTCTTTTATCAGTGTTTTCTAGTTTCCGTCTTAGAGATCTTTCCCTTCCTTCATTAAATGTATTCCTGTTTTACTTTCTTCTGAACTATGTAAATAAGATTGCTTTTGAAATTTCCTTTTCAGCTATTTTGTCATTGGCATATAAAAACGCTACTGAGTTTTGTAGGTGGATCTACAGATTCAATGCAGTATCTCCTTAAATACCAATGACGTTCTTCATAGAAATAGACAAAAACAATGATTAAAGTTGTATAGTGGTACAAAAATGTGCTTGCCAGAGAGAGACAAACACAGAGAGAGAAAGAGGGAGGAAGAAAACCCCTGCCCCAATGGGGCATGGTTACACTGCAATCCCTTCTCCATTTCTCCATCGCATTGGGATTCTGGATACATGGGTGCATGTGCCCAGCATGTTTCTTAAGCTGCCAGGTCTGGGATTCAAACTGCAATAGGTCAAGTGGGATCTGGCTCCCTTAACCACTAGGCTATGAGCTGGCCCTATGGGTCAACTAAAAAGAAATAAAAGAGATACTGAGGTAGGCAGGTGGTATGGGAGTTCAGGCACTGGACTCCCACGGCCGACCTTGTTTTGAGTCCCAGACTTGTTGCTTGCTTTCTCATTTTCCCTCTGTCTCTCTCTGGTTAAATTAATAATTAAGTAAGTAAGTAAGTAATACTGAAAAAAAAAAAAAAAAACCACAACAACAACAAAGGAGATACTTGTGAAAGGATACTTGGCTGGGAGAATATAACACGTAGGGACTGAAAGATCATTTTATTGTGTGAGGCCATTCCTGGAAAAACCCATTGGCTGAGGACTCTGCTCTCCATAAACTGCTCCCCCTGCTGGGAGCCGCGAGCTGCTGTCCCAGGAAGGCTTTGGCTCCCTCTGCCCCCAGCTGGGCTGGATGGCAGAGCAATCCCTTCTCTTTCCCAGGGTATCTTGTCTGCTCTAAGAGCATGTCCAGCTGCAACCAAGAAATTGGAAGGCCTCAGAACATGAAAAGTAAACTTGCCAAAAGGCTTGGCTCCTTTTTCAACCCCGCAGGAAGAGGCTGACGTCTGGGGTATTGGATAGCAGTTCGGGCCTAGTTAACACGTCTCTCCCACCACAAATCACCCCGTTGCATTCCCAGATGACGTGGGCCAAATAAACGCTGGGATTGCAAGGCGCTGCCTTCTGTCGGAATGCACAGCGAGGGTGGGGAAACTGGATACGAGACGCTGGCATGAGAATCAGAAACTGATCCGAGATCCACTTGGAATCCTGCTTCTGTTCTCCCTGCCGTGAAAATATCATTCTGATGACATGGCATATGGATCAAACCACACGGCCTTCCCTAACAACCACTCCTGGCCAACTTCAACCAGTTCGCAAGAAGTTGCTGACAGCCAACAGCTGAAGGGAAGG
>NW_006159427.1:729825-749351 GCF_000334495.1 Tupaia belangeri chinensis
TCCTGCTGGTAGCAGAGAGCAGGTGTTTGTAGGCTGACTCTTAGACGGGTGAGGCCACCTCACACTCTGTAAACTAAAACCTTGCATTTGTTGCCATTTGGAAAAAACAGTATTAGAAGGAATGAGTTTCTCAGAAAGAAAAAAAGCACTCTCAGGAATGGGTTTAAGCTTCTCCAAAGCACTCACCATGATACCCAGAGCTGAGAGGAAAACATTTAGATTTGCCATTTGCCATTTGGCATTTCTTTTTTGACAAGCCAGTCTCTTCAGGTAAATGCCTGGTGATGCAGACTTCCTGGCCACATGGCCCCCACCCAGGTCCTCCCCTGGGTGGCATCTGAGTTACCACTGGTCTGCAGGCCAAGGGGTCCTGCATGAAAAGCCGCTGGCCTCTGGCTTTTTTTTAAGGGCAGAGGGATATTATGCTTGCATCATGGCCCCAGGCATTTGCCTCTGGCCACTCATTCCATGTCCTTTCTGGCTTCTCAGTTTTAATCCCAGATTCTGTCAGTCCACTGCCCTCTTGCAGGGGTAAGTGGTAAGTTCTAGATCCCCTCCAATACCAAGGTGTGGGGAACCAGGGCACTAAGGGTCACCAGCCCTCGGCCAAGACACCTCCCTCTGCCGAAGTTCCACGCAGCTCTCTGGCACGCTGAGCGTGGCATGGAGTGAACCACAGCCATCGCGTGGTGTCCTGGGACCCTTGGAGCCGGCACAGGTAGACACAGAACAGGGAAACGGCCGGTCAGGCGTTTCCACCCCGTGGCTAACAGGTTACCCTGGGGCTGGCTTCCCCTCGCCTTGCCCAGACCCCAGCCACTCACACCAGCTCTCTCTCACCTGAAGCTCAAGAGGAAATGGCCACACTATTCTCTGGTGTCAACCAGGAGACGTGGGCTGCCGGCCCGCACAGGAGCACCAGGAACCCGCCTCTGCTCTCTAGCAAGTTCGTGGATACTTAGCACAAGGCAGTGAGAAGTCTAGCTGTGGTGCTGACGAAGGAAGCAAAGCTGATGTAGATGGATTACCTGGCTTCGCTGCGAGCTTTATACTATCAGTAAATTCAGATGTGCCCTGAGTTCTGAGCTCCGTGTGAAGTCTGGAAATAGGTGATCGAAGGTCACCTACTCTCCTTCCAGGTTCTTCGCAGGCACTGCCTTGAGATATTCCACTCCAACTTTACAGGCACTTTTTAAAATTGCCAAGAGCACATGCACTCACCAGAGAGAGACAGAGAGAGGGAGGAGAAAGCACCCCGCAGCAGAACATGGTCATGCTGCAATCCCTTCCTCTGTTTCTCCATCCTCTTAAGATTTGTGGCATGGGGACCAGCAGTTAATGTAATGGCTATGTTGCTGAACTCCCATGTAGCCGACTGAGGTTCAAGTCCCAGACCTGGTGGCTTAAACTCACGCCGGGCACATGTGGGTGCATGCCCAAGATCCCAAGAGGAGAATAGAGGAGAAGGGATTGCGGCATGGCCATCCCCCCAGGGGGGTGATTTCTCACTTTCTGTCTCTCTATCTCTGTCTTTCTGGTGAGCAAACATGCCCTATAGCAAAAAAAAAAAAAAAAAACCCTCTCCAAAAAAGAAAAAAAAAAATCTGTGGCATGTACACACATGCACCTGACATGTTTTACAAGTCACCAGGCCAGGATTTTAACTGGAATCAGCTATGTGAGATCCAGCTCCCTACACAGAGCACTTAACCATGGTGCTGGCAGGCATTTCTAAAATTTATTTTATTTTGGGACCAGCAAATGGCTGGTTATGTCACTGGACTCCCAGGTAGTCAACTGATGTTCAAGTCCTGGACCCAGCAGCTTAAAACTCATGCCAGATGCATGTGCGTGCATGCCCAAAATCCTAGGAGGATAATGGAGGAGAAGGGATTGGGGTGTGGCCATCCCACCCTGGAAGGTGATTTCGCACTTTCTGTCTCTCTATCTCTGTCTTTCTGTCTCTCTCTGTCACTGTCTCTTTCTCCCTTTCTGTCTCTCTCTTGCTTTCTCATGGCAAGCACATGTGCCCTATAGTAAAAATACCTCTCTTTTAAAAATTGTATTTTATTTCTTTGATGAGAGTGCTTGAGATAGAGAAATTGGGAGATTGGGAACCAGAGAGGGAACCTCGACAGGGTCTCATCACACTGCAGGTGGCTCCCTTCCGTCCTCTAGCTGGTCCCTCTATCTAGTTAAGATCTCGGGCACACGGGCTCTGGGTGTGTTTCAGGCCGGAATGTGAGCCCGTCATTGGTCATTTGCACCTAGCACCACCGAGCAGCATGTCAGCACCAGGCCAGAGCACTTAGACCCAGACACTATTTTTTTCTAAGAATTATTTATTTTATCTTATTTATGATTATTTTTATTTTAAACTTGCTATATTGCACATGCACTCACCAGAAGGAGGGGTAGGGTGGAGTAAGAAAGCAAGTCACCCGGTATGGGAATCAAACCACAGTCGCCCATGTGGGCGTCCAGTGCCCCAACCGCCATGCCACCTACTGGCCCCAATCCCCAGACACGTGGAGATTGCTACAGGCCAAGGTTACTATTTTAGTGTCTGGAAGGGATGATGTCTGGAATTCATCATCTTTCCATGAAGCTGAAACCACATGCAAAAAAAAATACTCACAGTCCTCCCAGGTGGGGAGGATTTCAGGGGATTTTGTCTTTGCACGTTTCTGTTTTGTTTTCTATACCAAATAATATTACATTTACACTCAGGACAAAGTTGGGTGTTATTTTTCTTCTCAGTAATTCTGTTATTATTTTGGAAATAGCTATTTTCTATAAAAATATATTCATGTTTACACAGAATACATTGATCTCTGCTGTTTTAAAATAAATCAGTAAACATTTACATTTCTCTTTCCATTTACAGAGCAGTAAACAATGACAGATAAAACTACAGAAACAGTATTCTTTAGAGTCTTCACGTATAAAGGGGTCATGAAACCAGAAATTGTAAGAACCATGGGATAGAGGGTGCGGCAGGATTCAGAGACGGAGAGCCTAACTTCCACCTCGAGTTCTGTCACTTCACTGACATTTTTTAGTCCAGGTACTGAAGTGTAGACTCTGGGATCGCACTGTCTGGGTTCATAAGTGGCTTCACTGTGCGCTGCCAACTTTAGCGAGTCAGTTTCCCCTCTGCCAATAGGGACAACTAGTCTACCCACTTCACTGAGTTGCTGTGAGCCTTAAACGGCATTAGACTTTTTAAATGCTTCCAACTATACTCACGACACAGTAAGAGTTTGGTAAACGTTGGCAGCATTTATAAATGAGCCTTTCTTTTTTTTTAAAATTTTGTTAGGGGGCACGTATGCTCTCACCAGAGGGAGACAGAGAGACAGAGAAAGGAAGAGGAGAAAGTGTCCCTCCATGGAGAATAGTCAGGCCGCTATCCCTTCTCCATTTCATCCTGTGGCGTTAGAGGCACACACACACACATGCCTGACACATTTCTCAAGAGGCCAAGTCTGAGGCTGGAACCGTGCAGTCGGCCATGTGGAATCCAGCTGCCTCATCCACAGAGTTGGCCCGATCTGCAACATTTTTAAATAGAAAAAGGTCCTTTCTTTTCATCCCCTTGTGGCCAATATTGTCAAGGATAAAATATGATTTAAGGGTGGGACCAGGCCCTCAGTGGTCTGTGGTTAAGGGAGCTAAATTCCCATGACCAACCACATTGCTTGTGTCCCAGACCTGGCAACTTAAAAACATACCAGGTGTGTTTTTGTGCCCCAAATCCCAATAGGATGGAAAAATGGAGAGGGGATTACGCCATAACCACAGCCCATTGGGAGGTAGCTTCCGCTATCCCTCTCCAACTATCTCTTTCTGGTGAACACATGCACCCTTCGACAGATTTAGGAAGTGAAAAAGTAAAGGACGGAAAACTATTATCAAGCCGGCCTTCTCCATCCTCACCCCCTGCTTCCACTGGGGAGGTCCTGATGTGACAATGGGTCATTATTGTTTCCCAGATGGAGGACCTGCGCAAGGCAAGTTGTGACTCTAAAAGAACATCAAGAAAAAAAAAAAACCAGATGCAGGTATATCCAGATGGGGGTCTGGGAGTACCCAGCCAGCCAGTCTCAGCAACCCCTAAGACCTTAGCGACCCTGAGCACATCCGGCATCTTCAATTAAGCCCAAACCTGGCCCCTTCCTGGCCCCGCCCTCACACCACGTGGCCCCCCAGAACACCGCGTTCCAGGGTCTCTGGAGCTGCCCAGTCCAAGGAGCAGCCGCCCTTGCCCTCGCCCCCCTTCTTTTCCTCTCTCTTCCTTCACCAGTTTCCTCTTACCTGGTCTCCTTCTCAGTCCCTTCCCTTCTCCCTGACTCCCTTCCTCATTTTCCCATTTAGGAGTCACAAGTGTTCTCTGTTCAACCATTAAGGGACAAATAAAGACCTTCCAGAAGCATTTCCAGACCGTGAGGACTCAGGCCTGGACACTCCGCTTTCTCTCCCTGTTAAAGGTGACCGATTCTGAGGCGCCGGGCGCCCCCTAGTGGGCCCTGCATTTGCCAAATCCCACAGACACAACCACCTCTTATTTAGGGGCGCCTTTCGTTAGGATCAAAGGAGGCTGACAAAATAATGATCCTGTTCTAATAATGCGCCAAATCGAAGAAACCGTCCCCTATCCCTCCCTCTCCAGAACCTTCTTATGAGGAGGCAGACAGGAGAAAGCGGAAGTTGTTGAGCAGAAGCACTGTGCTTTACAACAACGTTGCGCTTGTCCACAGCTCCGGGGAAGCTTTGCCAACAGGACAGCGTGAGACTGGCTGCGGAGGCAGCCCTGATGCAGAGCGCCCGCGGGGAAAGCGAAGGGCAGGTGGACCCGGAAAGGCTGAGTTCTGACTCAGCTCCGGCCCTCGGCGCCTGCTGGAACTTCAAATACGTATTTGAGCACCCCTTCCTTGGAAGGGCTACTGTGGCCAAGCTGAGAGCTGCTCCAGGAGGCCCCAGAATGAGTTCCTACCATAGATCCTGGCTCCCCCAGTTGCTAGAGACCTCATTCTCCTTCTTTTTTTTTTTTTTTTTCTAGGTTTTTATCTTAGGGCATGTATGCTCATGAGAGAGAGAGAAAGAGACAGTGAGAGGGAAAGTGAGAAATCACCCACCACCCCCAGGAGAGATGGCCACACAGCAATCCGTTCTCCTCATTTCTCCTCCCGGGATCTTGGTCATGCACACACACACACACACACACACACACACACGCCTCAGGTGGGTTTCAAGCCACCGGGTCTGGGACTTAAACCGCAGTTGGCCATGTGGGAACCCAGCGACATAACTGCTATGCTCTCTGTTGGCCCCTTCATCCTCTTTCAAGGGTAGATTGTGCCAACCAAAAATGTCTTCTGTACCATCAGCACGGGATGCAGATTGCTCTAACTTGTAACTTTGAAAGTCAGGTTGTCATAACCCAGAACTCTGGGAAACATAAAAGCTTGTTCTTGGCTAGAGCGATATGTTCTCGTATCAATAATTCATGCCATCGTGTACAAGTGCAGTTTTCACAGATGTTAGGACACAGCCGAGCTGGTAGAGCATCGCCTTCAATAACCGTCTGCCTGCCCAGCAGGCGGGGAGCCCGCTCTCAGCTGCACTCGCAAGTTCAGGTTATGTTGGGGGTAGTATTCCCACTTAGGCATTGTTAAGATGACAGGAGGAGAAACTTGAAAGTTCCTGACAAGTGGTGGGACATAAATATGCGAACAGTGTGACTGTATTTTAAAGGGTTCATGCCGGCAGCGATTACTCCCTGGTTTTATTTGATACCTGCTAATTCCTACCTTGTTCAAACTGATTTGACTTGAGATCTCTGGGTCTCGTAGGGACAACAGGGAAACTTAAGGAAGGGTGACATTTCCTGAGAACAATTCCGGGCTGGCCCTATAACCCAGTAATTAAGAGAGCCAGATTTCACATGGCTGACCATGTTGTTCAAATCCTGGTCTTAGTGGCTTGAAAAACATACCAGAGGGATCAGCAGTTAGCATACTGGCTATGTTGCTGGACTCCCATGTAGTCAACCGCGATTCGTGTCCCGAACCCGGTAGCTTAAAACTCACACCGGGTGCGTGTGCATGGGTGCCCAAGATCCCAAGAGGAGAATGGAGGAGAAGGGATTGCGGCGTGGCCATTCCCTTGGGGGGGGGTGATTTCTCGTTTTCTGTCTCTCTGTCTCTGTCTGTCTGGTAAGCGCATGCATCCTATAGCAAATGTGCAAGCCCCAAATTCCAACAGGGTGGAGAAATGGAGAAGGGATCGCAGCCTGACCGCCCTGCACAAGGGCAGCTCTCTCTCTCTCTCTCTTGCATGTCTCTCTTTGGTGAGTGCATGTGCCTTCCAGCAATTAAAAAAATACAGTTCCTGGGCCAGGAAATGACATAGCAGCTATATCACTAGACTCCCACATGGTTCATGTCCTGGACCCAGTAGCTTGAAAATCACACCAGGTACATGTGTGTATGTACCCAAGACCCTGGGAGGAGAATGGAGAAGAGAATGGAGATTGTGGCATGGCCATCCCCCCTTGGGTTCTCTCATGGTCTCTATCTCTCTCTCTTTCTCTCTGTCTCTCTCTCCAGTGAGTACACCCTAAGGTAAAAATCTAAGAACAAAAACAAAAACAAAAATGCAGTTCCCACACAGATCCCAGGGGAAGGGCCAATGTTGTTAGGGCAGGTTCTCCAGGTGTAGGGAGAAAGCCGGGGCAGTGGTCAGGTGCTGTAATGCCCTGGCACCAACCCTTCCCTGGCAATGGCTCATCTCATTAATCTCATCTCATCTCAGCTCCAGGACGGGGAAGGACTCTTTCCTGGTCAGGCTGGGTGCACACGTGCTCTGGCTATTCCTGGAGGTTAAGGCCCAGAAGGAGCCATTAAGAGAGCTGGTGCCAGCACTTACCTTGTGATTACGCATTCTGGTGTAAGATTCTTGTCAAGTTTTATAGAAAGCACTGTGAAAAGCAGGCGCTGACAAGCACTTAAAGCAAGGGCTGTGGAGAGTGTGTATCAAGCACACGCTCAGACAGAGGGGCGTGGAGTGCTAATGCACCTCCATCCAGGGAGCAAGTGCCATGCCCTGCAAGTAATCTGGTTGCTTGAAGTAATCTGATTGCTTGCCACTGGGTGTCCTTCATGGCAGCTGGGTGATCAGGAACAGACGACGCCACGTTCAGGCATCTCTCCAGAAGACTGTCTATGAGCCACCCAACCACCCAATGCGTTGACATGATTATCTATTCATAATCAGTCAAGTAATCCCTGACACCGTTCACGAAGGCCCAGGAGTTTTGCACTCAAGCCTAAGTCACCTGGAAAGAAGTGTGAACCTCGGTGCTCTGTCCTGGAGCTCCTGCCTTGTATTGGCCAGACCTAGATTGACCCTGTACAGGTCAACATGTGTTCACCATCCTCACAGCACGATTCGATTCAAGGTGTTTGTTCAGACACTGGATGGATGGAACAGTGTTCTCAAACTGCAGTGGGTATCAGAACCCTCTGGATGCTGGCAGTTAATGGGCCCCACCCTCAGAGTTACTGGTCCAGTAGGTCTGGGGTGAGCCCCGAGAATCTGCATGGGTAACCGTTTCCCAGGTGGGCCCAATGCCGCTGGTCTGGGGCACCCTTTGAGAACCACTACCTTAGAACTGGAAGCCTTCTCCCATAGGCTGGCCTGACTCTTTGCCAAGCACTCCGAGAAACGCCACAGACGTGACTCAGCCCTGACCAGTTAGCTATCACTTTGACTCATAACTGAAGACGTGCAGTTTGAGAATTTGGGAGTTTAAACCTCTTCGTAAAAACCCATGGAATTTCCACTTAGCCTTCTTAATATGCTGCAGAGGTTATCACCAGACACAAGGAAAATTCTAAATCGAGAAACGAATCACCTTCCGCTGGCCGCCACTGTCACATCAATGGACCTGAACCACAGAAAAGCCCACTTGGCTGTTTTTTCTGTTATTCTCTACACTGAATATACTCCAGGTGGGCAGACTCTTTGAGCTATCTGAGAGAAAAAATGAAGTCAAGAGGTAAGATCAAAATGTAACAATCGAAAGCAGAGAGACATTTGGAAGCACATTATGGCTTCATTATTCCAAATTGCCCATTTTAGCATTGGGTTTTTAAATTGAAAAAGGGATAGCACATTCTACCTCTATCTGTGTCAAAATGGCTCTTCATTCACTCCCTGCCCAGTCGCCCTCCAGATTTGTAAATTGCTAATATAAATGAGCTGAGGTGCAATTGTACGCGGTGCTCAGGGCACAGCCTTGTCGTGTCCTTTGTTTGGGGAAGATGACCTCAGCCCTGAGATGATCCTCTGCAGTCAGGGTCTTGTAGGTCCGGCCCTCTTACCGTGTGCTTAGCTCCAATCCAGGTTCATTCAATGGTTACTTTATTTATTTACTTACTTATTTAAATCGCCAGAGTGGGGTACATTCTCCAGAGAGAGACAGAGAGAAAATATGACCAGAAGGTTATCTGTAATTGGCTAATTCGGAGGCTAGCCTAGAAATTTGGCCCTGGGCTCTCTAAAGAAACTAGGAGAAATGTGAAATTCATATTGTCTATGGAAAGGAAATATACTACTTGGTCTGAAGAGAGGCCTTTCCTAGGCCTCAGGCTGAGCTTTCATGCATGGACATCTGCATGGGAGAAGAGCTTGCCATGCAGGTAACTCCATCCTTCCCAGTGAGACCATCAAGGAAAAAATACCGGAGCTGGCATCAGAAGACCTGGGTTTGCGACCTGGCACCATAGCCTACTGGTTAAGGGAGCCAGATTCCACAAGGCCAACCATGGTTCAAATCCTGGCTCCAGCGGCTTGAAAAACACACCAGGTATGTGTGCATGTGTGCCCTAAATCCTGATAAGATGGAGGAAGGAAGGAAATTGCAGCAGGACCATGCTCCATTGGGGGTGGGGGGTTCTCCCTCTCCCTCTCTCTGCCCTCTGTCTCTCTCTGGTGAGTGCGTGTCCCCTCTGATAATTAAATAATAATAATAACAACAACAATAATAATAACAAAGCACATCTGGGTTTGAGTATGTCTCCAGCTGGGTGATCTTGGGTTGGTCAACATGCAGCTTATAAAGCAGCAAAACATACTCCAGATCTGGCATGAGAATTAAGATGAGAAAAACAGAGCTTATTGAGTTCTATTCAATAAGTAAGGCTTTTTAAAAATTATGTTTCCTTTAGTATTGGTTTGGCCTTCCTTGCCATAAAGGTCATGCCCTGCCACAGATCGTCCTGGGTCTCACTGGTCCACGGGTACAATCAGCTATATGGATTTAAAACCCGTGGAGAGCTGATTTACTCGGGGGCCGAGCTCTCGGTGATCAGTAACTGTGAGCACTCTGATTTATCGAGGCCCTTCTCAAGGTCAAGCTCTTGATCAGCAAGTCGGGGATTAATCTGAGAAGCCCATTCGTATGTCCATTTGTCAAAATTTCTACTTTTGGCTCAGCCCACGCCACCCATCTCTCCTCACCGTCTCTTCTCCACAATGCGGCCTAAAAAAACCCAGAAAGCCTTTGCACTCACAGAAGGTCTAAGGCAGAAAGACCATGTGAGATTTTACTTTGTGTTCTCATTTTTTTAAAAAAAAAAATCATCATCTTTTGTTCCAAAAGCCACTGCAGATGATGCCAATTGCTTATTTTATTTCTTCCATGAGCGAGAGAAGCAGAGGAAGAGAGAGAGCACTACCACGGGGCCCGGCCCAGTCCACCCCCAGCTTCAGCCGGCTCTAAATCATGGTCTCACACAAGCCCTGGGTACGTAGGGAGGTCTCTGGACATGAATCCGGAACTCGCCCATGAGGTCAGCCTTAAAGAGCATTGCATTCTATCACCATACTCTCTATACCTCCCATTTGGCCCCCAATTACTTTTTTAAAATTTTGTTTTTTTAAAGGTTTTTGTCATAGGGCACATATGCTCACCAGAGAGACAGTGAGAGGGAAAATGAGAAATCAGCCCCCAGGTGGGGATGGCCACATTGCAATACTTTCTCCCATTCTTCTCTCCAGATTCTGGGCAGGCACACACACATATGCTTGTTTCAAGTTGCCAGGTCCAGTACTCGAACCGTGGTCAACCATGTAGGAGTCCAGCACCTAAACCACTATGCTATCTGCTGGCCTCCTAATTTATTATTATTATTTGGGGAGAAATTTTTTTTTTTTTTTTTTTTTTTTTTTGCTGTAGGGTGTGTGTGCTCGCCAGAAAGACAGAGAGATGGAGAGAAAGTGAGAAATCACCCCCCAAGTTGGGATAGCCATGATGCAACCCCTGATCCTCCATTCTTCTCTTGGGATTTTGGGTACTCATGCAACATATGCCCCGCACAAATTTCAAGCTGCCGGGTCCAGGACTAAAACAGTGGTCAGCCACATGGGAGTCCAGTGCCTTAACCATGACGCCATCTGCTGGCCCCACTAATTGCTTATTTTCAAAGGTTCAGTATAATAGTAGGTTGTTTTTTTATCTCAAATCCCCAAATACCCAAAATAAAATACAAATTATGAAAAAAAAAAAGTGTTACAAAGTTACAGTGAAAAATTTACCAAAGGAACTTCAGACTTGGGAATAATAAGCCAACATCACTAGAATGTGTGGGCTTTACTTTAGTCTTGGTGGTAGCCACTGGGCTGCTTAAGTTGATAAAATCTCTTTACAAAAACTAGGGAACTCACAGAGGACACAAGAAGAACGGGGCATCCCTACCCTGCTCTGTCATTTTTCACCGGCGCTGCTGCTTCTCTCACGACACACAGGATGGAGCCTTCAGGTGAACGGGGTTCGGCAGTTTACCTTTGAGGTTCAGGAGTGCGTTTCATGCATGAGGTCACCATTTGGAAAATTACGTCACAAGGCGCTAACCACAGATGAATGAAAGTGGTACCTTCTCCATAGCTAGGGAGATAAGATGCCCCCTGTTAAGGAATTTCTTCTATTTATAGCAATTTCCATCCCAGATCCCAATAATTACCTTCACTTTTTTTTTTGGAGAGGTTTTTCCTATAGGGTGTGTGCACTCACCAGACAGACAGAGAGAGACAGAGAGACAGAAAGCGAGAAATCACCCCCCAGCAGGGATGGCCATGCCGCAGTCCCTTCTCCTCCATTCTCCTCTCGGGATCTTGGGCACGCACGCACACGCACCCAGTGTGAGTTTAAGCCACCGGGTCTAGGACTTGAATCATGGTCAACTACATGGGAGTGCAGTGACATAACCATTATGCCAAGTGCTAGTCCTGCTCATGTTGTTTTTTGTTTTTTGGGGGTTTTTTTTGTTTTTTTAAGGACAAAGGAAGGGATAGAACGTATCTCATATATCTGAAAAAAATTGCTGTTGCTCATAAATTGATTTTATAGGTAGAAGAATTTACTTCTTTAAAATCTCAAACAAACAAACAAACAAAATCAGAGCCAGCAGTTGGCATAGAGGTTGAGGGCAATGGACTCCCACATGGCCAACCTCAGTTCTAGTCCTGGACCTGGCAGTTTGCTTTCTCCTTTTCTCTCTCTCTCCCTCTCTCTCTCTCTCTCTCTGAGCAAATTAATAATAATAATAATAAATAAAGTTTAAAAAATTCTTTAAAAAAGTCAGTCACTCAGGCTGGTGCTCTCTCTAAAATGAATTATATATGTAACTGATTTACCAAGGAATTTAAATGCTTCGAGAGTGTAAGATATTATTCTTCCCTTAACCACAGCTTTCGGTGGTGCTATGCCAAATGAGTTTTTCACCTTCTCTAATAATATCTTAGCCAGAACCCATGATTTTTGGTCACTTTCAGAAACATAGTTATTAATACATAGTCTTCTGGGGCCAGCAGGTTGTCAGAGTGGCTGACTGCAGTTCAGGTCCCAGACCTGGTGACTCGCTTTCTCTCTTTCTCTCTGCCTCTTTTCTGATGAGTTCATATGCCCTATAGCAAATTTAAATCATAATAAAGTTAAATTAGTAATTAAAATTAATATGCCCTATAGCAAATTTAAATCATAATAATTAAGTTAAATTAATAATTAAAATTAAAAACATAGTCTACAAAATTCCAAGCTCCTTCTTTCCTTGATACAGGCTGGGCCTTGGGTGCCAAGGGCTCAGATGCAGTACACGAAGAATGTAGTACTTCGCATTCTCTCTCCCACCCCGGCAGGCTGGATTTGGTTAGTGTGGAGGGGGATCCTGGGTCTTGCTGCTCTCCGGTGAGGAGGTAGAAAAGAGATGGGGAAGTACCGCTACACCATCATGTTTGCAGTGTGTGATGAGCAGCAGTTATGATAATGAAATGCTTTTCAGGAACGGAAGCTGGAAGACCTTGCACTAACGCTATATGGAGCTGGACGTTCATCATTCATCCAGGTGCAAGGGAACAGAAAGGACTGGCATCTTTTTCCGTAGAACTCCAAATGAACAGCTCTCTGGCTTCCTTTAGTTTGCTGTAACACCCGTGACCTGGACTGCTGTGGTAGATGCACCCTGGGGGGGTTTAGCCTCTCTCCTTGGACAGTGTCTATTTCCAAAAGATAGTCTCTACTTCCAACAGTGTCTACTTCCAACAGTCTCACCTCCCTTTAGCCTCACCAACAGACCACACTGCCAACTGTTTCTCAGGGTGAGGCGCCTATCACTCGGCTTAGTGGCCCCTGCAAAACCCCGCCACAATCATCTTTCTCAGACTTCCACACTGCTTCGTGTGAAGCCATGGGAATGACTGTGTATTCTTTTGGTTTTGTTTTTAGTTGTTATAGGGTTAGTGTGCTTACCAGAGAGAGACAGAGAGAAATAGAGAGAGAGGGAAAGTAAAGAATCGCCCCCCTGGGGGAATGGCCACGCTGCAATCCCTTCTACTCCGTTCTCTTCTTGGGATTTTGGCACATGCGCACACACACATGCACCTGGTATATTTTTCACACTGCTGGATCTGGGACTCAAACTGCACAGTCCTGTGAAATCCAGCCATTTTAACCTCTACGCCACCTATATCCCCAGCAACGGGGTACCTGCTGGCCCTGTGACTGGGTGCTTTTGTTGTCTCTCCAAAGGGCACAGAGAAACTGGTTCTCAACTGGACCTCTACTCTGCCCAGGCCACTACCCCAGTTCAAGGTCTGGTAGTGCAGAGGGCTCCACTGGACTGTCCTCCTTCACAGCACTATAGACCAAAAGCTGGCCATAGCCCCCACGTGCTTCATGCTCTGAACTCCAGAGAACCACGTCAGGTATCCTTCAGAATTCTCTCGCCACTCTTTGAACTAGCCTGTTGAGCCTCCAGTCAGAGGGTCAGAGACAAGTCTCCTTCTTGCAGGCACTCCAATTCCTAGAAATAATTGTCTTGGAGAAAAGGAAAGGACAAAAGTGGAACAGAATAGAAGTTCTCAGGAAAATAACTAGAATATATTTTCATTTCTCTCAAAAAGGCCTCATGTCCCCAAATTCTTGGAATATTGACTTCAAGTAGGATTGGAGGATTAGATTGCGATTCCCTTCTTAGTGATCTTGGAAAGATTAGCTCCTAAAAAGATTAATATGAGGGAACAAAAGAAATGCATGGCCTTTCAGATTTCCATTGTCTCTCCTGATGTGAGTACCAGGATTTTCTCTTTTATTGTTCGGGAGCTGCACTCTCTCTCAGCTTTTCAGAAGAAATCTCCTCATGCATCACGTCATACAACACAGGAAGATATCACTCATGGGCTGAAGAGAGCCTTCAGCTGGCTTGACTTGCCAAGCATTCATGTATTAGGATGACGGAGCATTCCTTGGGGAGAAGTTAATGAATATTCATGCTGACTAAAGCTTTTCATTAGTTGTGTGTGTGTGTGTGCACATGCACATGTGGTATTAAAATTTTTGATTTACATCATTTGATCAATGACGTAAGTCTTGTGTAAAAGTCTAAATTACAGAACTTTCTTTTGCAGAGATGACCTAGCAAACTAGGGTCAACACAAGCAAAATAGTTGTTTTAAAGAATTATTTATTTAATTTAATTTGCTGTTGTTATTATTATCATTATTTTGACCAAAGAGAGAGAAAAAGGGAAAGCGAGAAACCAAGCCGCCAGGACTTGAACATGGTTGGCCATGTGGGAGTCCAATGCCCCAACCACCACACCATCTTCTGGCCCAACAAAATACTTTTTATATCCACTCTAAACATACATATCTGTTTCAGCACAGTGTGGCACTCAACTAATGTTGCTTACTTACTAATCCACATGGTTACTCTGATATTCTGATTGGGCCATGTGGGAGTCCAACGCCCCAACCACCACACCATCTTCTGGCCCAACAAAATACTTTTTATATCCACTCTAAACATACATATCTGTTTCAGCAGTGTGGCACTCAACTAATTTTTTTTACTTACTAATCCACATGGTTACTCTGATATTCTGATTGGTAAGTACTTCTTAGGCTTGCATATAATAAGCACTGAAGAAATTTTAATTCCATGAGTGAATACCCATGACTGTGGTGGATTAAAGTATTAACTAATCTATTATCTTTCAAAGACTAATTGAATACTGGTTACTGTGGTTTTATATATATATATGTGTGTGTGTATCCATATTTTATTTATATATATGTAATATATATGTGTATATTTTATTTATATATATATATGCACACATGCTAGGGAGAGTGAAAAAGAAAGGCAAAGTGAGACCCTAGTGGGGATGGCTACATCGCAATCCCTTCTCCATTCTCCTTTCAGGATTTTGGGCACATACACATCCGTGCTGAGAGTGTTTTATGAGATGCAGGATCAGGGACTTGAACCACTCTGTTGGCCATGTGGGATCCAGACACCTTAACCATCACATCACAGGTTTCCCCTGTCACAGTATTTTTTGTTGGAAATCTCATTCCCCTCAGATATTCCATCTGAATGTTCAGCATTCTTTGTTTCTATTCAATGTGCACATTTTCTAAAAACGGGCAGAAATGCTAGTTTGATCACATCTCAGGTTTTATTCTTTATCAGAACAGCAGAGTTCTTTTAAAGCCACGTTAAACTTCGGCTGCAAAGAGTTATGACCACTTCACCAGCAAAAATGATTTTTAGCATACTTTAACTTGGGTGAGAATTTGTACAATAAACTGGAAATGTTTCATGATGGGGTATGAACCTACATTCCAATAGAAGTATTTTTCATGCAGCAGGCCTCAGCTTTGGGACCTAAGAGGGTTTTCCTTTCTGTCTGCAGTGCCTACCCACTCCTTCAACTTGATGTTTTCAAGACCTGTTTCAAGTTTCAGCTCCTCTTCAAGCAGAAGTTAGCAGTCCAATACTAGAAGCTGTAATAACTGCAGTGATGACAAAAATGTCATCTGCAGCTGAACAGGAACCTCAAAGCACTATGGGTCAGAGGCCAGAGTGGAAAAGGGCCTTGGAGTAGGAACTTCCCACTAAAAACTACAGTGGGATAGTGAATGGAATTTTCAATGGAAGTAAGTCTTCACAGCTTTCTGGTTTATGAAATGTACAAGATTAGCACTCTCTGAAAATCCTGAAGTGGAAAAAGTATAGTTCCACACAGCTGATAAGAAAAGATACAAACATCTGGCTCCTAGAGGCAATTTTAAAGGATGACACTGTAACCCAGTGGTTAAGGGAGTCAGATCTCACCTGACTGACTGTCTGTTGGATCCTGACCTCAGCAGCTTGAAAACACACGAAGCACATGCATGCATGCCCCAAATCCCGACAGGATGGAGAGATGGAGAAGAAGTTGCATGTGCCGATGCCCCATTGGGGATGCTTTTTCTCCCTCTCTGGGCAGCGCATGTGCCCTCTGGCAATTAAAAAACAAAACAAACAAACAAAAAACAGGAAAGGAACAGTTTGAGAGCACAATGAATCAATGAATAAAAGCATATAAAGTAGAAACAATTGGTCTATCAAATTCTAACCTCCTTCCCCAATTATCAACTGTGAAATCTAGGGCAAGTTGCTTACCTCTCTGAACTTCAACTTCTCTATCTATGAAGCCAGAACAGCAATAATGCCTATTTTCTATTCAAATTGAATAACAACCACTGACACGTCATTGGGGAGTTGAAACAAGAAAAAGGATGGGGACCAGCAGTTAACCTAATGTCTATATCGCTGAACTCCCATGTAGTCGACTGAGGTTCGAGTCCCAGACCCAGCAGCTTAAACTCACACCAGGCACGTGTGCGTGCATGCTCAAGATCCTGAGAGGAGAATGGAGGAGAAGGGATTGCGGTGTGGCCATCCCCCCTGGGGGGTGATTTCTGGCTTTCTGTCTCTCTGCCTCTCTCTGTCTTTCTGGTGAGCACACGTGCCCTGTAGCAAAAACCTCTCCAAAAAAGAAGAAAAAAACAAACAAACAACAACAACAAAAACAAGATCAAGGATGAACAGGGATAAGTAGGATGCCTAGAACCTAAGAAATGTGATATCCATTTTTACTGAATGACCTAAAGTAATCCCAACAAATAGCCTGCTTGCTTTCTTAGGTCTGCTTTGCTGTTCTTTTTTCTTTTTCTTTTTTCAAAGAATTATTTATTTAATTTAATTTATTATTATTATTGCTCTTCAGTTTGACCAGGGAGAGATACAGAGATACAGAGAGAGAGAGAAAACAAGCCACCAGGCCTAGGACTCAAGCTGCAGTTAGCCATGTGGGAGTCCAGTGCTTTAACCACCATGCCATCTGCCAACTCCCTGCTTTGCTATTCTTGCTTTGAGTGCTTTCCTTCTAGCTTCGCAAATTTTCTCTTTCCATGCGTCTCTCAATGTCATTTCTATGAAATTACCCCTGACTTTCCAAGCTAATCCACAGTTGTGTTTTCATTCGTGTAAATCTACACCCTGACTGCCTAATGTGGTTAGAGACATCATGCAGACAGCAATAATACCAGGCCCTTTGTTTCACGACCTTTCACAAGTACTTAATAAATACTTGTTGACTTAAGTCCTTAAATGAGGTAGCTGTTATAGTATTGACAGTTTGCACATGATACCTTTTAATTCATAATTTAGAAGTATGAAGTTCTATAAAAGTATAAATAAGTAATCAAGAAGCAAATGGTTTTTACTCGAGGGAAGATTATTTATTAACAAAGGCATGAAAATAGATGATACCCTGGGTAGATAATTGCTAAATCCACATGAACTTGGCTTTCAGAGAAATGATGTGTGATGTTTGCTTTTTCTTTCGTAAGTCAATCATCCAAAATCCCAGACAGATCTGGAAGAGTGAAGAGAAGGGAGGTAAAATGTAATCAAAACAGGCTGCAATGGCCTACTTATTTAGCTGTTAAGACGTGAAGCAATACCATACTTCTAAATACAATGTATACATTCATTATAACATAAAGATGAGTATGTTTGAGCCAGCCCTGTAGCCTAGAGATTAAGGGAGCTAGATCCCACGTGGCTGACTGCGGTTCAAATTCCAGCCCGGGTGGCTTGAAAAACATGCCTAGCACATGTGCCTGCATACCCCAAATCCCAACAGGATAAAGAAATGAAAGAGAGAGATTGTGCAGTGAGCGGCCATGCCCTATAAGAAGGTGCTTTCTTGCTCTCTCTGTTTCCCTGTCACTCTGGCAACTAAAAAAAAAAAAAAATTTAAACAAATATGTTTCATTAAAACATAAGCCTTCACAGCAATAAACGGAGAAATAAGAATAGATTCAAGACAAAATAGATATGATTGTTTAGCCAGCTCTAATTCACACAGCCTCTAGAATTTCAAGATGCATAGAGTTTGTTGAAAAAATAGATCTACCTCTAATCAAACAAGTGAACCAGGAGAGGTGAATCTTTCATTTGCATAGTGAAACATGAAGAACCTTGGGACCAGCAGTTGGCGTAATGGCTATGTTGCTGGACTCCTACGTAGTCGACCGCGGTTCGAGTCCCGGACCTGGCGGCTTAAACTCACACCAGGCGTGTGTGAGTGCATGCCCAAGATCCCGAGAGAAGAATAGAGGAGAAAGGATTGCGGCATGGCCATCCCCCCTGGGGGGTGATTTCTTACTTTCTGTCTCTCTGTCTCTCTCTATCTGGCTGGCGAGCGCATCCGCCCTGTAGCAAAAACCTCCCCAAAATAAAAAAAAAAAAAAGAAAGAAAGAAACATGAAGAATCTGTACTAAAGGGCAGAAAACAAGCTACATTTATCAGGGCTGTCTAAACCTCAATGCTCGTATGTTTCCTATACATAAATCTCTCTCTGAGTCTTCTTCAGGAAAATTCTAGCATATGGAGATTTACTGTATAGACTTACTGCTGCCTCTGTAGTGGCCAGAATTCCAGTTTGCATTTAAGCAAACCTTGGGTCACTCCCATGAAAACAAATCATAAGAAAAAGAAGACACTGGAACAGTAGACACCAGAGACAGTGTGGGAGGAGGGTGGGAAGTGGGGGAGAATACATGTATACATACATATGAAACAAGAAACAGAAAGTTATTCGTCGATGATAACTTGTATGATTAAGCCACTGCGCAGTGTATTCTGGATGGGGAATCACATTTTGTATGCTATGATGATGCTCAGTGAATGAATGTAAAAGAAATTAATTTTAAAATGTAAATAAATAAACTTTAAACATTTAAAAATAATCTAAAAATAAAAAGAAGGCACCGGGTAGAGAAAAGAGGAAAGGAGAGAAAAATGAAAGAGCAAAAGTAGAATTTTTTTCAGTGCTATACTAGAAAATCAAACGAGCAAATAAAAATAAAATATCCCCCCACAGACATAAAGATTTATGTTTCTTCTTTCTTTTTTTTTACCCTGGGAGCAAGAGACAGAGAGAAGACAGGGACAGACAGAAGCATCCTCAAAAGTGTGTTGTTAGATGTGTCTTTCTCCGTGGAACAAGGTGTCGTGTTTCACCACCATGCCACGGTCCAACTCTGAAAGTGTCTGTTTCTGTAAACCCCTGAGCTAAACTCTGGTTCTGGTCATGATGAGATAACAAGGATCGGAGTCGCGCTCTCAACATCACTACAAAACTAGGGCCTGCAGGTGGTGTAGTGGTTGTGGCACTGGACTCCCACATGCCCGACTGTGGTTCCAGTCCTGGACCTGGTGGCTTGAATTTCATGCTGGGTACATGTGCACGCATGCCCAGAACCCTGAGAGAAGGATAGAAGACAAGGGATTGCAACATGGCCATCTCCCTGGCTGTATGTGGGGGGGAGTGATTTGTCACTTTCTTTCTCTTTGTCTCTCTCTCTCTGTGTCTCAAGCAAGTGCATGTGCCCTATAGCAAAAATCTCTCTTAAAAATAAGAAACCAACTCAGGACCAGCAGATGGTGTAGCGGTTACGTTGCCGGACTCCCGTGTAGTTGACTGCAGTTCAAGTCCCAGACCCAGCAACTTTAAACTCATGCTGGGTGCATGGGCATGCGCGCCCAAAATCCCGAGGGGAGAATGGAGGAGAAGAGATTACAACATGGCCACCCCCCCCCCGAGGCGTTATTTCTCCCTTTTTTTTT
>NW_006159427.1:749399-779546 GCF_000334495.1 Tupaia belangeri chinensis
AAAAAAAAAAAAAAAAAAAAAAAAAAAAAAACCAAAAAACCTACAAAACTGGATAAAATATATAAAGCAACTATTTTCAGGCAATAAACAGACAACAGGGGACTGTGAGTTTGAAAGGAAGGAAATGGCACATTAATCACGGCGCTCTACCTGGGAGCACTTTTCAAACTGTGGCTCAAGACAATAGAGCTCAAATGGGTAGAAACTTTGAATTATCAAAAAATTCTTTAAATCCTTGAGCCTTTGGCTAAAAATGAAGCTGTCCTGCTACAAGAGACCTCGGAGCAGAATGGAGGATCCAGAGGTCATGGAAGGCTGAAAGATGTCAGAGTTCAACCAGTCAGAGTGGAGAGAACTTTTTGAAAATTTTGGGTATCTACTAGGAAGGCCACATCTAGAACAAAGACTACTGAAGACCTGCCTTAACAAATCCTAAAATAAAACCCAGCAACTTCAAACTGATCCACTGGTAAAGTGACTGAATTCCAGAAGTAAACTCAACACTCTTTAAAGAAAAACATCAAAATTTAGCACTGATTGGCATTCTCAAAGTCCAGCGTACAATTAATAATAATAAATTGTAAAAAAGAAAACTAGATGTTACAAAAAGAAGGAAAATGTCTATAGCCAGCAGGAAAAAAGTTAATAAAAATGACCCAAAGGTGATACATGACTTATCATGTATTATTAATTATTAAACAAGACTTTAAAATATCTATTATAAATTTGTTCAAAGACTTAAAGGAGAAGATAAATATAAGGAGTTAACAGAAATGTAATCTCAGCCAACAAATGAAAAGTGTGAAAACTGAAACCAAATCGACATTACAGACCTGAAAAATATAATATGTAAAATGAACATTTTTGCTGTGTTGATTTAACAGATTAGACACTGTACAAGAAAAGGCAAGTGAACTTGAAGACTAGACAATAGAAACTATAAAACTGAAGGAAGACAGAAAAAAAGACCTAACATCATGGAAAAAACTTCAGTCCTGTGGGACTGCATTAAGAATGATTGATAGAAGAAAAAAATATTTAAAGAAAAATGACCAAAAATTTTCCAAACTTGTAGAAAAATTTTGACCCACAGATTTAAGAATTGCAAGAATTGCTACTAGGTGCATTTACTCGCTGGAGAGACAGAGAGACAGAAAGTGAGAAAGGAGAAACATAATGACAGGTACTTTGTAATCAGAATGCCAAAAAACAAACATTAAAATCAGTTGGTGGGACTGGGTTTGCAGAAGAGTAGAGATTACTGTTGACTGCTCATAAGACACAATGCAAGCTAGAAGTCAGTGGAAGTATATTTTTAAAGTGCTGAACGGTGGGAGTGGGAGGAACTGTCAACCTACAACTCTATGATTAATAGAAATATTTTTCAAAAATGAAGGTGAAAAGAGAAACTTTCAAAATAACAAAAGTGGAAAGACGTTTTTGCCAAGCAGGCCTGCACTACAGTAAATGTTAAAGGATACTCTTCAGACTGAAGGGAGATAATACCAGTTAGAAATTCAAATCTACACAAAGGAATGAAGAACACTCAAAATTGGAAATATAGGGGTAAATATAAAATACTTTTATAAAACAACCCTTTACAGGTAAATTGAATATTTAAAGCAAAATGAAACAATGCATTTGGGGTTTATATAATAGTGTACACTAAAGCAAGGTATAGAATAATAACAGCACAAAGATGGAAGGGTGGTAAGAGGATGTGTATGAGTCAAGTTTTATATGGGAGACGGTATAATAGATTGTGCAGAAATTAAGGATGTAATGGTAATCTCCAAAGCAACCATCAAAAACAAAAAACAAGGGGCTGGCATGGCTGACCATGGTTTGAGTCCTGGACCTGGCAGCTTGCTATTCTCTCTCATCAAATTGAATAATAATAATCATAATAAATTAAATAAGTAAATAATTCTAAAAAAGGAGAAGAAGAAGGACCAGCAGATGGCATAATGGCTACATTGCTGGACTCCCACATAGTCGACCACAGCTCAAGTCCCAGACCCAGTGGCTTAAACTCATGCTGGGCACGTGTGTGTGCATGCCCAAGATCCTGAGAGGAGAATGGAGGAGAAGGGATTGCAACGTGGTCATCCCCCCTGGGGGGTGATTTCTCGCTTTCTGTCTCTCTCTGTCTTTCTGGCGAGCGCATGTGCCCTATAGCAGAAACCTCTCCAAGAAAAAAAAATAGGAGAACACAAAAAGCCAATACTGGGGGAAAGGAAATATTAAAACCCAAAAGATCCAATTAATAAAAAACCAAACGGGGAATGAAATTATTAAATAAACAAAAAACATGTAGAACAAATGGAAAGTAAAAGAAAATAAACACCTGAGCTAAGTATAATGGCTCCTGAGGAGACTCAGTTCCTTCAGGGAAATCCTTACAAATATTGTTACAGTCACTAGATCCTATAATAGGGCAGCACACAAACTCAATAGTAATATTGATGGCATTTTATACATATTAAATGATTATGAATGGATTATTAATAAATTTCATCTACTATCTTGTATTCCAAAAAACATTTTTAGGACCTTACCAAGCAGTTTTAACAAGAAGCTTGGAAATACTGCCTAACTGCAGAGAAAATACATTTTTTAAAGAATTATTTTATTTAACTTTTAATTATTTACTTATTTTAATTTAACCAGAGGGACACAGTGAGAGAAAGAGAGAGTGAGAGAGAGAAAGGGAAAGTGAGAAAGCAAGCCACCAGGTCCAGGACTTGAACCATGGACAGCCATATGGGAATCCAGTGCCCTTAACCACCATGCTACCTGTTGGCCCTGAGAAAATACATCTTAAGGTTAAGAATGGGTTCCCTAGTGATCAATGTGTTTCTAATGATTTTTTTTTTAAAGAGATTTTTGGTATAGGGCAAAGAGACAGAGAGATAGGAAGTGAGAAAACATCCCCCTGGGGGAATAGCCATGCAGCAATCCCTTCTCCTCCATTCTCCTCTCAGGATTTTGGGTATGCATGAACATACACTTGGCGTGAGTTTTAAGCTGTCGGGCCTGGGATTTGAACTCGGTCAACTACGTGGGAGTCCAGGGATGTAACCATTTCACCATCTGCTGGTCCCAAGGTGTTTCTAATTCTTTGACAGAGAGTTCTACTGTCACTACTTGAGACAAAAAGCTTTGGGTATAACCCTTTGTTTACGCTGGCTGGCCTGGAGATCCTCATAGCTGATGCCCTAGCCTTGTGAAGGAGGCCATGGAAGCGATTAGACTTTCGAGTCAAACCAACCGACAGTAAGAGTGAACGGTCCCCTGCATGAACTCTGAGGTCACCCAGCGGCTGGAATGGAGAGAAAGACAGTGAGCCAGGTTTAAATGTCCTCAATGAGTGTGAGAGAGTGACCTGAAGACCAACCAACAGATGGCGGGTCACGGGGTGTTACGGACGTGAGGAACTCAAGCCTCAAGGCAGAAGTGTGTTTATGGTAGAAGTGGAGGTCAGGGGCGCACTGAAAAAGTTCGGTGGCAGGGAAGCTGTGAGGAAGGAGTCGTCTGGAGGACAATGAAATCAGGTTAAGGACAGGATAGTGGGTGGAGGAGGCTTAATCCTCTGTTTATTTCCTCCTGATTTTCCTTTTGCATTTACTCAGCATTCTTTAGAAGCTGTCAGTTTGCCTGAGTTGTGTGCTAACACTATGTTGTGTTACTGTTTACGACAGAGAAGGCTCTGCACACTGATTGCTCCAAAGAGGAAGGTGACATCCGATGGCATAGGATCGAGTCCCGTGTGTGGCCTTTCTCTCCAGTCTGGGAGATGTCCTTTCTGGAGCTCTTCTCTGTAAAACACACTTGGAGAGCTCCGAGTTTCATGGAGGCAAATTTTCCTTTTCAGATAATGTCTCCGATGTCATTTCATCACTGCTGTTATGCGAATAGGAGCACCTTAGCCTCCACGTGGTTCATTTTCTCCATCTATAAACCGTGGAAGAGGATATTTACAATGTACCCAACTGATGGGGAGTCTCGTAAAACAAAGTAATTACAAGACTTTTATGTGGTATGTGTGATAAAATAAAACGGACTCTATTTCTCCAGCTTTTAAAACGATGTGTTATGAAGTCAATGCGCCATTTTACAAGGTCTGAGGAAATCTAATTTAGATCCAAACTAGAAATTTATAAAATTGAAAAAGGAAAATGCCAAGGACTTCCTATGATTTTTGTACTTCAGTCAAAATAGACACAAAGTCTATTTTCTTGTTCTCTAATGACCCGCTGATATCAAAAAACCAAGATAATATCTACATCAAAATTTTTAGAAGTCTATTAAGTTTCTAAAGGTGATTTTTACTCCATTATCTTGGTAGTTGTTCTAAAGAGGCATTAAATATAAGGACTAATCTCTTCGTCTGCTTTGCAACTCTGATTCCCTTGTGTTTCCTGTGGGACTAGAAAGCTTCCCCCTTTTTTTTTTAACTTCTCCAAAACCATCAAGTTGAAGAAAAACATTTGTTTGACTTCTAATTTTTTCGGAAGCAGAACTTCCTGTTCAGCCCTGGAGTATAAATTGGACTTTCACGACTTTCTGAAGTAGTGTCGAAAGGGTCACAGCTTCCACTGTGGACTTGACCCTATAACGAGTTCTAGAAGCCTCTTGTTTCCTATTGCCTCAGCCCAGAAGCCAGTGGAACAGGCGCAGCAAGTCTACTTCCGTTGAGTATTCCCCAAGTCCGATATTTAGATGCTTGGTTTTACTTTTAAATGAGGCCGATTGCAAACACCCCTGAGCTCATGCACGACACTGGCACAAACACACACACCGAAGTGCCAAAGTGGAGCAGCAGGCAACCTCTCTCACGCTCACATACACAGCCCCATCGGAGTGCAGCTGTTTGCATGACAAAGGTCCTCAACACTGGAAGATTTTGCACAAAGCGTTGGAGTTCAAGGCGCCCAAAGCTGTGTAAAATAATTTGCTTTTACTTTTTTCATGTGGTTCTGATGTTTAAGTACAGAGGATTACCCATGGCCTGTAGCTCATTAATCATGGTATCTTTTGATTATGAAAAGTGCAATCCAAAAGATAGTCCTCTGAGGACTTGGCAGGGGGGTGCTCTACCCGTCCCCTGGCTGTGCCAGAACAGCCCGCACTCCGCCAACTATGATTACGCTTGGCATCCATTGAAGATGCCGAGAGATATAAGCCTTCCTGAGTCTAGCCACCTGGAACAGATTAAAACCTGGGTCCTGCCGGTGAGGACGTCTAAGGGATTGGGCATACAAGGCTGTTTTCATCTTTTCCAAGTCAGGCTGTTTAGAAATGTCCATACATCAACTGTTCATGGCTCTCTGACAATTCCCTTCTCAGGGGAGAATTCAATTACCAGCAACATGAAGTGGGATTAACTCGCCATGGGAGCCATCTGGAGAGAGAAGATGCACCATCCCCTATACGTGTGTTCGGAGCGTTGCCCCCGGGATTGGGAAGAAGCCGCTCAAGGTGCTCAGGTGACGATTCCTCTGAAAGCCTTGTTCGGTTGACCCAGTGACGTGAAAACCAAACGAAGGAGAATCTAGACCTCGTTTCAGGTTGAGACACTCGTTTGTCAAAGGAGGGTGATGTTTGGGTTGCCAGGACCAAAGCAAGTACTTGGAAAGATGCAACGAAAAGCCAGGAGAAATGTCCTGAGACCATATTACGTAAGCTAATAAAAAGACTCAGGCCAGCTGGGGATGCGGTAGTGAAGGTGGCTGGATGTCACATCGCCAACTCTGCTGTTCAAGGCCCTGACCCAGGGACTGGATGTGTGTGCCTAAAATCCGAAGAGGAGAACAGAAGAGAAGGGACTACAGCATGGCCATCACCCTGGGGATGCTTTCTCACTTTCCTTTCTCTCTTTCTCTGGTAAGTGCACATGCCCTATAGCAACTTAAAAAAGGAAAAAGAAAAACAGAGGCTCATGAAAAGGAAAGTAGGTGGATGAGAAAATAGATTTTAAATAGACCTATTTTTAAAACAAAATACCAAGTTAGAAAAGCAAGTTGGAAAAGCATACGTACAGTATTACGACAGTAATATGTACTGTTTGTGGAAAACTATATGGAAGAAAATAGTGGCTGGTAATTACATGAAAAGATTTTAAATCCCACTAACAATAGGAAAGTGAAAATTAAAAATCAATGAGATCCCTTGGGACCAGCAGTGGCGTGATGCGTATGTCGCTGGACTCCCATGTAGTTGACTATGGTTCGAGTCCCAGACCCAGTGACTTAAACTCATGCTGGATGCGTGTGTGTGCGTGCCCAAGATCCTGGAAGGAGAATGGAGGAGAAGGGATTGCGGCGTGACCATCCCCCCGGGGGGTGATTTCTCACTTTCTGTCTCTCCGTCTCTCTCTGTCTTTCTGGCAAGCACGCACACCCTATAGCAAAAACCTCTTCAAAAAAAAAAAAAAAAAAAAAAAAGGAAAAGAAAAGAAAAGAAAAAGAAAAAAATCAATGAGATCTCATTGTGAATTCATCGTATGTGTAAACACTGTTAAATCTCCATAGCATCTAATACTGCTAAAGACATGGACAGAGACTCTATGCACCACTAGTCCTGGGAAAACTGAAGAGGAGCGTTATTCTCTGATCTTCCAGTTCCACTTCTAGGTGTCTACACTAGAGAAACCTTGTAGTCACAAAGAGGTTCGTACAAAGTTGTTCATTGTAAGACGGTTTGTGACAGCTAACGAACGAAAACATTCTACTGTCTCTAAGTAGGATAATGGAGATCCTCTGATTGATCGATGCAATGGATTCTACTCAGTAGTTAACGCGATTGAACTTACTGTCTCCCCATTTATGTATCTCAATACATCTTTAAAAAACCGAATACTGAAAGATAAGTCACAAAAGTATCATCAATATGATACCACATGTGCAGTTTTAAAATACAGTAAACTCACACCGGGTGTGTGTACGTGCATGCGTGTCCAAGATCCCGAGAGGAGAATGGAGGAGAAGGGATTGCGGCATGGCCATCCCCCAGGAGGTGATTTCTCGCTTTCTGTCTCTCTGTCCCTCAGGCAAGCACATGCACCCTACAGCAAAAATCCCTCTAAAATAATAAATAAAATATAGTAAACAAGAGCTTACACTGTTAACATACAGTCACCTGCTGTGAAAGAACCAAAACAAATATAGAAATGGAGAGAAAAAAAAAGAAAGGAGAAGAATTTGGGATAGAAGTTTGAACGTATCACCATGTTTAGTTCCTTCAGAGGAAGAGAGAGATGGGGCAATGAGGGGAGATAGCCTTCTGAAGCAATAGTAAAAAATTTTCAGCACCTGTGTATGATATACTATGCTGGGTATAAAGATGTCTGGTACTTTGTAGTCCTCGTTTAACTGGTACTTTAAGTGCCTCATAATTATGTAATAATTTTTAGAAGATATTCCTGATACATTTAGAGAAAAAAATGTAAATTTAATATTTCAGTTAGACCTGTAGGTTCTAAACATGAAAGATTCAGGGCGTAATGGCGTAATGGTTATGTCACTGAACTCCCACATGGCCAAGCATGGTTTGAGTCATGGACCTGGTATGATTTGGTGAAAAGATGCCTTTTAAATTTTAAACTTCAAACTTATGCCAGGCACATGTGCGTGCATGCCCAAAATCCTGAGAGGACAATGGAGAAAAAAGAATTGTGTCATGCCCATTCCCCTGAGGGGTGATTTTTCACTTTCTGTCTCTTTCTGTCTCTCTCTCTCTCCAGTGAGTGCACAAATCTATAGCAAAGATCTCTCTTTAAAAAAATAAAAGATTGGGACCAGTAGTTAGTGTAATGGCTATGTCGCTGGACTCCCATGTAGTCGACCACAGTTTGCATCCCAGACCCGGTGGCTTAAAACTCACGCCAGGTGCATGTGCGTGCATGCCCAAGATCCCGAGAGGAGAACAGAGGAGAAAGGATTGTGATGTGGTCATCCCTCCGGGGGGTGATTTCTCGTTTTCTGTCTCTCTGTCTCTCTCTGTCTGTCTGGTGAGCGCACGCGCCCTATAGCAAGATCCTCTCAAAAAAAAAATCCATTTCAACTAGCTTTTGAAAGATAGAAAAATTATTTGTTTAAGTTTTTGCTGAAGGGTTCATGTGCTCTCATGAGAGAGACAGAGAAACAGATAGAGAGAGACAGAGGGAAAGTGAAAAATCACCCCTGGGGTCGGGGGTGGAGTGGGTAATTGCCATGCCCAGATCCCTTCTCCATTCTTCCCTCAGGATTTGGGGCACACATCCACATGCATCTGACATGTACTTTAAGCTGCAGGTCCAGGACTTGAACCATGTAGTCAACCACTTGGGATCCAGCACCTTAACTACCATGCCACCAACTGGTGGCACAAACTCAGATGAGTTCCAGCAACGCAGCATCCTCAATGGCTCAGACTCTCCACTTCTGCCTTCTCTATTCTGTTTTCCAAATTACCGACTTCATCTTCAGGTCTACAGAAGGCTCCCCAACCTGTCCACCAAGGTTACAGATTCCCTCACGCTCCCTCAGTTCTCAACTCTCATTCTCACGTGATACAGTCCAGGGAAAGGACAAGCTTTCTCCTCCGTGGACTTCTCAGAAAGTGGCTCGTTGCCGCTCATGCTTCTGCGTGGCTTCTGAGCTCATCTCTGCTCAGCTCCTGGGGGTTCATAGTATCCAATCAGCTCAGCGACGGAAGTCCATCAGGGTCTGTGTCCAGATGAGTGTCTCAGCTGATGGAACCCTCAGCAGTGTCTGGAGACAGTTTTTTTAATTGGAATTGTCATACTGGAGGAGGACACTAGTGGCATCTAGTGGACAGAGGTGGGAAATGCTGCTGAACAGTCTGCAGGACATCCTGGCTCCCCCATCCCCCAACCCCCACCTCCTGTACACACACCAAGGAGTTTGTCCCAAAATATCTACAGAGCTGAGGCTGCAAAACCCTGCAGCAGATCTGTCCTGTCCAAATCGTGGGACTCAGAGGGGATCTGAGGAGAGGAGTGTATTTCTCAAAGAAAAACCATGCTATAGTTTGGGGAGAAGAGAAAGTACCTAAAACATCTATTACAGTGTATTCAAAAAAGATTGAAAGAAAATACAGCAGCATATTAGTGGTAATGATTTCTGAGATAGTATGCAAAAAATTTGTGTATTATTTTCTAATTTATCTCTAATGAATATAGGGTATTTGTGAAATTTAAAATTTGAAAGGCATCTTTTCACCAAACAATACCAATTTCTTTCAGACCATCATGCCTCAAGGCAAGCCCCTTGGCAAAGTGGTGAAAGGAGCCGGATCCCACATGGTTGACCAGGGTTTGAATCCCAGCCCTGGAGACTTGAAAAACATGCTGGGCATGTGTGTGCATGCCCAGGAGCCCTAAAGGATGGAGAAATGGAAAAGGGATTGTGGCCTAGGTATTTGTTATATTAAACAACAAAGGACCATGTCCCATTGTTGAGAGCTTTGTCTCCGCATCCACTCACCCCCTTTCTCGCTCTCTCTTTCTCTCTGGCAAACACACACACTCTCTGACAATTAAAAAATATATATGCCTCAGAACAGATCAGTTTCACGGCACATGCTTTGACGCATTCTTATTGTTAGGTATTAACTATTCTGTGTTCTACTATTTTCTGCTTGACATTATTTCATGTAGACCATTCCATAAATCCAGATAGGCTTCATATTTGACATTTTAATGGCTATATAATGTTTCATCGTATTGCTATGTCAAGATTTACTTAGCCATTTCCTGGCTGTTAATGATTTTCGATTCGTCTACAGCTATGAAAAGCATAACTGCAAACATCTTTACAAAAATAGGGTTTCCCTCGCTATTGAGTTTTCTCCTTGGGATTTGCTCCTCCAAGCAGATTTGCCAAATTGAGAGAGATAATGAGTTCTGTGATCTGTAGTATATGTTGTCAGATTTCTTCTCAGAAAAATGATGCTACCATTTCTACAGGCAATGCATGAGTATATCCGAGTCCCCAAAGTTCTGTTATCTTTGGTTATTAAAAAAAAAAAAAAAAAAAAAAAGAAGAAAAAGAAAAAGAAAATCTACTACTAATTATTTAATATGTATGGAGTAGCATGTTGGGGGATTTTAATTTGTGATTCTTTAATTATTATGGAAGCCAAACATTTTCCCAACTGTTTGTTCACTATTTGCATTTTCCCTTGTGCAAACCATTTGGTCATATCCTTTACCATCTGTCCAGTCAGACCTGAGGCTTGCCTGTATACATAGTACCATTTTATCTTATATACATAATATAAATGTTCATCTGATGTTTATCAGAGCAGTGTTCTGGGTTGTTATCCTTTTTAGTTTCCGATTTGGTACTAATCACTTTTTGTTTTTATTTCATGGCATGTACAAGTTTAAGTACACATATAGAGTACATGAGTTTCCATGCACCTGAACCTGTCAACTTGTCATTGGTTCATTGGTAACATCTTTCATTGCTTCCATTGTCAAAAAAAAAAAAATCCTTTTTATTCCAAAATGAGTAAGTGCAGGATTATTTATTTCATATGTGTACATGCATAGATGTGTGTATGAACTTACATATCCACTACATTACTTAGAAGTTCATGCTTGGGACCAGCAGTTAGCGTAATGGCTATGTTGCTGGATTCCCATGTAGTTGACAGCCGATCAAGTTCCGGACCCGGTGGCTTAAAACTCATGCCGGGCACGTGTGCGTGCGTGCCCAAGATCCCAAGAGGAGAGCAGAGGAGAAGGGATTGCAGTGTGGCCATCCCCTCTAGGGGTGATTTCTGGCTTTTTATCTCTCTTTCTCTGTCTGTCTGGCAAGCATGTGTGCCCTATAGCAAAAACCTCTCCAAAAAAAAAAAATTTGTGTTTTGGTCAGAGGGAATTGTCAATCTAAGCTTTAGATTCTAAAGTTATTTTCTCAAATCGATAATCACTTTTCCCTGAAATACAAGTTGACCAATTTTATATCCCTTTGTTTATAATAAATAAGCATTCTTCATAGAGAATCTCTCTGAGGGCTTTATCTCCTTGGCCTATTTTTTGGTTACTATTCCAATCAGGAGACTATTTTAATAACTGCTGTTCCTTGATAAGGTCTTTTACATTATAAGACTATTTTTCCAATATTTTATTATAAAAATAATAATCTACGAGGCCAGCAAATGGCATGATGATTAAGGTGCTGGACTCCCACTTGACAGACTGCAGTTTGAATCCCAGACCCGGCAGGTTGCTTTCTCACTTTCTCTCTCTGTTTCTCTCTGGTGACTACAGCAAATTAAAATAATAATAATAATAATAAAATTAAATAAATCATTCTTTTAAAAAAATACACTTTATTTTATTTGCTATTTTGTCAGTTTATATGAAGTAATCCATTGGGATTGTAAATGGTATTGTTTTAGTCTCTAAATTAACTTAGGTATTGTTTTAATCTGTACCATTCCAGTTTTCTGATCAACAGGAAAGTTTATCTTTCCATTTTTCACCAGAAGTTATATAATTATAAACTTAAGAGAGTTCAGATCTCAGGTGAGTTTTCCTTTCACTATCCCACCACACTCCTGGAAGCCCTCCAGTGATTCCTGCTTCTGTCATTACCCAGAACCATGTAATATGACTGTCACTAGCTATACCGCTAAATGCCACATCGAGGCACATTGCTCTCCTAATAAAGTCAAAGATCTGTTTGTAAATAAAGAGAGAATGGAGACTGGTCAGGCCACTAGCTGTCTCTATAACTCAGTGTATGAGGTAAGAGGTAAAACATAACATAGCATTATGTTCAGGCTAAAACCACAGGGTCATAAATGTGCCATTAGTACTTGTCTTGATTGTTAGGCTGAATTAGACAAATGCTAGCAGGAAAGCGGTCATCCCAAACCCAGAAAGGGCCTGAGTAAAGATAAGGCAAGAGTCTTCATAGAAAGGTTAAGGGAGGGACATGCTCTGTGTTTTGAATGTCTTTCGGGGAGTGTGGGGATGTGCAGAAATGCAGCGATGGACTGGTTATCAGCTCTGCTTCCCAATCACTGTTTTCCTCACTAAACCTTGTAATGATCATTAACACTTATTAAAGCCAACTGTGTGCTTTGAATAACCCCATTTTAGGGATAAGGCAAGTGAAGTGAAAAAAGGCTGAATACTTTACCAAAGGCATGCATCTTTTAAATGTACAGTACTATGACTTGGGTCTGTCTTAGTTAGGACAGCCTACATCATTTTTTGACACTGTTAAACTCATTTCTTAACTTTATGTGAGATTGGGGGTTGTTTTTCAGTTTTTCTGTTACTGACTTCTGGAAAAGATTGAAAGGCAGTTCAGTGAAAAAAGGGTAGTCTTTTCAACAAATAATGCTGGAACACCTGGCTATTGATATAAAAAAAAAAAAAAAAAAAAAGAAAGAAACAAAATGTGGCCATACCCAAAGTTAAGTCAAAATGGGTCAAAGACCTAAATGTAAAACCCAAAACTCACAATCTAAATGATGTATAGCGATTTAATGTATGAATAATAATTTTTAAGAGAGTGGTTTTCTTTTTTTTAAAGAATTATTTATTTTTTATTTTATTTATTCATTTATTTTATTTTAATCTGACCAGAGAGAGACACAGAGAGAGAGAGGGAAAGTGAGAAAGCAAGCTACCAGGTCCAGGACTCGAACAGTGCTTGGCCATGTGGAAGTGTCCAGTGCCTTAACCACCACGCCACCTGCTGGTCCCAATAATAATTTTTTAAAAAATAATAAAAGATAGGAGAAGGGACCAGCAGATGCGGTGATGGCGAAGGCACCAGACTCCCACACGGCTGACTGCGGTTGGAGTCTGGGTTCAGTGGCTTGAAACTCACACCAGGTAGATGTGGCTGGTGAGTGAGTGTACCCAGGATTCCAAGAGGATGGCATGACCATCCTCCCTGGGGGTTGATTTCTCGCTTTCTGTCTCTCTGTCTCTCTCTGTCTGTCTGGCAAGTGCACGCGCCTTATAGCAGAAGCAAAACCAAAAAAAAAAAAAAAAAAAGGAGAAAACATTTGTTACTTAGGGATAGCCAAAGATTCCTTAACTATGAAACCCAAAAGCCTAATCCGTTAAGAAGAAATGATCAACTAAGCTTCACCAAAATGAAAAAGTTCTTTGCTTCCTAAGACAGTCTTAGGAAACAGAAAAGACAAACCACAGACTGGGAAAATACACTTGTAACACACTATTCGATAAGGTCTTTGTACCTAGAATATATAAAGAACATTCAAAATTTAATAATAAAGCAAACAACGCAATAGAAGTGCAAAAAAACACCTTGAAGCGGCACTTTACCAAAGAAAACACGCCCGCTGTAGGTGAGCACATGAAGACGCTCAGCATGAGTATGCAAAACTAAACCGCAGTGATACCAACACACGCCAGTTCTCCAGCGAAAACCTCTGGACGCTGAAGTTCTGGCAAACATCAAAAGGAACTGTAACTCTTATACGCTGCTGAAGAAAAATAAAAACAAAAACAAAAACACTTTAGGGGGCCAGCAAATGGCTAAGGATACTTTGCGGGACTCCCACATGGCCCCCGGGGTTGGAGTCCTGGTACCAGTGGTGGTGTGCTCAAGATCTGGAGAGGAGAATGGAGAAGGGATTGTGGGGTGGCCCCGGGGGTGTGTGCGGGGAGGGGTGATTTCTCACTTTCCCTCTCGCTGATTCTGTCTCTCTCCAGTGAGTGTATGTGCAGTAAGGCAAAAATCTCTTTAAACAAACAACAAAAACACTGCGGAAAGCACTTTGGTAGTTCTTAAAAGTTACAACTACCTTATGATCTAGCCATTTCATTTCCGAGTATTTATGCCTATGTCCACGCCTGGATTCATACATGAGTGCTCTAGCTGCTTTCGTTCTGATAAGGCAAACGTAGCAGCCTATAGCAACGGGCGACTAGAGGACTACACTGTGGTACGTCCACAAAGGGAGCCCGCTCGGTGAACCGACGCTGTTACGTGCGACAGACGCAGGCTCGTCACAACACTTAAGCCGAGTGAAAAGAAGCCAGGCAGGACCAAGTACATATTCTGTCATTCTACTACGCACAGCTCTAGAAAATGCAAACAAACTAAAGCGGATCCGGATTCGAGTGGAGTGGGAATGGGTGGAGAAGGAGGGCAGGAGGGGGGAGAGCAGAGAGGGCGTCAGCAGGAGGAGTTGCAAAGGCGAGGTGGGCTTGCCCTGCAGGGCCTGGCGGGCGGCGGCGGGCGCCACGCGGGGACCGGACTCGGGGACGCAGGTAGGACGCGGGCCTCTCAGGTCCCGTCGCAGCGGGACTTTCGATCTCACTTCCCCGCACCGCGACGTGGGGCCGGGCCTGGCCCGGGCCGGGAGCTTCCCTGGAGCTCCGCCTGCCTGGGCCCGCGGCGGTGTGCTCCACTGCTGTGGTTTGCAGCCTTGGGGCGCTGGGAGACAGTGATCCCTGTGAGAAGCCCATGAAAGGTACAAATTCTCTCCCTAACGGTGCAC
This sequence comes from Tupaia belangeri chinensis, assembly GCF_000334495.1. NCBI lineage: Eukaryota > Metazoa > Chordata > Mammalia > Scandentia > Tupaiidae > Tupaia > Tupaia belangeri. The sequence continues at coordinate 763,902 of NW_006159427.1, forward strand.
AGAATCCTTTTGCCAAAAAGGGCCTAGAAGCAGCTGCCGCTTATGCAAGGACTGCAGGGAAGACCCGCGGTCACTGGGTCAAACGCTCCGACCTCGCGCGCTCCTGCGATGGCCCTTCTCCTCTCACCGCGTACCCTCTTCAGAGTTGGTATGATTCCTCCTTTCGGATCTCAGAGACTTCAGATTCCCATGGGGTGGTTCCTGCCCTGCGGTGTTCCTAGTGTGTATCCAGGACCTGCAAGACTCGCGGGCTGATCACCTGCTCCCTCTAACTGTTGTTTGGGGCCGGCAGGTGGCGTGGTAGTTATGGGCGCTGGACTCCCACGGGACCCAACGCAGTTCAAGTCATTGTTAAAGGCTGTGAGACAGACCAGGAGGGGAGAGAGAGAGTTTGCTAATTGCCTGTGTCTCCTCTCAGATTGAGGCCGTTTACATTTCACTAGGAAAGAGTCTCTGGGGAGATCTGCCTCACCAGAGCAATTTTTCAGATGTGTTTCAGGGTCACTTAGTGGATTGGCTTCTTGGGCAGTTGCCCAGCTGGTTCACCTTAGCATCGAATTTTATAGGTGTCATTTAGAGATACCTGACTGATGAAGATAGACCAGCTTTCTTGGAACACTTTTTATCCCCTGAAGTTTTAAAAATGTACTGTTAAATAAAAGAGAAACCAAATCGAAGCCCTGGCAACGGGAGTAGGAGCTGATCCAACAGAACTCCCACTGTGGCCTTCTAGCTCCTGGGTGTCTGTGGTCAATCTGGTGATACTTAGGAGCCTACTGTGAGCTGAGTGTTGCTATGGTGAGAACAGAGGTGATGGAAATAAACCGGAGTTCTCCTCATCTCCCTTGATAGGGTGGATAGTGGCTTTAGGGGCATCTTGTTCATGTTTGAATTTTTTTTTTTCCTCTGTCAGAAGCAGCCTAATGAATTGCCCTGGGACCTGAAGTTCTTCAGCAATATTAACATTTGGCTAGACACCAACACATAACAGGAGCTGTGTAACCTATCAGACACCCTCTGCTGGGAATTCATAATACAGACATCATTCAAAAGGACAATAAAGCTAAATATGCAAAGATGTTTTGAACAGCACTACTCTTAAGCAGAAACTGGCTATAACCCAAATCAGTTAAGGGATACTTAAATAAATCATGAAAGATCAATTCAACACACTGTGAGACATCCATTAAACATGCTAACAGGTAACAGTGCTGTGGTTAAGACTCCGATTTGAGCCCTGGCTCTCTCACTTCCTGACCATGTGTTTGAGCTCAGGCAGCTGTAACAAAACACCATAGACCGGGCGGCTTAAGGAAAAGACATGTATTACTCACAGTTCTGGAGGCTGGGAAGTCCAAGATCAAGGTGGTGATGGATTTAGTTTTTGATAAGAACCCATTTCCTGCCTGGTGGAGGGCCAGCTTCTAAGTACGCTCACATGGCCTTTCCTAGGGGTCTGGATGGACACACCAAATTCTTGGGCCTCTTACTGTTAGAAGGACACTAATGCCATCATGAGACTCCACCTCATTACGTAATTTAAACTTGGTTACCTCCCCAAAGCCCCCAAATACCATCATAGGTCAGAGCCTCAGGGGATGAATTTCAGGGTGAAGAAGTAGAGAGGACACACACATTTAGTCCATAATAATGTCTTTGGACATGGTTCTTAAACTTCAGAAATTTAAACCTCTGGGTTCTTTTCTTCTATAAGGATAATCATAATAGTAGGGTTGGTAGTTAAGGATGCTGGACTCCTATATGGCCAACCGCTGTTCAAGTCTTGGACCTGGCAGCTTGTTTTTTTTCTCTCTCTCTGTCCCTCTCTCATTAAATTAAAATAAGTAAATAAAGTTAAATAAAATCATTTTTAAATAAATAGTAGAGTTTTATAGGATTTTTTCCAACAAAAATATCACAATGCTTGGCACTTCATAAGCACATAATAAATGTTAATTATAATTAAATGGAGAAGACAGAAGTGTAGCTACATTTATCCTGTACTATGGGCTTAGGGAGAATCGAGAGAGAGAAAAAAAATAAAAAGGGAGATGAGAAGATGTTGAAGTCATAAAATATTATTCTCCAGTGCTGAGGGTTTTGGGTTGTTTTAGTTTATTTCTTTCTTGAACATGGAAGATAAGTACCTTCAACAGGGTCTCATGCGCTTGGCCCAGAGCCCTCCCCACCAGAGGGGATCATGGTGCCTATGCCCAGTATGTACAAATCAACCAGGGAATTGAACCCGTGATCTTCTGTATACATCCACCATTGCTTAAGCAGCACGTTACCGCTGTGCCACTGAGCCAGCCCTCCACTGCTAAGATTTCTGATATGCTCAGAGGCAAGGCCCCATGAATGATTTATGTCATCCAGACTGACAAAGAGCAAATTAAAAAGTAAGAAATGTCCTGAAGAGGGGCTGGCGGGTGGCATAGTGGTTAAGGGCACTGGACTCCCACATGGCCAACCGTGGCTCGAGCTCTGGACCAGGCAGCTTGCTTTCTCACTTTCTTTCTGTTTCTCTTTCTCTCTGTCCCTCTCTGGTCAAGTTAAAGATAAATAAATAAAGTTGAATAAAGTAATTCTTTTTAAAAAGGAAGAGAAATGTCCTGAAGGAAAAACAGCTGTTGCTTCAGGAACACATTCCTTTTAGAGCTGACTGCCGGGAGACCACCCTGAGCATAGGTAAAAGTAGCCCGGTCACTGTGGTAAAGCCAGATCAGCAGATCGGAGTGGGCTGGGAATTCTTTTTATACCAGATTTTAATGGGTTTATCAGGCTCAACACACATTTATTAAAACAAGGGTGGTGTACACGTGACAGCTGGCAGCAGAGCAGCTGTGGGCAGAAAGTGGAACTAGAGCAGGTCGGAGACTGACCAAGTGTGGGTTTCCTTGTGGATGAGACGATTGAGGCCTTCCTCGTGGAACAGACAACCAATGAGCTATGACCTGTGCAGGTCTCAGTACACGGAGAGAAAGGAGCCCAGAGGGCTGAGTTTGTCCACACACACTTGAAAGTCAAGCTGCATAGCCGTCTAGTACAGCAGCAGCAGCCAGACTTCAATAGTGAAGATAGCAAGACAATGCGGGCCAGACGGTGGCACAGTGGTAAATGTAACACTCTGAAGAGGTCCCACGTGGGAAGGTGGGGATTCCTGGCTATTGACTTTCCTGAGTATGCAGGACATACATGGGCCCACGATCCAGGGTTGTCTAAAGTCTGGGCCTGTTCAGACCTTGTTTTGGTTGCTCTCTCTCTCTTTCTCTCTTGCTCATGAAAGAAAGACTTTTAAAAACTTAAAAAAAAAAAAAGACAGAGGGGCCAGCCAGTGGCATGGTGAAGGGGCTGGACTCCCACAAGGCCGACAAGGTTTGAGTCCCAGACCCAGGTGCTTGAAAATCACACCGGGCATGTGTGTGTGCATGTGTGCCCCAAATCCCAAGATTTGCAGCATGGTCATGTCCCCTGGGGGAGGAGAGATTTCTCACTTTCCTTTTCTCTGCTCTCTGTCTCTCTCCAGCAAGCACACGTGCCCTATAACAAAAACATATTTAAAAAGAGAACAAAAACGTACAAGGAATCTGAAAAATATGAGGTCCAGAAAGGACCAGCACATGGTACAGATGTGCGGATTAAGAACAGAAAGTGCCTGTGTGCACACACAAAGGACAGGGAGACCAGCGTAGAAACTTCTCTCCAGACCCTGGTGGTCAGAAGACGACACGGCCCTAAACGAGAGACCTTGTCTCTTACGTATAGGGCCTAGATTGCTATTTGGTAAAATTGCAGAATTTACTCATAATTCAATTTTCATTTAAATTCTAGCTGTTTCCTAAAGCTTCAGTGGACGAGTTTGCTAGGGCTGCCATAAACTACCATAGACCAGGTGTCCGTAAATGCGGGAAATTTGTCTTCATACTGTTCTGGAGGCTGGAATCCAAGATCAAGGGGCTGACAGGGCTGGTTTCTCCTGGGGCCACTCCGGCTTACAGATGGCTGTCTTTTGGCTGTGTACCACGTGACCTCTTCTGTGCGTGTGCATCCCGCTGTAGCTTCCTCTTGTCAGGACAGCAGCCATACTGGACTAGGGCTTTATCTTAATAGCCTCATTTTAACATAGTCACCATGAAGGCACCTCTTCTTGTACAGCCATATGGATCAGGGCCCACTCATATGACCAAATTCAACATAAGTTACTTTTATATTTTCCTTGCCGTATGGTGCACAGGCTCATTGGAAAGACAGGAAAGTGAGAAAGCACCCTCCTGGGGAATTGTCACATAGCAATCCTTTCTCCTCCTTTCTCCTTTTGGGATTTTGGGCATACAGACACACACACACACACACACACACACACACACACAGGCCCAGCATGTTTTTTAATCAAGCCTCCAGGTCTGGGTCTTGACCTCACAGTTAGCCATGTGGAATCCAGCCACCCTAACCATCATGCCAATGGTTACCCCTAATTACCTCTTTAAAGGCCCTATTTCTAAATGCAGTTACATTCTGAGGCACCGGTAATTAGGACTTCAACAAAGAGACTATAGGGTGGGGGGTGCCACGTAGTAGCCAGTACTATCCAGGTCAAAGAAACCTCCTAAAGTGATACAGACCACATGTATCCTGACCTGGGGCACCCACCTGTCATTTTGCTCTCGGGAGAGGGTCTGCTCTTGACCGAGTCTGATGGGCTGGCAGATCTGCAGCTAAACACTGCAGAATCAGCACTTGAACAAGAACTAACCTGAACCTTGTTGTCTGTCCATGAACGCTTTCACACCCATTAGTAATAGCTTAAAGGTACACACAGATAAGGATATAAAAGGCTATGAAAGGGGCCATAGGTGGCATAGTGGTTAAGGCACTGGACTCCTACATAGTCGACTGTGTTTTGAATCCTGGACCTAGTGGCTTGAAACTCATGCCAAGCGCCTGTGCGTTCATGCACAAGATCCCGGAAAGAGGTTGGAGGAGAAGGGATTGTTGTGTGGCCATCCCCATAGCGGGTGACTTTTTCACTTTCCCTCTCTCTCTGTGTCTCTCCAGTAAGCACATGCTCCCTATAGCAAAAATCTCTCTTAAAAAAAAAAGATATGAACACTGGTCTTTCATACGGTATTTAGATAAAGGAGTACTTTTCAGTAATTCTTCACGACTTAAAAATTAGTTGCAAATTTTAAACTAAAAAGAGAATCTCAAGGCAGAGGAGGAGGTTTCTGATGAGCAGGGAACCCCTCTCTAACAGATGAGGTGAGATGCAGAGTGTTGGAGACGAACTAGAAGCCCACCCAGGACACAAACCTTGGTGTCAACGCAAAGGAAGGGCCTGCTCTAAAGCTCAGTTCATGAAGTCTCACTAAATTTTAGTCCCCCTCTAATTCCTCTTCGTAGTGTCATGTGTTACATTGCACTGAAAGTGAAACGCACTACGGGCAGTGCTCCCAGGAGACAATAGTGTTTTTCCTCTAATTCCATTCCACTTTCTCCCCTAAAGGAGACAGGAGGATAAGGCAGCTTTACAGACTGTAAACCCAACACTAGTGCTGGCAGGCTGTCCTCTTTCGCTCTCCGTGGGAATAACGTGAGATCTTTGCCACAGTTAACCACTGTGAAGTGGCCGAGTGTGACAGGTACTTGAGGGGTAAGGAGAGTGTTTTATTGAGCTGCACTATAACTTTTTTCCTTGACTAATATCAGTGAAAGCCAGAGTTTAGGTCTCACAAACTCCTCACAGGACCAGAGTTTAAATTCAGAGAGGCGCAATCTAGAACAGTTCACTTTCATTAACAAAGTCTATCCTTTCCTTCTTTTAGAAATAAATTGCCATGGCAACAGCAGATGGCATAAGGTTTAAGTTGCTGGAGTCCCATGTAGTCAACTATGGTTCGAGTCCCAGACCCGATGGCTTAAAACTCATGCTGGGCATGTGTGATCATGTGCCCAAAATCCCAGAAGGAGAAGGAATTACAGCATGGCATCCCCCCTCCCCCGGGGGGGGTGATTTCTCACTTTTTGTCTCTCTGTTTCTCTATCTCTCTGGCGAATGCACGCGGCCTATAGTGAAAATCTCTCTCTCTCTCCAAAATAAGTAAATAAATAAAAATAAATTGCAGAGGGAGTATGTGCATGCCAGAGAGAGCAAGAAAGAGAGTCCCCAATATGGCATGGTCACCCTGCAGCCCCTTCTCCATTTATTTCTCTTTCCTGTTGGGAGGTGGGGTGTGCACACATGTGTACCTGGAGTGTCTTCTAGTCTCTGAGCCAGGACTCAAACCCGGTCGGCCTTGTGGGGTCTGTTCTCCCAACCACGAGGCTATGGAGCCAGCCTAGCAAAGACTATTCTTGCTCTTGTTAAAGCCTTCATTTTGTTCATCCTGTGGAGTGGCCTTTGTGGGCCAGTCCCAGCTGAGGTCACCCTGACGCTGGAGCAGCAGCACCTCCATCTTTGAACTTTACCTTACGCGTGCTTCCTCCTTTGACCCAGAGTAAACAGAGTGATTCATAGTCTTACTGTTTTTTCTAACTAGCTGGAAGCCTTTTTGTTTAGATGTTTCTTAGCAATGTAATCACCAATAACCAGACCCATGCCCGGAGCCGTGGGGACCATTAAACAAAAGTCTGGAGAGTGCCCTTAGAAATCCTTAACCTGCTGGATTCATCTGTAACTGCGTTCGCATAGGAACCTACTCCCTTTCCTTTTCACCCCCTCCTCATTTTCCATTTTTTTAAACGAATTATTTTATTTAACTTTTTATTTATTGTTATTATTATTTTCCAGTTTGTTCAGACAGAGAAAGAGAGAGAGAGAGGGCATGAGAAAGCAAGCCACCAGGCCCAGGACTTGAACCGTGGTTGGCCATGTGGGAGTCCAGTGCCTTTAACCACCACGTCACCTGCCAGCCCACTCATTTTCCATTGTAATCACCATGTGAATTCAAAAGTGATGGTGATTTTTGTCTTTATAGGCAACCCTCTCCTTTCACTCAAGGCTGCAGGGCCTTTGAGACACAAATCCTCCTGTACACAGCCGGCAATAAAACAGCAGTAACTTGGCTCCGTCTGGGTGTCCTCTTATTTCTTGATTTGACTACAACATGTTTGCCCACGTGGTGCAGGCCGTCTTTCAGCATCTTGTTCTCGGTTAAAGGCTTACAAAATGTAGTTACACACATACATCCACTGGTCTTTTAAACAACCCCAAGTAGGATGCCTCCTAATTAACCTTCCATTTAAACAAATAATTCACATCCATTCAGATCAGTTCTAATCCCATTGGCTCTTAAAACAAGGGCAGCAAAAACTCTCTCTCCCTGCTAATCCAGCCTAAAGTGGATTTGAAATGTTTCCACCATTCATTTGGTGAATCGCTTGCATTGCTTTGTAAAATTTCTCTTACTATTGTCTTAAATTGCCTTCCATAGCTGCTCAACTTTCCGTCTCACTTGTCTCCCGTATCTGGCTCTCTTTTTCCCTACGCTGTCATTTACCCTCTTCACTGGATCATCCCCATCAGCGTACTGGTATACTAGTATTTCTCTCATCTTACAAAATGCTTTGACCTGACTTCTTCCAGCTACCTCCAGAACGCCTCAAATGATTTCATCTGTTTGCACCGTCTCCTTTTCCTCTTCTCCTGTTTCCTGCTAAATCTACTCCAATCAGAATCACCACCCAGTGGAACCCGCAGTTAGCGTAATGGCCATGTCGCTGGACTCCCATGTAGTCGACTGCGGTTCGAGTTCTGGACCCGGTGGCTTAAACTCACGCCTGGTGCGTGTGTGCCCAAGATCCCGAGAGGAGAATGGAGGAGAAGGGATTGCGGCATGGCCATCCCCTGGGGGGTGATTTCTCACTTTCTGTCTCTCTGTCTTTCTGGCGAGCGCACACGCCCTATAGCAAAAACTTCTAAAAAAATAAAAAAGAATCACCACCCAGTGTTCCACCCAGACTGCTCTTCTTCAGCTCAGTGACCTCCACTCTGCTAAAGCTGGTGGTCAGTCGTGGTTGCCCCTCACCTGGTCTTCCAGCACAGTAGATACTTCCATTTTCCTTCAGCTACTTGGCGCCCAGTTCCTCACATTTGTGAGACTTACTTTCCACCTCTTTCCACCTTACTTTCCATCCCCTTCTTCTAACCTGTCTGGCATACAGTAGCTGCTAGTATTTAATGACTGAATGAAAGAAGGAATGGATATGTCTTAATTGCCAAGTCACTATAAAGTACACTACTGGGGCTAGCAGGTGGCATGGTGGTTGAGGCACTGGACTCCCACCATGGCCAACCATGGTTTGAATCCTGGACTTGGTGACTTGCTTTCTCAGTTTCTGTCTCTCTCTCTCACACACACACTCTCTCTGTCTCTCTCTAGTGAACACATGGGTCCTATAGCAAATTTTAAAAATTATAATAAATAAAATTAAATAATTAAAAATAATAATAATCAAGTACACTACAGGTACCTTGAATAAGAGAGTTCTTTCAGGCTCATAGCTTCCATCTATGACACATCCAGACAAATTTCCATGCAATGATTGTGCTGAGGGACCGTCATGAAACACTGAGGGTGGGGAGAGGACACGGGGACTTTGCGCCCAGACCTGGGGAGTCAGGAACATTTCTGGGAGACAGTACCATATAAACCAAGGCCAGAGATGGGAGACTTGGATTCCAGCCCAGCCTGTAGAAGCTTAGAGGATCCATGCTAACAGGTAGAAGCAGAACAGATTTAAAACTCAACAGCTTTTCTTAGATCATCAGAGAGTGAGGTCACAGGGTAAACTCTACCCCCAGTCTTGGAAAGAGACAAGCGGAGTACCGAGAATCACAGCAGGCGGGGACAGAAGCCTCCGTGGGAACCCTCGCTGAGGCAGGAAAACCTGACCAGGAATCGGTGAATTGCTGGACAGGTCTGAGAATGAAGAACTTCAGGGGACCCAGTCATCCAGGTGCCACCACACTTTTGCAAATTCCCTTCCAGGAGCTTAACCATATCCCCGCAGTGATGATTAGAGAAACATCTCATGTTCCTGGCAGAGGATGGGAAAACAACTGTTTTGAAATACACTAGAGGCCTTCTTAAGGCCTACCTACCCTTAAAAGAAATGATTTCTCCAGAACCTAACCTGCTGTGGTCTTATCAGAAGCTAAGTAACCTGGGAGAAGGGAAGTACCCAGCCCCAGCCCCCTCTAGCCATCCTGTCCCACAAAGATGGCCAGGGTGTGTGTGGCGGGGGTGGGGTGGGGGGAGAATTTAAAAACACTCGTGAAGTTTATAGTCTCTACAGTCCAGAGGCATAGGTTCACCAAAAGACTGAGACCTCATAGACAGTTTTGACACTCAGGAAACTGAACGTCAATTGAATACTGTTATCTAATATATAGTGCATATTCTAATTTCCCTAACATGCCAATAATGTCTTACTGTTGATATATGGGATTTTTTTTTCTTCCGGGATTCAAAATTCAACCAAGGGTCACACATTGTATTCAGTTGTGGAGAGTGGCTGTTTTGCATGAGTTTTATGTCCTCAGTAAAACCAATTAGGCTATGCTATCACTGGTCCTGTTGTCAGTGACACTGACTGATTATTTGGTTAAGGTGGTAACGTCTAGATTTCCCCATTGTGAAGGCAGATTTTCTTCTTTGTAATCGATAACCTTTGGGCTCATAGTTAACGGGGATCTATTCCTTGACACTCTGTCACCTGGGGATTTTAGAATCCCCTAATGATTTTTGCTTGAATCGGTTATTATTTGGTGGTTGTAAAAAAATGTTGATTAGAAACATTCTATAGGGCTAGCAGGTGGCCTTATGGTAGAGCAGTTGGGTCCCATGTAGCCGGCTACATGGTTTGAGTCCTGGACACAGGGGCTTGAGAAACACTCTAGGCATGTGTGCATATGTGCCCACAATCCCCAGAGAAGAGTGGAAGGATTGTAGTGTGGCCTCCCCCCAGAGGGATGTGTTTTTCATTTCTCCTCACTCTCTCTCACCCCTTCTCTCTGACTCTATCCAGTGAGTGGTGAGTGTGTGTGCACTATATCAAATATTAAGATAAAATTCTAGGGGATCAGCAGATGGTTTGGTGGTTAAAGCACTGGACTACCACATGGCTATCTGCAGTTCAAGTCCCGGACCTGGTGGTTTGCTTTTTTACTTTCCTTCTTTCTTTCTCTCTCTGTCTCCTTCTGGTGAGCACATGTGCCCTATAGCAAATTAAAAAATAATAATAAATAGAAGTGAATAATTCTTTTTTTTTGAAGTCTATCATTCCCTTTCCACTTATTATTTGGCAACTACGTGATGACTCGGAGGCTGCCAAGGAACAGTCACTACCATCTGAATACATTTTGTTTTGCTCCCAAAGAGAGAAGTTCCTAAACGCTTGTGCTCTCTGAGGTATATTGCCATAGGAACATCTCGGAAGTATATTTCCACAGTAAGCATGAAGTCCTTGTAGCGTTATAAAAGGTACACATAAGAAAATAAAGTTTTAGTGTGTTTAACAGTTTAAAAAAAACATTTTACTAAAATGGAAAAATATATAAACAATCAACAATATACAATATTGAAAATACCCACATTGTTCAATATTATAAACTAGTGATAGAGATAAGGCCTTTCTTGCTAAAAGGTTATTTGGGTCTGTTTTTTGTGTGCAACCAAAAATGAATTTCCAATATGATTTTATGACATGCTTAAAACATGGGCACTGACATCACAAGTATAAAATATCATTGTCAATGCCACAGTCAGGTTTTGGGTCTTTATATTCTCATTTATAAGTAGAGGAGTTGGACAGATTATAAAATGCCTTAAAAACATTTTTTTAAACTTGCTATAGAGCACATGTGTTCATCAGAGAGAGAGAGACAGCACTCCCTGGGTAGATGGCAACGCCCCATCTCCTTTTGGGAGTTTGGGCATGCATGCACATGCGCTGACGTGTTTTTCAAACCACCAGGTCTGGGACTCAAACCATGCAGTTGGCCATGTGAGCTTCAGCCACCTTAACCACCACACCACCGGCTGGCCTCTGCTTTCAGATTTTTACTATTGGATGATTGAGACATTTGTTATATGAGTTGGGCTCCCTACCCCCTTCAGCTAAAGAGTGTATTGTCCTAATTATTTATGCTCACAGAAATAAAAGTAGTAAGATAGAAGCCAAAGAACTAGGAGAAAGGAAAGCAAAATACAGACACCACCATGAAGCGTCACAAGACTGTGGTAGGTCTCCATTTCCCTTTCGGGAGTATACACTATCGGAGTCTCTTCTTTTTTTTCCACATACAATTTTTTAATAAAGACTTCCCTTGACAAATAAAATCAGAGATACCTTATAAGCCAGCAAGGGAGAGGAGTTTAATAACTCACTAGCTCAAGGTTCTTTTCTTCCCCGGCTTCAACTACTCCCAGCTGTATCCTGGCAAGAACTGCTCCTCTGAAAGCAGCTAGTGGAAGAAAGGATCAATTTCTACCCCTTGGTACCCGAGGAGAATTTATTCTGTGTTATTTCATATTTTCAGCTGCCTCTTTAGCTGCCGCACCCAGGAGAACTAGAAAACGGGCTCTCCACTTATTACCAATTTCTTATTAAGTTAAAGAGCCAATTATGGCATTTTGTCCTCGAGCCTCTGGTCCCTGGGCGGGATGAAGTGGTGGTGGAGAGGGAGGGACTGGATGGCTCTGCAGGGTGACAGTGAGCTTCAGGAGCAAGGCCGAGAGAGAACAGTTCGTTGTGCCCTTTTGTCTGAATGTTTTCAATTCCTGTTTCCCCTTTCAGGGTCTCTCACACAGTGTGAGCCGTCTCCTGCCCACAGTGAGTGGCGAAAGAAACTCACCCCAGAGCAGTTCTACGTCACACGAGAAAGAGGAACCGAACCGGTAAGCTGAACCACCCACGGGCTCTGATGAGATGTGTTGGGAGTGGAGTGAGTTGAAGCAGATCCATCTGCAAAGTTGGAAAAGATCTGTCTACAGAGCCCACCTCCTCACCGTCTACTCCACAAGTCTGGTCCTTCCCCCTGTTCCCGTCTCTGGGCCCCAATCTCCACGCAGCTGAGCCCAAATCTCCCCTGCTGTTGACTGCCTCTGGGCCACATTCCCGCCTCTGCTCCTTGGGCTGCAGTAGCCTCCAGCTACTCGCTTTTCCCTCTCTCTCTGTCTCTCTGTCCCTGCCCAGCTGTTCTCTTCAGGGCAGCTCGACAGGTCATTGTTTCTTTTTTTTTTTTTTGGAGAGGTTTTTGCTATAGGGCACATGTGCTCGCCAGACAGATAGAAAGAGACAGACAGAAAGCAAGAAATCATCCCCCAGGGGTGATGGCCACACCACAATCCCTTCTCCTCCATTCTCCTCCCGGGATCTTGGGCACACACACGTGCCCGGCATGAGTTTAAGCCACCGGGTCCAGGACTCGAACCTCAGTCAACTACGTGGGAGTCCAGTGACACAGCCATTACGCTAACTGCTGGTCCCTCGACGGGTCTTTTGAAAACCCAAATCTGACCACCACACTCCTCATTTAAAACCCATGAATAGTTTCCCACTGCTTTCAAGGAAGAGAGAAAAGTATTAAGTGGCTGATAAGATTTTAAAGACTCTGGCGCCATCCTCATCTGCAGCCATTTTTGGCCTCGATCTGCACTTCTGCCACACTGTCCCTCCTCAGGGCCCGCACACTCTGGGCCCCTTCCCCACCGCCTTGGTATTGCTTCTCCACTCCCTCCATTCCCGGCCCCACTTATTAGGTTGTTGAGGAAGTTGTGACATGTTTTTCTGTTTTTCTATGCAAAAATGCATCGGGGCACACACACGTGCCCGGCATGAGTTTAAGCCACCGGGTCCAGGACTCGAACCGCAGTCAACTACGTGGGAGTCCAGTGACACAGCCATTACGCTAACTGCTGGTCCCTCGACGGGTCTTTTGAAAACCCAAATCTGACCACCACACTCCTCATTTAAAACCCATGAATAGTTTCCCACTGCTTTCAAGGAAGAGAGAAAAGTATTAAGTGGCTGATAAGATTTTAAAGACTCTGGCGCCATCCTCATCTGCAGCCATTTTTGGCCTCGATCTGCACTTCTGCCACACTGTCCCTCCTCAGGGCCCGCACACTCTGGGCCCCTTCCCCACCGCCTTGGTATTGCTTCTCCACTCCCTCCATTCCCGGCCCCACTTATTAGGTTGTTGAGGAAGTTGTGACATGTTTTTCTGTTTTTCTATGCAAAAATGCATCGTGACTTTCCCAATGACCCAATAATTTAGGCCTACCTTTTAGACCTCAGCCCAAATCTCACTTTCTCAAGGAAGCCTTTTCTCGGCCCCAAGTGAGACTTGCTTATCCCAGGACGTTCCTTCATCGTATTTCCGCTGTTCTGTCCTCTGGCTAAAGCAGGCACTCAAAGAGTACGTTTTTGGTGGATGTTGACTGACTATGGGTGAAGAGGTAGAAACATAGTTAGTATTGTATTTTAAAAATCGCTTCTCTTTTTCTTGAGGAAGAGAGAGACAGGAACCCCTGACAGGGCCCGATCATGTGATTATCCTCTCCCCAGGCTTCTAGCAGACCAGGATCACAGGCGTGTCCAGTGTGTTCAGGCCAACCCAAGATGCAGACCACAGGCCTTCCCACATGTCACCCAGCAGCTCCCTGCCACCGGAGCCACTGAGGCTAGGTCGCCGACAGTATTTAAACCACCTTCAGCAGTCTCAGCTCTCTTTCATTCCCCAACAGAACACTCCTCAGCGGCTCCTCTTTATCATGCCGTTGTTTATAGCCCTGTATTTCTTAGGAGTGATCTGTCGTAGACCCACCTACAAACGCTGGAATTTAGCTATTGAACTTCGTTATTAGATACTTTTCCTTGTGAAGCAGATCCCATAGAGTGGACCCAGCACAGTGGTTTTGCAACTTCATAGAGCGTGAGTACACTTTGATGAATAAATATAAATATTCTTGGCCCGTAGCTGCACAGTCCAGGTTGCCCTCCACGTGCATGTGGCCTTAAGTGGCCTTATGTAGCAGTCTCCGTTTTCCTGACTGAGAGTGAGGTCATCAGACAGGCCTGCAGATTTCAAAAGCCTCTTGAGAAGTACCAGTACTCTTTCAAAACTCCCTGCAGCTGGGATTTTAATAAACCCTTCACTGGAAAAGACCCTGCATTAACCATCATTGACGATAGCCCAGGAAGCGCATGTGGTACTCAGTGAGCAGTTGTGTGTATTCTGGGAATATTCTAAGCCAGCCCTAATGCTCAGGTACAGAGCCAGGAGGGGTTATAGATGCACAGCCCCAAGCTGAGCTGCCAGATGTTCGGGGGAATTCATCTGCGGGCTTCTGCAACAGATGGTGCAATATACTCTGCATTTGGCTATTTTATAAAAGGAGCATCATCCATCCTTTGAGCTATTGTTATAAATCCCTTTCGGTTGATCCTTTTCCACATTTAAGCTTTTAGAACATTGTAGAACCGCAAGCCTTCCTTAGCTGAGCAAAGAGAAGTGAAACATCAAAGCCTTCTATTTGCTGACTCCAAAGCACAGTTCAGTTGCAGTATTTTGCAGGGCAACAAGGACATGCCTGCACCCTGCTAGACCGACAAGAGAACGCACAGCCTGGTTAGGCATAACCTGAAGTCAAGCATCAATAGAGGAAGGGTTTTTCGCAGCTCGCTCTTCGTGAGCTGCTTCTGCTCTAAGCTCTGGGAAGAGTGACAGCTCCCTTGACTCTGGCTACTGATTGAGTTTGGCCAGAAGGAGATAGGATGGGGTTGCAGGGTCCTCAGTGCCTGCGGCAGGGAGACAGGGGCTATGATTCTCTGCTGCAGGCAGCCCTCACCTACAGCCACAGCCTTGCCAAGTTCTGGCCACTTCCCCGTTCCTTTGTCCCACAAGTCTGGGGCAGTGGAGGAGTCATGTCCTGTCTCAATCCACCAGCCCAGGGTGCTTTGCCCGCCATGGCCATGGTGACTTTTCACTGGCTCTCCCCCTTTGCAAATGGTGAAGTTATCAGCAATTACCCCCTTTCCAGCAGGTATGTTGTAGGATCAAAGAGAGAATTTGTTATCAGTCCCAACAGACCTTGAAATCCCAGGGATGTCTCAAATGCCACAGTGTCTCTGACCCTGGTCCGCTCTCGGTACTGCTAGTCATTTATTTTTCTAAATCATTCTTGAATCTCTTCTCTTCTTTTTTTGTTTTAATTTGCTGCAGGGACATGAACTTGCTGGAGAAAGAGAGAGGGAAAGTGAACAATCCCCAGAGGGGATTACCACGCTGCACAGTTGGCCACGTGGGATCCAGCCTCCTTAACCATTATGCCACTGGCTGGCCCTCTCCTCATCTTTTCGTGTTCTGTTGTTGTTGTTGTTGATTATTTTCTTTTAATCTGATCAAAGAGAGACATGAAAAGTGAGAAAGCAAGTCATCAGGTCTGGGGTTTGAACTGTGGTCGACCACGTGGGAATCCAGCGCCTCAACCACCATGCCACCTGCTGGCCTCTTTTCATTTTTTTTTTAAGCTTATGTATTTATTCTATGAGCAAAAGAGACAGAAAAAGAGGAACCCCCATCAGGGTCTTCATGCCATGATTCACCTCTAGCTTTGACCAGCCCAGATCACAGGCCTGCGC
>NW_006159427.1:780198-796357 GCF_000334495.1 Tupaia belangeri chinensis
GGGTACAGGGGCTATGATTCTCTGCTGCAGGCAGCCCTCACCTACAGCCACAGCCTTGCCAAGTTCTGGCCACTTCCCCGTTCCTTTGTCCCACAAGTCTGGGGCAGTGGAGGAGTCATGTCCTGTCTCAATCCACCAGCCCAGGGTGCTTTGCCCGCCATGGCCATGGTGACTTTTCACTGGCTCTCCCCCTTTGCAAATGGTGAAGTTATCAGCAATTACCCCCTTTCCAGCAGGTATGTTGTAGGATCAAAGAGAGAATTTGTTATCAGTCCCAACAGACCTTGAAATCCCAGGGATGTCTCAAATGCCACAGTGTCTCTGACCCTGGTCCGCTCTCGGTACTGCTAGTCATTTATTTTTCTAAATCATTCTTGAATCTCTTCTCTTCTTTTTTTGTTTTAATTTGCTGCAGGGACATGAACTTGCTGGAGAAAGAGAGAGGGAAAGTGAGCAATCCCCAGAGGGGATTACCACGCTGCACAGTTGGCCACGTGGGATCCAGCCTCCTTAACCATTATGCCACTGGCTGGCCCTCTCCTCATCTTTTCGTGTTCTGTTGTTGTTGTTGTTGATTATTTTCTTTTAATCTGATCAAAGAGAGACATGAAAAGTGAGAAAGCAAGTCATCAGGTCTGGGCTTTTAACTGTGGTCGACCACGTGGGAATCCAGCTCCTCAGCCACCATGCCACCTGCTGGCCTCTTTTCATTTTTTTTTTAAGCTTATGTATTTATTCTATGAGCAAAAGAGACAGAAAAAGAGGAACCCCCATCAGGGTCTTCATGCCATGATTCACCTCTAGCTTTGACCAGCCCAGATCACAGGCCCGCGAGCCGATATCCTCTAGGAGGCCTCCAGGTGCAAACCGGGACCCTTCCTGTGCGGGTCAGCCTCTCAGAGCCTTGTTTTTAGCACAGCGCCACCATCCGGCCCCTCCCCTTTCTTCTCCACTGCTCCTGCCTGAGCAGAGCACCATCCACACCTGCAAGTGCCTGATCGTCTGCTTACACTTTGCCTGCAGCATCTTCTTGTCTCTAATCCATTCTTCACCTGCATGTCAAGTCATCTTTCTAAAAGCCGGCTCTGATCCTGTGTGACCCAGTTTACAAGTTTCCAGTGGTTTGCATCGTTGGCTGGACAGAGTTCTAAACTCCTTAGCATGATCTAATCAAAGCCACGAATGGTCTGGCCTCTCCCGCTTTTCCAGTGTCTTTCTCCAGTCTTCATCTTGCCCTCTGCTTCTTTTTCTTCTCCTTTTTTTTTTTTTAATTAGAGAAAATTTTGCTATAGAGCATGTGTGCTCGCCAGAGAGACAGAAAACCAGGAATCACCCCTTAAGGCGTATGGCTGCACCCCAATCCCTGCTCCTCCATTCTCCTCTCTGGATTTTGGGCATGCACGCAACACACCCGGCGAGAGTTTTAAGCTGCCGGGTCCAAGACTCGAACTGTGGTCAGCTATGTGGAAGTTCAATGACATAACTATTACGCCATCTGCCTTGCCCAAGCGGTTTTGCCTTTCTGAAATATTCTTCCATTTCTTCATCTGATTAACTCTTACTCGTATGTTAAAACGTAGCTTAGTATTTTGACATTCTTCTTTTTCTTTTTAATTTGATAGAAGTCATATGTTCTCCCCAGAGAGAGATGGGTGAGGGTGAGAAAGCTCCCATGGGGAATGGTCACACCACAACCACTTGTCTTCCACTTCTCCCTCCTTTTGGGATTTTGGGCACACATGCACACACACCTGGTGTGTTTTTCAAGCCACTGGGTCTGGGACTCGCACCATGCAGTCAGCCAGGTGTGTCCAGCTGCCTTAACCACCACCCCACCCACTGGCCCTGTTTGGGCATTTTTCTAATTAAAAGTATCAATCAGCTGTGTAATTTAAAATAATAATAATAGTAATAATAAAGGGTTAAGACACAAAGATCCTCCTCCTCAATCTCAGATAATAGCTAGTGCAGAAAGCCTTTGTAGAAACTCCCCTCATAGTGAAGGGTACCACACCACCAAAGCTCCGTGCTAGTGTCCCTGTCATAGCTGTCATCACGCCGTGTCTCTTTCACAGCCTTGAGCGCAGGAACAGTGGTTTTGTTTCTTTTTCCACCTCTGCAACATGACCATGTAGCGCAGCATGCTACTTCCTGCATTATCAAGTAAATACTGGAATGAACAAATGAGATAGAAGCTGCCGGTGGCTCTCAATGAGTAATAGGATGTGTATAAAACTGAAAGTGGAGGGCCAGCCAGCAGGTGGCACGGTAGTTAAAGCACTGGACTCCCACATGGCCGACCATGGTTTGAGTCCTGGACCCAATGGCTTGAAACTCATGCCAGGTACATGTGTGTACAAGATCACAGGAGGGAAATGGAGGAGAAGGGATTGCAGTGTGGCCATCTCCCACCCCACCCCCCATGGGTGATTTCTTACTTTCCCTCTCCCTGTCTCTCTCCAGCAAGCATACATGCAGTGTGACTAAAACCTAAAAAAAAAAAAAAAATGGAAGTGGGAGGGAGATAGCAGGAAGTCGGGCGACCAGGCCCTATACCTGCATCGATGTCATTTTGTAAATCGTGTCAGCTAAGGATTTTTTTTTTATGAGAGTTTTATTTATTTACTCTAATCATAATTCCTTGTGACTTCCTTTGCCTGACTGCCCTCTGCAATAATGAAATTATATTTGGAATCTTAATAGGTTGTCTGGATCCCATCAATAGGCTGGTCTAGACCAGCCTTGAGACTGGCAGCCTTAGGCATGCGAGCATTGTCAGCCCAGGTGGGAGGGATTCAGGGCTTCCTCTTCATCACAGATGCCACATTGTGTCAATGTTGGGGGCAGGCAGCAAGGGGCGGGGTCATAACAGACCAGCTCTCTCCTGTTCAGATTTCTGCAGCTAAGTTTAGGGTTTTTTAAGAGGGAGAGCTTCCAAGTGGGCCCAGATGGTAGGCTCAGTAGGTTAATTTAAAATCGTTTGTTATGCAGCTCATTGAAAATGTACCATTAACAGTGCCACACGGAATTGGGGCATTGGACCTGGGAATTTTTTCAGAGGGATCCAGTATGTCTCCTGAGTCAGCTTTGTCCTCTGGTGAGCCATTCTGGACTCTGCTTTTCCTGCATTCCGTACAGTGGGATTGTGCTTGCCACCAGGCATGGTGGTAGTGGACCTTCATGGTTTGCTTGCATGAGAGTTGCTTTTCTTTCACTTTCTTTGGCAAAAATGCCTCCCCCTTTAAAACAGGGTGATCCAGTTTGCAAAAAGACTTTTTAAAAAAAGATTGACTGAGAACCAGCAGTTAGCGTAATGGCTATGTTGCTGGACTCCCACGTAGTTGACCGTGGTTCGCCTCCCAGACCCGGTGGCTTAAAACTCATGCCGGGCGCATGTGCGTGCGTGCC
Source organism: Tupaia belangeri chinensis (assembly GCF_000334495.1). NCBI lineage: Eukaryota > Metazoa > Chordata > Mammalia > Scandentia > Tupaiidae > Tupaia > Tupaia belangeri. The sequence continues at coordinate 783,607 of NW_006159427.1, forward strand.
CAAGAGGGCACTGAGAGGACAATGGAGGAGAAGGCATTGTGGCATGACCATCCCCTCTGGGGGGTGATTTCTCGCTTTCTGTCTCTATGTCTCTCTCTGTCTGTCTGGCGAGCGCACGTGCCCTATAGCGAAAACCTCTCCAAAAAAAAAAACAAAACAAAACAGATTGACTAGGTCCACTCATTGCCCTGAGTCTCTGCGTTCCTTTCAGAAAGCCTGCAACTCTTTATGCCATGACAAAGGTAGTGACTTTATCTAAGTAGTAACCTGGGCATGGGGGGATATATAGCTCATTATCTAATATTTATTAAATATCCAGTGTCCGAAGCACCACATGAAACATATTAAAGACTCAACCCCAATCTCACTGAACTATGCTTTTCATGTATTTATGTTCTGCCTTTAATTGGAGATTTCAAAGTGTTTTAGACAGTGGACTCAGTTCCTGTTGTATTAACTCTTTTGAAATGGAGACTGAAATCATGCCATCGGAGGACAAGACTCTGTTCTTAAGGTGTTTTTTTTTTTTTTTTTTTATGTTTAAGGGTTTTTTTTTTTTTTTTTTTTACAGACTTTGATGTGTCTGTGAATCCTCCATTAGGCAGGGCTTCCTGGTGTCCCTCGGGCTTTGAGTGAACTGGGCTCTCCTGGCCAGCTGGCTGCTAACGTGGGCTGCATCAGACGCCAGACCGCACCTGCAAGGGTGAGGGGCAGTTAGGATGACAGGTGCTCTATAAGTACAAAGCATTATTCATGTCCTCATTGGAATATTGGGCACAATAAACCTGGGCTGTACATAAGCCTCCAGGCTACATCGTTGAGGACGCTGTCGTTTTCTCCCTGGTGGTACCGCACTGGGTCAAATGAAGACGGAAATTCCTTGACTTGAGGACTTCCCTTGGATGGAGGTCTGTTGTGTCTTCTCTTGCTGGTGATGCGGGAAACCTGAATGTGGTGCATCTAATTGATTTTCAGCCTTTCAGTGGGATCTACCTGAATAACCGCGAGTCAGGGATGTACCACTGTGTGTGCTGTGACAACCCGCTCTTCAGGTAAGATAAAGAAGTAAGAGCTTCTGAAGGAGAATGAACCTCTATATTTTACTCACACAGCTCCAGCCCATCTAGATAGGTAAAAACCCATAATATTGGGACCAGTAGTGGCATGATGGTTAAGAAGCTAGACTCCCACAGTTCGAGTCCCCGGCCCATGGCTTGAAAATCATGCCAGGTGCATGTGGATACATGCCCAGAATTCTGAGAGGAGAAGAGAGTAGAAGGGATTGCAGCATGGCCATCGCCCCCTAGCGGGTGATTTCTCACTTTCCCTCTTTCTGGTGAGTGCATGCACCTTATGGCAAAAAACTAAAATTAATCATAATAATATCCATATTGGTTTTTCGTTGGTTTTGTTCGTTTTAAAGAGATTTTTGCTGTAGGGCACATTTACTTGCCAGAGAGACAGAGAGACAGAAAGTGAGAGATCACCCCCCCACACACACACACACACACAGGGGGAATGGCCACAGCACAATCCCTTTTACTTCATTCTCCTTTCTGGATCTTGGGCACACACACACACACACACACACACACACGCCCAGTGTGAGTGTTAAGTCGCCAGGTCTGAGGCGCTAACCACTGTCAACTACATGGGAGTCCAGCAATGTAAACAGTATGTCATCTGCTGGTCCCCCATGTTTTTAATTGCCCTTTCCTTTGGCATTGCTGCCATCTATTTAAGGTACTTGCCTGTCTTAATTGCTCTTTTGTATTTAAAGCAGTGAACTAGACTTGTTAGCTATAGTCTTTCCTGAAAAATAGAAAACAAATGAAACTTGCTGCGTACCTTCTAATAAAGCTATTCGGACTTTTTAGACAGAACATATTTAAAGCGATCTAAACCATAACGGTATTTGCTTGGCCATGTGATTAAACTGCCTCTCTCCCAGGGAAAATGGGTTTATAATTTCATTTAGGAAATGTAGAATTTTATGAGGACAGATTCCCCACAGTGCTTGACGGTAGTGAATACCATGCCCTGTTCTATGTAGCTGAAAGTAAATTTAATTGTCCCTTATTTCAAAGCCTCTTTTAAGTCAATCAGGATCTGAAATCTCTCAACAAAGGCTTTTTTGTTTAGCTATGCAGGAAACAGTCGAATAAAAGTAGATTCGATGAAGAAAAAAGGAAAACATCTTTGAAGTTCTGAACAACAGAACTTCAAAGATGTTTTCCTTTCTTTTGCGCTAACCCTAAATTGGTTTAGAATAAAATATAAATCGAGCCAGCTCTGTGAATCCTCCATTAGGCAGTGTTTCCTGGTGTCCCTCGGGTTTTGAGTGAACTGGTCTCTCCTGGTCTGCTGGCTGCTAACGTGGGCTGCATCAGGGACACCAGACCCCACCTGCAAGGGTAAGGGGGCAGTTAGGATCCATTTCCCCTCTTGCTTACAGAAGGGCAGGACTTTACCCAGATGTAGTCACCTCGTCAGTGGCTGGTGGGAGCTCTAAGAGGGCGCTCAGCCCAGGATGGCACAGGAGGTTCAGGGAGACTGCTTTTTACACCATGAAATGCAAGATTCATATTTGTGAGTCTTTAGTTATTTGTGACCTTTGGTGATGAGATGGCCAATGTGCCTCCCACCTAAGAACTGTGTCATAGAAGTGCAGACGATTGTCATGTTACTGTCTAGGCACCAGAGAGATCTCTGCCTGTCTTTGGACTGGGGAGACAGAAGAGGAGGAGAGCATTCGCCTCAATTTCAGCCTTCATTCTCTGCCCTCATGGGTACCAGTCTCAGCATCTGTAAGGGGGAGGCCCCTGACGACCCAATGCCTGCGGTCTTGTCCTCACCCAGGCTCAGTCAGAGGCACCGAGACTGTCCAGTCAGCCCGCTGAGACGAGGGACATGTCTGTCTCGGCGCTGGCCACGGTAGTAGCCGGCCATCACATGGGGCAACTGAGTGTGCATCTCGTGTGACCTCAAAGGCCAGGTTTTTATTTTATTTCATTTTAATTAATTTCAAGTTACAGCTGGTTGGTGGCTACTGTGTCAGCACCATGCTAGTCCAAATTAAGGACACTGGGCCAGCCTCACAGCCTAGTGCTTAAGGGAGCTGGATCCCCCATGGCCAGGCATGGTTCCGGTTTTAGTCTTGGCAGCTTGAGAGACGCACCTGCCGTGTGTTTCCGTAGACCAGTGGGCCGTGCTGGGTAACCACACCATCACTTTCTCAAGTACAGACAAAGGGCCCCGAGAAGACATGCCAGCCCCTGAGAGGTATGGCCAGCCAGCATCACCCACAGACCCCCTTTCCAGAGCCACGTCCCGGCCACGTCTACCAGATTGACCCTGGACTCGTGGGGATGAAGATGGTGCTCATTCTTAGACAGCTGCTGCTTCTCCAGATCAGAGATGCTCGATCAAATGTACACAGGTCAAGAATACTTTCCTGAGTGTTGTCACTCCCCTGGGGACATGCTGCAGTCCCTTCTCCTCCATCTCCTCTCGGGACTTTGGGCAGGGATGCACACGTACCCAGTATGTGTTTCTAGCCACTGGGTCCAGGCCCCAGACTGCACAGTTGGCCATGTGGGATCCAGCTGCCTTAACCATCACACCACCTGGTGGGTGCCAATGCATCCATAGTTTTTAAAGTCTTAGTTTTCATTTCTAATTTGTTAAATATTGGTATACATATCTAGTATAAACTAAAGTTCTCAGGGACCCTCCATAACTTTGGGGTCTGAAAGGTCCTGAGATCAAGCTGTTTGGGACTCTCTTTCTCCGCAGTCCTGTTCCTTGTGCTGGCCTTGTGCGCCCTGCCAGGCTTCCCTCTGTGTTCACAGGCCAGGGATTTGGCTCTTGGCCAGTTTTCCCCTCTGCTCAGTTTTTTTTTTTTTTTTGCTGGAGTTAACCTATTTCTCTCTCTCTCTCTCTCTCTCTCTCTCTCTCTCTCATCCCCTGAAGTAGAAAGAGCCATCATCTGCCATTTAATTTTTAAAATTTTTTTTTAATTTAGTTTTTATTATTGTTACTTTTCAATTTGCTATAGGGCACTATCACTCACCAGAGAGAGAGGGAAAGTAAGAAAGCAAGCCACCAGGTCCAAGACCCGAACTGCAGCCGATCATGTGGGAATCCAGCACCTTAACTACCATGCCACCTGTTGGCCCCACCATTTTAAGTTTTTTAAGTCTGTTTTCCTGGTGCCATAGGAAGGAAGGTTCTGGAAAAGTACAGAGAAGGTGGGGTTTCTTTTTTTTTCTTTCTTTTTTTTTTTTGGAGAGATTTTCGCTATAGGGCGCGTGCACTTGCCAGACAGACAGAGAGAGACATAGAGACAGAAAGTGAGAAATCACCCTCCGGGGGGATGGTCACGCCGCAATCCCTTCGCCTCCATTCTCCTCTCAGGATCTTGGGTACACACGCACACGCGCCCTCACATGAGTTCTAAGCCACCGGGTCCGGGACGCAAACTGTGGTCAACTACGTGGGAGTCCAGCCACATAGCCATTATGCGAACTGCTGGTTCCCAAGAAGGTGGGGTTTCAATGAGTGGATTTGCTTGCCACCTTTTCTCGCCTCCTGCCAGCTCCTGTGGCCCATCCAGCCTTTGGCGTCGTTAGTCTCTGGTAGACTCCCCAGAGGGCCAGGCTGCACCCTGTGACTGAGGCGGCTGTCCAGGCTCAGGTGTTTGCAACAGCAGTGAGCACCGACCTTCCTAAGCACGTGTCCTGGGCCTGGCACCGTGCTCTGCAGAGACCCGCCTTCAATCCTCAGCACATCCCTGGAGGGCCGATGTTCCTCTCCCCATTTTACAGCTGGGAAGACGGGCTTCAGGAGGTTCTGTTCACCTCCTTAGACAGCTAAGGAGTGGTGGAGCAGCTTTTGGATCCCCTCTGTGGTCAGCCTTCTGTGTTTAGATAACTTGAAATTCCTTTCACTAAAAATGTCTGTTTCATCAGACCTTACTCTTCTCTGCTCTGCTGGGATTCTGGTGACCTCTGCGAACCATGATTGTTTCCTTTTGATCATTTCCTTCCTACATTTGGAACACACGAGTTTGATCCATGTCTCCTAATGGACAGCACAGTTGACAGAGCTCCTAGCATGCCTGGATCCCTGTCAGATTGAGAAAGAAGGATTTGGCATCAAAGGAATAAGAACTTTCACCATAAGAGACGATGTCTTATTTTTTCAGAATTATTTTTTAATTGTATTTTTTTGGAGAGGTTTTTGCGATAGGGCCCATGCGCTCGCCAGACAGACAGAGAGAGAGAGACAGAGAGACAGAAAGCGAGAAATCATCCCCCAGGGGGGATGGCCACACCACAATTCCTTCTCCATTCTCCTCTCACGATCTTGGGCACACACGCACATGCACCCGGCATGAGTTTAAGCCACCGGGTCCGGGACACGAACCGTGGTCGACTACATGGGAGTCCAGCAACATAGCCATTACACTAACTGCTGGTCCCTGTATTTTTTTATTTTTAATTTGCTATAGGCATGGGTCAGCAGGCGGCATGATGGTTAGGGGTGCCGGATTTTCACATGGCCAATCGCGGTTTGAGTCCCACACTTGGCAGCTTGCTTCCTCACTTTCCCTCTCTCTCTCTCACTCTGTCCCTCTCTGGTCAAATATAAATAAATAAATAAATTTTAAATAAAATAATTATTTAAAAAATTGCTATAGGCATGTACACTCAACAGAAAGAGAGAAAATGAGTCCCTGCCGCATCCGGGACTTGAAATATAGTCAGAGGTGATGGAGTCCCACACCTCGACTACCACACTACCTGCTGGCCCCAAGCCGATGTCTCATTAATCGTGAAGGTGCAGTGAGAAAAACTCCTGTAGAACTGACTGTAAATGGAACTGGGTTTGGGATCCGGCAGAGGAGAATGGGGATCAGATCCTGCTCACTGGAACATGTGTCAGGGCATAAAGTGTTCCTGGTATGTTACTAAGTGTCGTCAGCAGCTGTGGTGTCACGGATGTCGTCCACAGTTCTGAGAAAAAGTACTGCTCCGGCACCGGGTGGCCCTCGTTTTCTGAGGCTCATGGCACGTCTGGCTCTGATGAAAGTCACACAGGCATCCTGAGACGACAGGACACCTCGCTGGGAGTGGCTCGCACAGAGGTTGTCTGCAAGCAGGTGGGTTTTCGTTCCGTTTGTCTTCTCGGACGCTGCCCCAACTGCCGCCAAGAGCTCTCTCGTCCTTGACCGAGCTGCGGCTCTTCCACGGGGCTGCATTTGTCCTCAGAATGCATTGGATCTCTTCCCACGCCAATCGCAACCCCTCTCAGCGTGTCACCGAGGGGCAGAGCAGTGCTGCAGGGGACAACGGCACATTTTTGTCCTATGTGCCTAGTGGCGAAGTGGCCAAAATTCCGGCCGCAAATTCATTTGGTACCCTTGAGTACTTCCATTTTCTGATTCAGGGGTTTTGTAGAACACCAGAGGCCAGCAGATAAAGAGAACAGAGTCTTGGGCCAGTCACTGGCATGGTGGTTAGGGTGGCTGGGTGCCACATGGCTAACTGTGCAGTTCGAGTCCCACACACAATGTCTTAAAGAACACGCCAGGCATGTATGCATGCATGCCCCCAAATCCAGAAGGGTATTTGAGAAGATTGCAGTGTGATGTCCCCCCAAGGAGGTGCTTTCTCTCTCTGTGTCTCTCTCTCTCTTGAGCTAGTACATGCACCTTATAACAAATTTAAAAAAAATAATAGCATCAGATCCTGCTCACTAGGAAAATGTATTGCCTTTAATAAAAATAATAGTCATACACTAAATGACATTATCCAGAACTTGCCCAGGGATGGTGTGAGTGCTTTGCATACATTGTATCAATTGTTCCAACAGCTGCTTCTGTAAGAATTATTATTATCCCTGTAGATAGAGGTACAGTACATCAAAGCCTAAATTTAGGAACTTGCTGCATTTTTCTTTTCATGTGTGTGTTTGTTTGTTTCATAAGAGAGAAAGAGAAGTACCCTTGCAGGGTCTCACCATGCCATGATTCTCCCCCCAGACTCCCAGTCAGCCACGATGACATGTGAAGATGTGCTGGGAGTGTTCAGGTTGACCCAGGATCTGAACCCAGGCCTCCATGTGTCTTCAGTACCACAGTGGCACCCTACCTGTACAGCAGTGGCTAGGCCTCTTGCTCACATTCTCACTGATAAAGTGGTCAGTGACCACTGCATGCTCTGCATTCTTTCATGTCCTTGAAATTCTGATGCAATCAACATTTTTCCCCCACACAGATGTCCAGCTCTGGAGCAGGTGGCCCTATGGGGTTTGTGGGTCTGGGTTTAAGTAAGGAGTTTGTTTCAGTGGAGTGATGATGGCGGTGTCTCTTCTTTGCAGTGTGACGCTCACCTCGGCCATGTGTTTCCTGACGGACCTGGGCCTACTGGGCAGAGGTTCTGCATTAACAGCGTGGCCCTGAAGTTCAAGCCCAGCACACAATGACCTCAGGAGCCCTCTCTCTTGCCACCCGTTGGTGTACCTCCTCCATGTTCATAACGCACATGCCCATCTCACCTTATTCACTATACAACAAGGCTAAGTTTGAGGCTGGCACTGAGTTGCACCTTCTTTTCATTTATTTACCTGGAATCAGCTCTACCCTGACTCCCTCGTGGACTGTGGAATTTCACAAAGTGACCTAGGGTGGTGTTTCCATCCACCTGACATCCTCGGGCTTTGGACTACAGAGCATGACTTTTTGGGGATGCCAGGGGGCCAATGGACTAGTAAGCCACAAACTCCCTACAAAACTACCCTGGACTTTCCACTGTGGGTAAGTCATTCTTGGTCATAGTCAGGTGAGGGATCAACTGAAAAGAGGAAGGAAAGGTGAGACCAGAGGAGTCAATAACCCAGCAATGAACTCTAGAGCTATGAGAATGATCAATGAGAAATGTGATTTTTTTTTCAAAAATTGAAATATCAATATCTTTTTTGGTAAGAGGTTTTTGCTATAGGACGTGTGTGCTTGCGGGAGAGACAGAGAAACAGAAAGCAAGAAATCACCCCCAGGGGGGATGGCCATGCCGCAATCCCTTCTCCTCCATTCTCCTCTTGGAATTTTTGGGCACACATGCACATACGCACGCCCCTAGCATGAGTTTTAAGCCACTGGCTCCCTTGAACTGCTGTCAACTACATGGGACATAACCACATATTGACATAACCACTACACCATCTGCTGGTCCTGAAATATCAATATCTTGAATTTTCTATTCTCAACCTTTCTATCCACAAATAATCTCCAATTGGAGTTTGTTTGATTTCAGTATTATGAATTAACATTAACCCGCATACCTTCTCGCTACAGAACTGAACTTTGAAATGTTCAAATAAAGTATTTACTAAAACTCATGTTTTTTTTAATTTAAGTCTATGAATTTGCTCTTTTATAAAAGTGACTCTAAGTGAAAATGACAAAAAAGAATCAGGTAGCAAGCAGGCACTTGGTTATAACAAGACTAATAGCAACTCAAATATTTTACAAGTACAGATTCTTAAATACTTTGTTACTAGAAGTATTTAAATCATATTCTTTGTGATGTTATAGTTCAAAAAATTATTTTATTTTTCTCTTTAACAACATGTTATAAATTACTTTACATTTCTTTTAGTGGCTTCTCATCATCCTTCACTTGCTACCATCATATGCAAATCATTACTTTTTTTGGCTTCTCCAAGAATGCTAACCTTAGAATCCATCCTTCTTTCCTTTCCGTCTTTCTTTCAGTTGCCACAGAGTGTGTGACCTCACCAGAGAAAGACAAAGAAAGAGAAGGAGAGAGAAAATAAGAGGAAACTCCTCTTTCTCTCCCATGAGACACAGTCACACCACAATTCCTTGTCTATTTCTCCATCTTGCTAGGATGTGGGACACACATGTATGTGCTTGGTGGGTTTTTCAAGCTGCCAGATCCAAGACTCGAACCACAGTGAACTATGTGGGATTCACCTCCCTTAACCACTAGGCCACAGGGCTAGCTCAGCATACATTTTAAAAAATATGTTTTTTTACCTTAGTTACTCCAGCCTTCCTATGGCTGCTACTTGTATGATGTGCCTTTTTAAATCTACTTTATTTCAAATTATCTATGTCTTTATATTTATAGTTCATGTCTTACAGTTGCTTTTTTGTTGTTGTTTTGGTTTTGCTTTAACCATCTTGACAGTCTCTGCCTTTTAACTGAATTGTTTAGTACATTAATACTTACTGTAATCATTGATGTGGCTACATTAGGGCCTACTTTTTTTGTTGTTGTTTATTTTTGTTTTGTTTTTAATTGCCAGAGTGTCTGTGTGCTTGTCAGAGAGAAAGAGAAAGACAGTAACCCCCAATGGGGCATGGTCACACTGAAATCTCCTCTCCTGCATTTCTCTATCATCTTGAGATATTGGGCACACATACATACATGCCTGGGGTGTTTTTCAAGCTCTGGGTTGGGATTTGAACTGTGGTTGGCCATGTGAGATCCAGGCCCCTAACTACTCTGAAATGGGGCTGACCCTACTGTCTTTTTGTTTTTATCTCCCCTATTCATTTTTCCTTCCTACCTGCCTTTCTTTTTGGATTTTTTTAATACTTTTCAGAATTTCCTTTTAATTTCTCACTTGCATTTTAGCTGTCCTACTTTATCCTTTTTATTATTATTTAGTGGTTGCTGAAGAGATGGGGCTATATGTATGTATATATAACGTCTTATTGGGAATGTATAATGATTAATGTAAATACTTCACATAAAACATAGAAATTTTGTGATTCTTTTAGTCTGTGTCTCTTTTGTTTTGTATTTTTACATGTAATCATCTACTTGTGTTATAAATCTTACAGAACCATGTAATGTTTTTAAAAGTTATGTAGTTTATGAAAATAATCAAGAGGTAAAGGGCAAAAATAAAAGAAAAACTCTCTTGCATTTTACCTGCATGTTTACCATTCCTGATACTTTTCACTGTTTTCTGGGACCTGGTATAATTTCTCTTTAGACTGAAGAATTTTCTTTAGCATTTCTTGTCATGCATGTTTGATAATGACTAATTCTATAAATTTTATTTTAAATGGAAGTCTCTATTTTAACATTATTTTTGAATGGTATTTTCACTAGATATAGAAGCCTGCATTGACAGGTTTTTTCTTTCGGTACTTTAAGCATGTTTCTCAACTCTCTTCTGGCTTCTGTCTTGTCCAAAGAAAAGTCAGTTCAGGATCAGCAGATGATATAATGGTTATATCACTGGACTCCCATGTAGTCAACTGGGGTTTAAGTCCTGAACCCGGTGGCTTAAAACTCATGCCAGGCGCTTGTACATGTGTGCCCAAAATTCTGAGAGGAAAATGAAGGAGAAGGGATTGCAGTGTGGCAGTCCTCCTTGGGGCATAATTTCTCACTTTCTGTCTCTTTGTCTCTCTCCAGTGAGCATATGCACCTTAGCAAAAATCTCTCTGAAATAAAAGAAAATAGAACAGTCAGCTCTAAATGGGTTTGCTGCTCCTGTCATTTGCTTCTTACAACCTTCCAGTTTGGCTTACTGTATTTGGCTTTTGTGTAAAAGTGTTGCTGGGCTTACTTATCGAAAATAAGATTTCTGGAGAACCAGCAGTTAGCGTAATGGCTATGTTGACGGACTCCCATGTAGTCGACCGCAGTTCGTGTCCTGGACCCGGTGGCTTAAAATTCACGCTGGGCGCGTGTGCGTGCGTGCCCAAGATCCCGAGAGGAGAATGGAGGAGAAGGGATTGCGGCGTGACCATTCCCCCTGGGGGGTGATTTCTTGCTTTCTGTCTCTATGTCTCTGTCTGTCTGGCGAGCGCACAAACCCTATAGCGAAGGAGGATGGGACATAGCAGAGGGTGGGGGATGGGGAATCAAGGATGGCAAAACAAAAGGCAAGGTATGCAGGACATAAGAATTGGAAAATTATTTGCTGAGAACATGTATGTTGATGTGCTTGATTGAGCCAATGCACAGTGTATTTTGGATGGAAAATTCATTTGTGTGTTGTGATGGTGTATAGTGTAAATAAGTTAAATAAAATAATTCTTAAAAAAAAAAAAAAGGAAGAAAAAAAAGAATAAAGAAAAGTAGATTAGAGGAGGGGAGTGGACCCAGAAATGAGCACCGAGCATTCAGAAAGGGTGTTTCCTAGAGTCGTGGTGGCAAAGCCATTTGTCCAACCACTATTTATGGAGAAGTTGCCAGATGCTGGGCTCTTTTTGAGGTTCTACAGATAGAGCCATGAACAACACACTGCAGAGCCTGCTTTTACTTGGAGTTCACAGTCTAACGGGGGACATAAGTGATAAAAGAAATTAACAAAGTTTTAGGGTTGGCCCTGTGGCCTGGTAATTGGGGCTGCCAGATCCCATTGACCAACCATGTCATTTAAGTCCTGGATCCAGCAGCTTGAGAAACACACTAGGCACATGTGCGTGTGTGCCCAAAGTCTTAAAAGGGAGAGATGGAGGAGAAGGAATTGCGGCGTGACCATGCCTTATGGGGCGTGCTTTCTCCCCTTCTGTCTCTCTAGCTCTCTCTGAGGAGTACGTATGCCCTCTAGCAAATAAATAAATACAATTTTTAACTAAAAAAAAATTTTAGACAATGCAAGGGATAAGTAAGGGGGAAATAATACTACATGAGAACAATACAATGACCTGTTATTTCTAATATGGTTCATCTGAGAAACACTGAGGACACCACTCAATGTCCTTTCACTCTTTGAGGGTGATCCTAATTCCCCATCCTTCCCCCAACAGAACCTCCAGCCATTTACCACAGCAGCTGCTCACTGGAGAGAGGAAACAGTCGCCAAGTCTTTGGGTCCGTTGGATATGAGATCTGCCAGGTATCACAGGGGCCCTGCCAGGCACTGAGGCCCCTGTCTCAGTGACATATACAGAGGCAAACGGGCCTGCCCAAATTCATCTCACAGGTGAGCCCCGAGTCCACGGACCACTCTGTGGTCACTGTGCCGGTCCTTGAGGACATCAGGGTGGACACCTCCCAGCTGAGGGGCCTCTTGTGGTTTCTCTGGGCCTGTGGAATAAGGACAGCTGTGATAAGAGGGTTGAAGCCGAAGCCCCCAAAACTGTGCTTCCCTCAGCCAAGAAAGTAAACCAGAAGCAATACGACATCCCAGGAGGAAAGGCAGAGTGAAACTGGGAAAGTTAATTAGGAAATAAAAATGAAATAGTGAGACCAAGAAGCTGCGTTTCCCGTCCTGAGTCACAGCGTTAGGCCCGGCTGGAAGACCAAATGTAAAACATGACCCAGTAGCACTCACGAACGTGCAGACCGCAGTCCGCAGGCGGGCCGACGGCCCCACAAGGGTTCTTCCTGTAAATCACGGTATGTGAGACCCCACCATCAGTCTGCGGGATTGCAGGATGCTTATCTTTATGAAAATCCCACGGACTGGCTGCCAAGGTGGCTATGGGTTGACTTGAACTTGGCACAGACCTTTAACGGCACGATCCATCCCTTCAGGCACCCGTGCCTTAAACACACTCTGCAGCCGTGACCTGGAGACTCTCAGGTCTCTCGGCCCACAGACATCACTTGAGACACCACTGGGGCTTCAGATCTCCAGGACAAGGCCATTTTCTGAAGAAGTCCTTTTTTTTTTTTTTTTTTTTTTTTTGGAGAGATTTTCACTGTAGGGCGCCTGCGCTCGCCAGACAGACAGAGAGAGACATAGAGACAGAAAG
>NW_006159427.1:796791-803342 GCF_000334495.1 Tupaia belangeri chinensis
TTTTGCTATAGGGCATGTGTGCTCACCAGAAAGAGAGAGACAGAGAGACAGAAAGCGAGAAATCACCCCCCAGGGGGGATGGTCACACTGCAATCCCTCCTCCTCCATTCTCCTCTCAGGACCTTGGGCATGCATGCACAGGAGCCCAGCGTGAGTTTAAGCCACTGGGTCCGGGATTCGAACCGCGGTCAATTACATGAGAGTCCAGCGACATAGCCATTATGCCATCTGCTGGTCCCAGCCATTTTCCGAAGACACCAGTGAGCAAGGACCTCTACAAGGAATGGATAGTCCACAGGCTTGCTATCTAGGTGTGTTTAACTGCTCCTCCCACTTTCTAGCCTTTCTCTTTAAACACACTAAAGTAGGGGTCAGTGACACAGTGGTAATGCCACTGGACCCTCATGGGAAGGTCCCAGGTTTGGGTTCCAGGACCAGGAGACACATGGCACACACATGTGCGTGCCCATGAGCCAGGGTGCTGAGGCTGGGGTCAGGGTGGCATGGAGACCCTGTTGAGAGTGCTTGTCTATGTCTCTCTTTTTCTCTCTTTCTCAGAAGAAATCAACTTTAAAAAGCAAAACAAGAACAAACATGACACATGAAGGCCCAAGGTCAGTTCTGAGGACCAGGAGTGGAGGCTCATGGTGGCTGGAGGCTTGGTCCAAGCGGCCCCCTCCCGTCTGACCTCTGCTCATTTCTTCTGCAGTGGCGCCTCAGTGTGGCCGCCTCCCGGCCGCTGTGTGGTGGTGGTCGGTTTGTGCCAGGACTGGCTGCCAAGTAGCAGAGACCGGGGTCTCAGAGTACAAGATGGCTTTACATCTGAACCTCATCTTTTGCCCTCTGCGTTGTGAGTTATAAACAAAAGAATAATTCAGTGGGACCAGCAGTTAGCATAATGGCTACGTCACTGGACTCCCATGTAGCAGACTGTGGTTTGAGTCCTGGACCCGGTGGCTTAAAACTAATGCTGGGCGCAGTTGAGAGTGCTTGTCTATGTCTCTCTTTTTCTCTCTTTCTCAGAAGAAATCAACTTTAAAAAGCAAAACAAGAACAAACATGACACATGAAGGCCCAAGGTCAGTTCTGAGGACCAGGAGTGGAGGCTCATGGTGGCTGGAGGCTTGGTCCAAGCGGCCCCCTCCCGTCTGACCTCTGCTCATTTCTTCTGCAGTGGCGCCTCAGTGTGGCCGCCTCCCGGCCGCTGTGTGGTGGTGGTCGGTTTGTGCCAGGACTGGCTGCCAAGTAGCAGAGACCGGGGTCTCAGAGTACAAGATGGCTTTACATCTGAACCTCATCTTTTGCCCTCTGCGTTGTGAGTTATAAACAAAAGAATAATTCAGTGGGACCAGCAGTTAGCATAATGGCTACGTCACTGGACTCCCATGTAGCAGACTGTGGTTTGAGTCCTGGACCCGGTGGCTTAAAACTAATGCTGGGCGCATGTGCGTGCGTGCCCAAGATCCCGAGAGGAGAATGGAGGAGAAGGGATTGCGGGGTGGCCATCCCCCCTAGGAGGTGATTTCTCGCTTTCTATCTCTCTGTCTCTCTCTGTCTTTCTGGAGAGCGCACATGCCCCATAGCAAAAAAATAAAAAAATTTTAAAAACTCTCCAAAAAAAAAGAATAATTCACATTTAGATGCTGATGCCGCACAGGGTCGGGGAGGGGCAGGGTGGAGGGACTGTCCCTAGTGAGGGGAGCAGTTAGCTGATTGGTGACTGTTTACAGACTTGTTCCTTTCAAGCGTGTACTCCTTGAAATCATTGTCTTTGTAAATGTTAAAAGCCATATGAAAAAAAACCAACCACCTTGATTACTCCTCTTTGTGCTTCAATCAGCAGCATGTCAGCGTCTGAATAAACTGTAATTCCTTCACTGTGCCTGTCAAGGAGAACATTTAGGCCACATTTAAAAATATATCTTGGTAGGGGTCTCCGGAACAATTTGCAATTAAAATAATCTACTTTCTGCATTTTACTATATAAACACGGCTGCTTGATTGATGTCACAGTCTCAGGGTCTGCCCGGGCCGTCCCCACTCCTCCTGCCACTCCTGCTTCTCACAGGCCCGTGAGTGTGGAGCTGTGACTCAGTGTTCATTAGCGTGTCACTGACTTCGTAACGGAACTGGGTGCCTCCAGGGCTCAGGCTGCCAAGGTTCGCCCTCCCAGCTCCCCGACTCGGGACTGGTGTCTTAATATCAGAGACCACTTGGTTAAGGCAGAGGCTGACATGAGACCTGGGTTGACTGTGCTTTCCCCACCCCCTAGCCACAGCCCACCATGCCTGGACCTAAAGATACTCTCCTATCAGGGCATTTCCAGGGCGGGGACCAGCAGTTAATGGCTATGTCGCTGGACTCCCATGTAGTCGACCATGGTTCAAGTCCTGGACTCAGTGGCTTAAACTCACACCGGGAGCGTGTGTGTGCATGCCTAAGATCCCAAGAGGAGAATGGAGGAGAACGGATTGCAGCGTGGCCATCCCCCCTTGGGGGGTGATTTCTTGCTTTCTGTCTCTCTGTCTCTCTCTGTCTGGCGAGCGCACACGTTTAAAAATATATCTTGGTAGGGGTCTCCGGAACAATTTGCAATTAAAATAATCTACTTTCTGCATTTTACTATATAAACACGGCTGCTTGATTGATGTCACAGTCTCAGGGTCTGCCCGGGCCGTCCCCACTCCTCCTGCCACTCCTGCTTCTCACAGGCCCGTGAGTGTGGAGCTGTGACTCAGTGTTCATTAGCGTGTCACTGACTTCGTAACGGAACTGGGTGCCTCCAGGGCTCAGGCTGCCAAGGTTCGCCCTCCCAGCTCCCCGACTCGGGACTGGTGTCTTAATATCAGAGACCACTTGGTTAAGGCAGAGGCTGACATGAGACCTGGGTTGACTGTGCTTTCCCCACCCCCTAGCCACAGCCCACCATGCCTGGACCTAAAGATACTCTCCTATCAGGGCATTTCCAGGGCGGGGACCAGCAGTTAATGGCTATGTCGCTGGACTCCCATGTAGTCGACCATGGTTCAAGTCCTGGACTCAGTGGCTTAAACTCACACCGGGAGCGTGTGTGTGCATGCCTAAGATCCCAAGAGGAGAATGGAGGAGAACGGATTGCAGCGTGGCCATCCCCCCTTGGGGGGTGATTTCTTGCTTTCTGTCTCTCTGTCTCTCTCTGTCTGGCGAGCGCACATGCCCTATAGCAAAACAAACAAACAAACAAACTTCTCTCCAGGGGAACAGACCCCTAAAACCATGAAATGCTACAGACAGAAGAGAAGAGAAAGCTACCAAGCCCCACCCCTGTGGATTTTACAGGTGAAGGAACTGAATCTCAGAAACTTCACTTAGCAAGTGACGGCGTCAATGATCCAGGCTCCTGTGTCCTACACCAGTCCCTCCTCTGTGAGGTTTTATGGACAGAAATAAGCTCAGGTGGTTTCTCTCTTGGAAAAGCAAGACATATTTGCAAAGCAGTTCAGGTGCGGCACTGATTTCAGGCAGAGGAACAGGCTCCCTGACTTTTCGAGGCCAGGATGAGATCTGATATTCTCTGAGCGCTTCAGAAGATATGGAGATGATCCGATGGTGGGCAGCTGGCTGGCAGCTCCTCACTCTCCACCTGCTGTCCTGGAGCTCCACCTTCAAGTGCAGGGGCTGCCCCTTCCTCGTATCCCTTCCCCCCTGCAGTGAAGCTAGGCTGGGATGACAAGGAGAGCCTCTCACTCTCAGACCCCAAGACAGAGCAGATCCTTACACTTTGCATCCTAGGCACCTGTCCTGCTCACTGCTGTCCCTGCAGGTACATCCAAAAGGGACATGAACAGGACAATGAAAATGGTGAGGGCAGGGTGGCTTGGACAGAAGAGGGTCACCAAGATGCAGTGCAAGGGAGGGACAGCATCCTTTGCAGGAACCCAGCCTGCCACACCTGACCCTGCGTTCCCATTATAAATGGAAGGAAGGGTCCCCTTTAAAGTGGGACCATCGTGTGGCATGGTGATCGGATCCTAGATAAGGCAGCGTGAAAATCACAACAAAGGGCCGGCAGGTGGCATGTGGTTAAAGCGCTGGACTCCTACATGGCTGACCACAGTTTGAGGCCCAGACCTGGTGGCTTGCTTTCCCACTTTTCCTTTCTCTCTTTCTCTCTGGTCAAAATAAAATATTATAATAACAACAAATTAATAAGTCTTTTTTAAAATTACAACAAATAGATAAATAAATGTAAGAAAAAAACTTTTTTTTTTGGAGAGTTCTTTTTTTTTTTTTTTCCTTTTGGAGAGGTGTTTTTGTTTTGTTTTGTTTTTTGCTTTGGGGCGTGTGCGCTCGCCAGACAGACAGAGACAGAGAGACAGAAAGCAAGAAATCACCCCCCAGGGGGGATGGTCACACCACAATCCCTTCTCCTCCATTATCCTCTTGGGATCTTGGGCACACACACACACACACGCCCGGTGTGAGTTTTAAGCCACCAGGTCTGGGACGCGAACCGGGGTCGACTACATGGGAGTCCAGCGACATAGCAATTATGTTAACTGCCAGTCCCAGAAAAAAAAAAAAAACAAACTTTAAAGTGTGGGCCAGACGGTGACACAGTGGTGAAACGTTACACTTTACAAGGCTGGGAAGGTTCTGGGTTGATGTCCTGAGACCTCCCTGCACACACAGGCCTCTGGGGCTGGCTGAGGCTGGAGGTGAATCACAGCACTGAGCCCCTGTCTGGGTGTTGTCTCTTTGTCTCTCTCTCTCTCTATCAGTCTGTCTTTCTCACTCATGGGAGAAATAAATGAATAAACCTTTTTTAAAAATAAAAATAAAACTGATAAAGTTACTATTTCTACTTATACGTCGGACACTGTCACCCTTGAATCTTACGCTGAACTCTCATTCCAGGATCAGAGCGATGGGCAGAGTCTCCTCTGGAATTCCTGTCCTGGGAACAGAGCTCCTTGGGCTCCATGAGCAGGTGGGAATGGAGGAGGGCCTGAGGGTTCCATGGTGCCAACATAAATTTGTGACACAGGTAGCACATGACCCCTCTAAAAATGTCTCCAATGGGCTAGTACAATTTAGGTTCAGACTAAGTTTAATGACACAGACTGCTTGAGCCAAGTGTCACAATATTTTCCCCTGGACAGTAAGCTGCCAGGAGCCTAGAGACCCAGACAAGCAGTTTACACTTAATAAAAGTAGCCCCCGGGAACAGCAGTTGGCATAATGGCTATGTCGCTAGACTCTGATATAGTCGACCGTGGTTCGAGTCCCAGACCTGGTGGCTTGCGTGCCCAAGATCCCGAGAGGAGAATGGAGGAGGAAGGGATTGTGGCGTGGCCATCCCCCCTTGTGGGTTGATTTATCACTTTCTGTCTCTCTGTTTCTCTCTGTCTTTCTGGCGAGCACATGCGCCCTATAGCAAAAACCTCTCCTCCAAAAAATAAATAAATAAAATAAAAGTAGCTCTAGCTTGTTACAAAATAGATAGATTAATAGCCTGTGACACAGAATAACAAACTGATGAAAATGATAAGAAAAAATAGTTTCAGGGCCAGCAGGTGGCATGGTGGTTAAGGCACTGGATTCCCACATGATCAACCATGGTTTGAGTCCCAGACCTGGTGGTTTGCTTTCTTATTTTCCCTCTCTTTTCTCTCTCTGTCTCTGTGGTGAGCACACATGCCCTATAGTAAAAACTGTAAAACAATCATAATAACAATAATTACATTAAATGAATTAAGTTTCTAGTGGGCCAGCAGGTAACATGGTGGTTATAAGGTGCTGGGTTCCCACGTGGCTGACCATGTGAGTCTTGGACCTGGCAGCCTGAAAATCACGCCAGGTGTGTGTGTGTGTGTGTGTGTGGGCGTGTGGGCGTGCGTGCGTGCCCAAAATCCCAAGAGGAGGATGGAGGAGAAGGGTTTGTGGTGTGGCCATCCCCCTGGGGAGTGACTTCTCACATTCCCTCTCTGTCTCACACACCATCTTATAGCAAACAAACAAATAGTTACTAAGGACTATAGAGAGAATGTGGTTTTCAAGAACAGGATCTGCTTTTTCTGAAAATAATAATAATAATACAAGATCCTTCTGTTAGATGCCCTGGACTCTCAAATCTTCTGTTCGCATGGGCTGGAAAGAACCAGGCAGAGCTGGGGGCCTGGTGGGGGGGAAGTCTGGATTGGCTTTCTGGGATCTAACCAGGAAGCTCCCTGGTAGATGGCTGACACTGTCACAGCTGAACACCCGCTGGAAGGGAGGCACCCACCCGGCACCTCCTGCCACCTCCCGCCACTCACAGCCCAAGGCACTGTTCCTGCACCTGCTTATCCTGACCATCGGCTCACAGTGGGCTGGGCACTGTGCTTACTGAGAAGGAAGAAAGGGAGAGAAAAATAGAGAGCGGGAAGGAGGGAGGAGAAAAAGAAAGGGAGAAAGAGGGAGAGGGCGAGAGAAGGAAAGAGAAGGAAGGAAGGAGGGAGAGAGATCATGGAGAGGGAGGGAGAAAATTAGAGAGACAGAGAAGAAACACAGGTAAGAGTGAGGAAGAATCA
>NW_006159427.1:803373-807938 GCF_000334495.1 Tupaia belangeri chinensis
ACAGAGAGAGAGAATGAAAGCGAGAGAGACAGGGAGAGAGAGGAAGGGAGAGAGAGAGGGAGGAAAGGAAACGGGTGTGTGTGTGTGTGTGTGTCATCTTGACCCAGGAAGCGCAGGCTGGGGACAAGCTGCAGGGCCAGCTCCCAGGGTGCACTCTGTGTTGGTCGCAGATCCCACCCCTCCCTCACCACCTGCTTCTCTGTTCCTTCTAGAAGGAAGCACCTTACCTTATGATGGGATCGTCCCCAACTTCTAGCGTCCATCCCAGGGCCGTGCTCGTGAGAGGTACTTAAAAACCATTTTAATACCCACGATAGGTGAATTAAGCCAGAGAGACCGACGTGGAGGTGCGGGGTTCGCGAGTGCGCCCCCAAGGTGACCCGGAGCTGGGGGGAATCATCGGTCGCGTGCAGTGAGTTTGGAGTAGCAAAGCTTGAGGCCGAGCTGCTGAGAGCTTAGGAGATACCAGCCTCTGAGACGCCCGCTGCCGGCGGCGCTGAGCTGAGGCGAGAGTCTATGGGCAGCCAAACGCATCCAGAAACTAACGCTCCTGCCGCAGCGCTCTGTGGCTCTGCCCTCGCAAGGAGCAAGGAACTCCGGCACCGCATGGTCCCACCTATTGAACAGTGCAGCGTCGAAAAGGGGCATCTGGGACGCGTCCTGTAGTCGAAAGAGCTGGCAGAGTCCCAGGGGCAGAGGACGTAGTTCGGCTGCCCCATAGGAAGAAGGAAACACCTAGATGCGCACAGCCATGCTGTACCAGCGTTTGTCCTCCAGGGGGCGGGCTCCCGGGGCCCTGGAGAACCGCGGCAGCTGGGCATCCTGGCAGAGCTGAGCTGTGAAGCCACGTGTCTGTCTGTCCACTGCAGGGGCAGGTAAACCTCAATGAGCATGTGCCACGGGTTTCAGAAAGTGTATGCACACGCGCGCACACACGCTCACGCATACTGTTAACAGTGCAAAGTGCGCATTAGCTTGCTTGATTTTATTATTTTCATTTATCAACCAATTATAAACTGTGCAACTAATACCTTGTGGGGTGGCGGGAGGATCCTTGAACTCTAAAAGACTGAGAAACATAGCTCTAGTGTAAGTAGAGTCTATATTTGAGTTTTTCAAACTAAGTTTTTAAAGATTCTCACGCCATGGGACTTATCCAAACCAATAGGGGGTGTCCTTGTCATTTACAACTCTCTCGAGAGCATTTGTAGGGAGTATGGGAGTTGGGAACAAGACCCCGAGATGTACTGAAAAGGCTTTTTGTTGGACACCAAGGCACTGCAGGGGAAATTGGTAGCTACTAAAACGAACACCAGAGAAGGGAGCCGTATTCTCTCTTAAATTGGGCTCTAGTTCTACCTACGTCCACCGAAAGCCCTCAGCCAGTTTCTCCACCTCTGTCCTGTAGGAGGGTTGAGGTTGACAGACTGCATCTTTCTATTTTCCAAACAAGTGAGTTTGTGTGTGACGAGGTCCGGGGTGGGGGAGAGGAGGTAAGTAATTGTGTAAGAGCCCACCAGAGGGAGCCAAACGACTGCTTTAGAACCTTCACTGCCGGCTTCCTGTTTAGGGAGCTGCTGGGTAAAACCCACTGGGCTACCCTCCTCCGTCCCCTTCCACCTCTTCCATCCCTCCAAGATATTTTAAAACTCAGAAGAAATCACAACACTAGACATTAATATTCTGCATTGTCGTACTTAACTGCCTACAGACTTTAAACTAGTGATACTGCCGTAGTACAGCATTTAAGGGTGAAGATTATCTGCCCACTTAATAGAATAATTAAAGAGATCTTGCCTTCAGGAAAAGAGAAGTTGTAGATACACAGTGAGGAATAAATCCAGTCAAGTGTATTGGCTGGTCAGGGGATGGGGCGGGGTGGGGGGGCGGGCAGGGGATTCAAGAATCATTATTATTATAGACAACTTACCCAATTGAGCCGGTCACTATTCATACATCTTCAACTAAGCATTTTAAGCAGCTGTTTTAAAGGACTGGGGAGATGGACAGTGGATTTTTCTTTGTACACTGTGATAGGGGTTAGCGCTGCATCAGGAACCCCGGAGACAAATGATTCGGCCGCACTTCAGGCCTGTGGCTCTCTCTGAATCCACAGTATCCCCCAGTCGGCCCTGGCTGGGACGTTCTGTAGGCCGGGGACTGCTGGCAAAATGTGCATCTGAATTTTAGCCACATTCTAAAAATACCCTCCCTCCTTTTGGATACCTACCTTCACCTTTCTACTCACAACCTGGGGTTACTAGTTTCTTCTTCTGAGATCCTACACACTTTGTAACATATAACTCCCATTCTGTTACAGTTATTTTATCCCTGACTTCCATGTTAAATGGTCAGTTCCTGGAGGAAATATTATTGTCCTAGTTTGCTCCAAAGCCCCAAGACCTAGCAGGGGGCAAGGGACATACAAAGAATCAATCAGTGTTTGTGGGATAATAATATTCTTACGAAGAGGCATATAATCATAGGAACTAGGAGCTAGCAGGAATTTAGCGTGTGCCCATCTCAGTCCAAACTCTGGATATATGTTAACTCATTTTATCCTCCAAAATGCCCTATGAAACAGGTGACAGCTATTACTGTCTACATTTTACATTTGAGAAAACTGGAGCCAACATGTAGCATAGTGGTTAAGGCACTAGACTCCCACATGGCTAACCGTAGTTCAAGTCCCAGACCCGAAGGCTTGAAACTCAGACCAGGCTCATGTGCATGCATGCCCAAAATCCCAAGAGGAGAATGGAGGAGAAAGGACTGCAGCATGGCCAGAGGGTGATTTCTTACTTTCTGTTTCTCTGTGTGTATCTGGTGAGTACAAATGCCCTAGAGCAAAAATCTCTAAAAAAAAATAAATAAAATGGAAAAAAAACTGAGATGATTGACCAAGAGGATTAAGCAACTTGCCCAGGGTCATAAGGAGTATAAACTTAGACAGGGATTTGAAACCCAGGAGGCTAGTAACAGGGGCTATCCACTCAGCCATAATGCCACAAGGACCCACCCGGAGAACCCAGGATGGTCTGCGTGTGCTCTATCCTGTTTAACACCTACAGTCTACGCATGCTGATTAATTCACCATTGTTCAAGTCTTACATAGAGTCACATGCTACTTACCTCAGTCTTAAGTAAGGCCAAAAGGTATAAGCTGCTGCAGCAGGAGTCTCCTGTCCCTCAAATATAGTGGCTTACAGATCCCCAAACTGGACCGGCCATGTACCCTAGTTGTTAAGGGAGCTAGATCCCACGTGGTCAACTGATTTTGTGTTCAAAAATCCCTAGAAGATGGAGAAATGGAGAGTGGATTACAGTATGAACATGCCCCGTTGTGGAGTGCTTTCTTCCTCTCTCTCTCTCTCTCTCTCTCTCTCTCTCTCTGGTGAACACATGTGCCCTCTGTGAATTAAAAAAATCAAAAAACATTTATTTCTCACTCGTGGCATGGTCAGGGATGGAGTGTTTCCAGTCAGTGAGCAGCTCTGCTCTATGTGGTCATTCAGGAGCCGAGGCTCTCCTAACCTGAGGCCTTGCCATCCCTGAGGACCGTGTTGTCTTCTGTGAGGCTGAGGTGGAATCACACTGTGTCTAGGATGCAAAGCAGGAGGGCCAAAGAGTGCATGGGGAGGCACACTCGCTGTTTGGGAGAGAGCTCAGTCATATGCCACAGTTAACTGCTGGGAAATGAGGTTTCCTGGGCGGCTAAGCACACCAGTCACAACAGGTAAAAGGGGATTTGAGCAGGAAGTTAGCTATCTATACCATACTTGGCATGCAACCCTGTGCTGGTCCACATTTAACTCAGCACTTTTAAAAGGAAAGCTGTTATCTGTTCAGTACATGGAGAAATTACGCCAGCCTAAGGACAGAGGACATACTTCAGGTTTAGATATAGAACGTATACTGGGTTTTAAAATTTTACAACTTTAGGCAACTGTTTCTTAGATAGGACTCTGACAGCACAAACAAGAGATACAAGGGACATCATCAAAATAAAAAACTTGTATTTTAAAAGGCATCACTGGGGCCAGCAGGTGGATAAGGGCGCTGGACTCCCACATGGCCAACTACGGTTTAAGTCCTAGACCTGGTGTCTTGCTTTCTCACTTTCTCTCTCTCTTTCATTCTGTCCCTCTCTGGTCAAATTAAAATAAAGTTAAATAAAATATTTTTTTTAAAAAGTCATCACCAACAAAGTAAAAAGACGACCCACAGTATGAGAGAAAATCTTTGCAAATTAGATTTCTGATAAAGGATTTTTATCTAAAATATATTTTAAAAACTATTACAACTCAATCATAACATGACATATAATCTAGTTTTTAGAAATTTTGTCAGAAGGTATGTACACTCACTAAAGAGAGATAGAGAGAAGGGAAAAGTGAGAAAGTACCTCCCATTGGGACCAGCAGTTAGCATAATGGCTATGTCGCTATACTCCCATGTAGTCGACCGCGGTTCGAGTGCCAGACCCAGTGGCTTAAACTCACACCGGGCGTGTGTGTGTGCGTGCCCAAGATCCTGAGAAGAGAATGGAGGAGAAGGGATTGCGG
>NW_006159427.1:807969-809779 GCF_000334495.1 Tupaia belangeri chinensis
TGCGTTTTGGGCATCATACCTGGGGGGGGGGTGATTTCTCGCTTTCTCTGTATCTCTCTGTCTCTCTGGTGAGTGCATGTGCCCTATAGCAAAAACCTCTCCAAAAACAAAAAGAAAGAAAGAAAGAAAGAAAGAAAGAAAGAAAGAAAGAAAGAAAGAAAGAAAGAAAGAAAGAAAGAAAGAAAGAAGGAAGGAAAGAAAGAACCTTCCATAGAGAATGGTCACGCTGAAACCCCTTCTCCTCAATTTCTCCTTCTTTTTGGGATTTTTGGACACACATGCACACAAGCCCAACATGTTTCTCGAGTCACTCAAACCACATGGCTGGCTATGTGGAGTCCAGCTACCTTAACCACCCGGCCATGGGCTGGCCCAACCCAATTTTTTAATGGGCAAAGTGTCTGAATAAATATTTCTCTAAAGAAGATGTACAAACAACCAATGAAAAGTGCTCTGCATCTTAGCCACTAGGGAAATGCAAATCAAAACCGTGATGAGATGCCACTGCACACCCATGAGAATGACTATAATCAAAGACAGATAATAACAGGGTGAGGATGTAGAGAAATCCACACCCCCATACGCTGCTGGTGGGAATGCAAAATTGTGCAGCTGCTTTAGAGAACAGTGTGGTAGCTCCTCAAATATTTAAATATAGAGTACCATATAGCTCACTCTTTAGTACATATTCAAGAAAAAATAGGGGCCAGGTGGTGGTACCTTGGTGGCACAGCTGCACCTACATGAGAAAGGTCTAGGTTCTTAGCCCAGGACCTCCATGAACATGTAGGCAAGGGTGTGTGCATGTGATGGGGGCCAGCTGAGGCCGGGGGTAGATTGGGGTGGGTGTGTGAGGATCCTGTCGGGTGTGTCTTTCTCTCCCTCATAGAAGAAATACATTTTAAAAAGAAAAAGAAAGCATGTCCACACAAAAACCTGTACACATCTGTTCATTGCTGTGCTATTAATAACTGTCAAGATGTGGAAACAACCCAAATGTTCAATAACTGATCCGATATGTCCATATAATATAATATTATTTTGAGGAAAAAAAACAAAAATAATAAAGTCCTGGTTACATCTACAATGTGGATGAACCTTGAAAACATTAAGGGAAAGAAGGCAGCCACATAGGACCGCATATTGTGATGTTATGAAAGGCCCAGATTATGCAAATCTATAGCGACAGAAAGTAGATTAGAAGTTACCTAGAGTTGGAGAGGATCGCGGGGGTGACAGCCAATGGTAGAGTTTCTTTGGAGGAACAGAAATGTTCTAAAATGAATTGCAGAATGGAAACTGTATATAGTGAATATACTACACATACTAAAAGCCATTAAATTGTACATTTTAAATGCATGAATTGGATAGTGTGTTAATTATACCTCAATGTAACCACTAAATCATCATAGCTAGGGGCCAGGCAGTGTTGTAGAAGTCTTGGAATGCTCTGTGTGGCTGACCCGCACAGGAAGATGCTGAGGCCACATTTGGAGTTCTGCCTGAACACACTGGGTATGCGCAGGCCCCGGATCCAGGGCAGGCTGGGGCTGAGGGTGCATCACAACATAAAGATCCTGTTGAGGGTGTCTGCCTCCTTGTCTCTGTCTCTGTCTCTTTCTTTCACACTCATAAAAGAAAGAAAATTTTAAAGATTATATTTGGACTGGCCCTGTAAACTAGTTATTAAAGAAGCCAGATTCCACATGACAACCATGGCTGGAATCCTGGCCCTGGAGACTTGAAAAACAGGCCGTATACATGTGCGTATATGGGCCAAGGCCCAACAGAATGGAGAAAGGAAGAAGAG
>NW_006159427.1:809822-810373 GCF_000334495.1 Tupaia belangeri chinensis
TCTCTGATGGACTCATGTGCCTTTTTGACAATTATACCCACACACACACACAACCAGCTAGAACAATGGTCTCCAGTTAAGGGTTCAAACTTCATCATAGCTACACATGTAATTTCTTGGAGCCTGGACATGCATTGCACACGAGCAGGAAGGGAGGGACCTGTCTGAACAGGAAGGACCTCAGCAGGCCCTAAGCTTACATGAAGGAACAGCACGCAAGATGCTGGACGGAAGGTTGTCCTCCCCCAGTTTAACTCCCAGTGGCTGTTAAAAGCTTTCAGGCACAAGGAATTCTGGAAAAACCAGAGTCCATGAAACTTCCAACTCAGTATTAGGAAAAATAAACAAAAAATTGACGTCTTAATGGCAGTTACTGTCAAAATTTCAGTGTCGGGAGAGGCTCACTGGTCCCTGGTTGTCTGGCCAGGGGCCTCCTGTGATGCTTATCCCCTGGGGTCTCCCCATGTGGGACCGCAGAAATCAGAGTGGGATGTTCCTTTAGTTGGGCTGTTGGCTGGGGGGTGGGGGGAGGGCTTATCTTAGCAGCCCTA
>NW_006159427.1:811004-824594 GCF_000334495.1 Tupaia belangeri chinensis
GCATGTGATGGGGGCCAGCTGAGGCCGGGGGTAGATTGGGGTGGGTGTGTGAGGATCCTGTCGGGTGTGTCTTTCTCTCCCTCATAGAAGAAATACATTTTAAAAAGAAAAAGAAAGCATGTCCACACAAAAACCTGTACACATCTGTTCATTGCTGTGCTATTAATAACTGTCAAGATGTGGAAACAACCCAAATGTTCAATAACTGATCCGATATGTCCATATAATACAATATTATTTTGGGGAAAAAAAAAACAAAAATAATAAAGTCCTGATTACATCTACAATGTGGATGAACCTTGAAAACATTAAGGGAAAGAAGGCAGCCACATAGGACCGCATATTGTGATGTTATGAAAGGCCCAGATTATGCAAATCTATAGCGACAGAAAGTAGATTAGAAGTTACCTAGAGTTGGAGAGGATCGCGGGGGTGACAGCCAATGGTAGAGTTTCTTTGGAGGAACAGAAATGTTCTAAAATGAATTGCAGAATGGAAACTATATATAGTGAATATACTACACATACTAAAAGCCATTAAATTGTACATTTTAAATGCATGAATTGGATAGTGTGTTAATTATACCTCAATGTAACCACTAAATCATCATAGCTAGGGGCCAGGCAGTGTTGTAGAAGTCTTGGAATGCTCTGTGTGGCTGACCCGCACAGGAAGATGCTGAGTACACATTTGGAATTCTGCCTGAACACACTGGGTATGCGCAGGCCCTGGATCCAGGGCAGGCTGGGGCTGAGGGTGGATCACAACATAAAGACCCTGTTGAGGGTGTCTGCCTCCCCAAGTCCCAACAGAATGGAGAAGTGAAGAAGAGATTGTGGCACGGGCATGCCCCAGTGGGGTGGGGTGTTTCCTCCCCGTCCCCGTCTCTGATGAACTCATGCCTTTTTGACAATTATACACACACACACACAACCAGCTAGAACAATGGTCTCCAGTTAAGGGTTCAAACTTCATCATAGCTACACATGTAATTTCTTGGAGCCTGGACATGCATTGCACACGAGCAGGAAGGGAGGGACCTGTCTGAACAGGAAGGACCTCAGCAGGCCCTAAGCTTACATGAAGGAACAGCACGCAAGATGCTGGACGGAAGGTTGTCCTCCCCCAGTTTAACTCCCAGTGGCTGTTAAAAGCTTTCAGGCACAAGGAATTCTGGAAAAACCAGAGTCCATGAAACTTCCAACTCAGTATTAGGAAAAATAAACAAAAAATTGACGTCTTAATGGCAGTTACTGTCAAAATTTCAGTGTCGGGAGAGGCTCACTGGTCCCTGGTTGTCTGGCCAGGGGCCTCCTGTGATGCTTATCCCCTGGGGTCTCCCCATGTGGGACCGCAGAAATCAGAGTGGGATGTTCCTTTAGTTGGGCTGTTGGCTGGGGGGTGGGGGGAGGGCTTATCTTAGCAGCCATACGACCCACCTGTGGACAAATCCCTGGAAAAAGAAGGTTGGAGGAGCCAGCAATCAAATGGGTTTGAAAAGAAACTGAAAATCATAACAGGTATAGCATTTCTAATTACCCCCAGCTATGCTTCCTTACCAGGAAGCTGGTCTGTCTCTCCTTATACCTTCTACAATGCCAGTGTTACTGTCCTCATTTGCTCCCCATCCTTGACCCTAAATAATTTAATAGGATAAAGTAGAAAATTTGAAGCAGAAAGACCTTTCTGTCATTGCTCTGACTAGGTTTGGATTTGACCTCTGAGCTCCCTGGAAGAAAGAAAGTGGAATTATTTAAATCGTTGTCATTTTCACAAAAGAGAAAGCACACCACTTTCTCAAGATACAAACGATTTACAGATACAACAGCTAAGAAACTTTCTGACAAACTGTTTTGTTTTAGAAGATAAAATCTAGGAATGGAAAATCATTTTTCAATAAAGCAGATCATGCATTTTACTTTCTTTTATTTTATATGTGTTGCTCACAAGTTGTTGCCAAAAGAGAGAGAGAGAGAGATAATAAACCTGCAATGATTTATGAGTCTTGTAGTTCTCAGCACTGAGGTGATTAGAAAGAGGGATTAAAGGATTCCAGAGAGTGAGAATGATAAGAGCAGACTTCAAAGTATTCATGGGAAAATGAAATTAAGGTATGAGTTTATTACATGGTGCAAAAATATTAAAATCTAAGCATTTTTTTTTCCACAATAGGCATTTTCTATGAACTTTTTGAAGATCTCATGCATTTGCCTTCAAGAATGGGGCGGTAACACCATGAAATAATTTGAAACAGTAGAAATTAAGGACTAATGTGGGTAGCAATTAGGCACTTCACCTTCATTGTGGAGAAGTTTCCAGAAGGAGTGAGAAGTGAGAACCATGGTTGTAAATAAAGAAGCATCAGAATGAAGATCTGAAGACCTCATCTCAAGAATTATGACCAGCCTTCTCCAAAAGAGGGCATGAGGCTCACATCCACCCAAGGAGGGTTGGTCCGGTGCCAACCAGGACACAGAGCAGAAGTGGCCAAGCCACAGGCCTCATTACAGGACACCCATCCCCCACAACAGATGTGACCCCACCCAAACAAGAGGGTTTGGGGACAAAGGAGAGCTAAATCCCTTGGCCACCCCCAGCCCCCCAGCCCTCTCGGAATCGCTGGGGCCTCAAAGGGGCCAGGTGGCACAGAGGGCAATTCTGCCATCAGGTCCTGGGAACTGGCATTTTTAATCTGCTCAATTAGGAATGTAATGACGTCGAGCTTCCGTATGCCAGGGGGCAGGGAGGATGTGCGGACAGCCAACTGTGCTCGGCGTTGCTTAGCAAAGCTGAGGAAACTCTCCTGAAAAGCAACCTCCAGAGCAGCAAGCATTGGCTGAGAAAGAACCCGGATGTGCCCAGCGCTCCTCCCTGGCTCTCTGTCGAGTCGTGACTGCAGGATTGTGATGTCAAGGACAGGGCCACATCTCAAAAAACATTCTCACTCAGCAAAATGATACTATCTTCCTTCGCAAAGACGAAGACTATGCATGGAAGTGCTTACGCCTGATGTCTGACAGGCAGAAGGTTCGATGGAAGCTGATAGGATCCTCTTGATTCCTAGGAATTTAGGGCCTCCATTTGGTCCCTCCACCCCTCAGGGCAACATTCAGACGATGTTTCTCCTGAGACTCAAGATGGGAAGGATTCAGGCATACCATAGTGAAGACAGTGTCTCGGCAAGGAGTCAACTGTAGCCTGAAAATGTCTTGACGTTGACCGAGTTCTTCAGTAAGCCAAGGATGTCACGTCCAGGATTGCACAGTCGCACCGTACACAGGGTTTTCTTGGATTCTGTCTCATAGCGGCAGGTGGGGGGGGAGTTGTGTTTATACCCCAGAGGCTCAGCTGCCTCGTTCCCCCCTTCCTCCCTTGACCTTCTCCCTGTTTTGGAGCCCCATGGCCCACCAATCTACTATTTTGTTACCAAGGCTCTGTGGTAGGCAGAATAACGGCCCCAAATGTGTTCATGCCCTAGTCCCTGGAACACACGGCTATGTGAGTTTACATGACAAAGGGATTAGGGCTCAGATGGAATTCAATATGCTGATCAGCTGACCTTGAGATAGGGAGATTATCCTGGGTGATCCCTGCAGTCTTAAGAAAGCACAAGGTCCTGAAACGTGGGAGAAGGAGGCAGAAGAGAAGCAGAAGTTGTGATTGGAGGAAAAGTAGTGAGGTGCAGTGTCATTGGCTCTGAAGCTGAGAGACAGAGGCTACAAGCCAAGGAAGGTGGACAGACTGCAGAAGTCAAAAAAGGCAAGGAAACACGCTCCCGAGAGCCCCAGGGAGGAAGACAGCCCTACTAACACATCCGTTTTAGTCCATGGAGACCAGTCCCAGACTTCTTGTTAGTTAGTTAGTTAGTTAATTTAATGAAAGGAAAACATTCTCAGCAGGGCCCACATGCCACACCCCCAGCCCACCCCAGCCTTTTGGATCATGAGTACATGCATGCCTAGCGGGGTACAGGACAGCCTGGGGAATGAACAGCCGTCTTCCATGTGGCTTCCGGCATGGCAGTACTGTGCTAGTGCGGTGCCACCGGGGCTGGGCCTTAACCTACAAAACTGTAAGGCAAATGTATACGTGTGTGTGTGTGTGTGTGTGTGTGTGTGTGTGTGTGTGGAGAGATTTTTGCTATGGGGTGCTGCATTTGCGGAGAGACAGAAAGCAAGAAATCATCCCCCATGGGGGATGGCCATACCGCAATCTCTTCTCCTCCATTCTCCTCTAGGGATCTTGAGCACATACACACAACAAGCACCGAACATGAGTTTTAGGCTGCTGGGTCTGGGACTCAAACCATGGTTGACCACATAGGAGTCTAGCACCTTAACCACTATGCCACAAGCTGGCCCCAAATTTGTATTGTTTTAAGCCAGCCAGTTTGTGGCATTTGGTTACGGCAGCCACAGAAAGTAAACCTGGGGTCTTTCCTCTCACCCTGGTGTTGCCTGTTCTCTCTTACAGAGGTGGCAGGTGCCACCTCGGTGCGTTTTCTTTTGCTCTCGTGTAACAGACTTTCACGTGCTCCTGAGTGCCTATGCCTGCAAACAGCAGTAACTCTTCCTCCCACATGGGAAACGCCAGTGACGGCCTGAGCTAGGAATGCAGGAGGGCTGAGAAGGAGGGCTGGGAGCAGCAGTGTGGGTGTGTGCACGGCTTGCCCAGAGCGCTGTGTTCTGACCGGTAAACCTTCAGAGGCCTTCCCCGCCAGCCTCTTCATCACCACAGTCTCCATGGACTTTGTTATGGTTTGCATCCCCGGAAAGTGCGTGGGTTGAGTTTGGTTGGAAGGCACGAGGCAGAAACCTCACATCTTCAAAGTGTCAAAAGGTGAGGCCTCTGGGAGTGATGGGGGGTGGGGTCCTATGATTGGCTCCTGGTGAATTAATAAGAAAAGGGACTGAGAGACAGAGACACATGGACACACAGAGACCTGCCCTCTTGTTTTCTCATAATATGACACCCTGCATGGCCTCTGGATCCCACAAATGGAAAACCCTCACCAGAGGTGGCCCCTGGACCTTGGACTCCAGAACATGAACTAAATAAACCTCTATTTTCTTAAATTACCCAAAATCAGGTATTTTGGTTATTAGGAATGGAGCAGGGTGGAACAGGGCCCAAGATTGAAGGGAATATGTTTGTGTTAATTTTTAACTAATTTTCCCATTTAAGACACTTTTAAAATTTATGTATATCTTTCATGAGTGAGAGAGACAGAGAGAAAAAGAGAGAGAGAGAGAGAGACAAACAGCACTCCTGACAGGTGTCTATGCTGCGATCCACACCCAGCCCCAGCCCACTCCAGACGGTGAGCAAACAAGTGCCCAGCGTGTTCACAGGGGTCTCTAGATGCAAACCCAGATCTTCCCATGTGGGTCAGACCACATAAAGCACTGCACTTTACCATGTCACTCTCTCCTGCCACCCTATTTCTTAAAAACTATTTATTTATTTAACTTCACTTATTATTATTATTATTATTATTTTAAATTTGACCAGAGAGAGAAGAGAGAGAAAAAGAAAGGGAAAGTGAGAAAGCAAGCTGCCAGGTCTGGGACTTGAACCGCTGTTGGCCATGTGGGAGTCCAGTGCTCTTAACCACCATGCCACCTGCTAGTGCCTCTACCCTATTTTTGTTAATCAAAGATATATATGACTTCCAACCAAAGCTTGTGATTAATGTGAAGTAGCACAAGGCATTCTTAGAAGTCCAGGCAAAAACAAAGCCAGGAAGCTTAGGAAATCCTGCCCAGTCCTGTCTTCAGTATATGTTTGATTTCTCTACATGTTAATATTTCAAATACTTGGTATAGCTCTACTACCACTTCTGCAGCTTCCTAAAGGCCTCAGATAAGAAGAGGATAGAAGAAGGTATTTGTGTGACCTATTTACATCTAGGACTTTACCTCTCAACTTTACCTCCCCAACCCTTGCCACGAGTGTTATCTCCGAAAACTTTCAGCTCTGTGGGTGGTGGGGTTTCTTCACTGTATTGGGAGATACATTCCAAGGACAGAGTGACCTAGCAAATACACAGCAATAGCGACTGTGAGGCTTGGGGATTCGACAATCTGATACAGAGGCTTTTCCCAGTCTGTTCCTGGAAAGGAAAAGGCTAAAAATAAATCCCCTGAAATCTCCTTTTATGGGCCATCTGCTCCCACTTCCAAAAGAGTTAAAGCACATGCTTCCTGCTCATGGAAGTGTAAATTGTCAGAACCACTGTGGAAAACAGTTTGGCATTAAGCTTCTCAAGGAGAGACAGGCACCTCCAAAGACCTAGAACTTTCACTCCTTGGTTTCTACTCAAAGACATACCTGCACATGTGCACCAGGAGACATGGAGAGACCACTCATATGGCATCATTCATAATGGCCAAAGATCAGACTTTTCCAAGGCTCCTTATCAGAGCAAGTCCTTTCTCCAGGGTCAAGTTGAAGAAGCTTAATGGGTTCAAACAGCCTTGTCTTAGATTAGTTCACAATAGCTCCTCACTGAACTGGGCCAACTGGTCTACTGCACAGAGTATAGCTCTCCCAAAACCACTGATCCAGTCCAGTGATACCACTAAAATTGAGTTCATATCTCTCTGTCTATGTCCCCACTGAGATGCATAACTTGGGGGTACTTAGTCCACTCCATAAAATTCCTTAAAGGGACAGAAGTTTAAGTTCATTAAACCTCCAAATCCCTAGCACAATTCCAATGAAGTTTTAGAGTCTTCATTGTAAAGTGGGAGTATTAATGCCCACTTTGAAGGAATATATGTGAGTATAAAGCAGATAATGCATGGGAAGTGTTCACGATAGTGTCTGCCGTGTAATGAACCATCTACAGATGGGGGCTCTTTCTTTTATCCTGAAACTCATTTTTTTTCTCTAATGGTGACAGGATCAGGGAAGAAAGTAAAAGAACAGGATAATGTTAAGGAAATAAAATACCATCATAGAAATCCTGACTTCTTAGTGTATTTTATAAGAAGGCAAATACGTATAGAATGTAATTAGACAGGCACTTATCCCAGATCTTACATTCACCTGGACTACCATTGTTCCTGGAATACTTACCATTTGAGTCACTCTTAGGAGTTAAAAAATAGTCACCAGAAAGCTGGATCATTTGCTTCTTCTCAGTTTTATCCAGGGTAGTGGTTTTCCAAAGGTGGTTATTGGACCATTATGGAATTGCCTAGTGCATTTGGGTTAAGTAAAGCTAACCTAACGGTCCCCAAATTGCTGTAGCTTAATGGCATAAAGCTTCAGCTATTGCCCACCACACAGTTCAATGTGCATTTGAGGACTGTGAGGGGCAGTCTTCCCTGCACAGTCCAAGGCCAGGGCTTCCCTCCATCTAATGTCTTTCTCATCATCCAGGGCCTCAGAGTCCTCAGTGGGATGGATCCTCAGTACCCAATGGACAGATGACATGAAGAAGAAAAAGTCAGTGTAGAGGACTTCAAGAATGGCTTTAGGGACTAAGGCTAGACATCAGGAAGATCACTTTAGCCCACATTGCATCGGTCAGGACTCAATTAACAGTCCCACACAGCTGCAAGGGAGGCCGGAGACTATAGTTCAGCTCTACCCAAGAGGAAAAGGAAATAATTTTAGAGTTCTCATTGCATATCTAGAGCGCTTTATGAATTATCTCTTTTTTCAAAATTGTATAAAGCTGTACAACTTTATAATATATATATGTGTTTAAATTCTATAATATATGCATATATACACATGTATGTACTCACTCATACTTACATGTTTTCCTGATGTTACCTAGCCTACTGAATGTGAATTTCTGAGGTCCGAGAATGTGAGGTTTAAATACTTGATTTTCTTTTCTTTTTTTTTTTTTTTTTGAGAGATTTTTGCTATAGGGCATGTGTGCTCAGGGATGAGACAGAGCCAGAAAGCCAGAAAGCAAGAAAGTGAGAAATCACTCCCCCAGAAAGATAGTCATGCCACTGGCTTTTCCTCCAGTCTTTTCTCAGGATTTTGGGCACACATGCACATGCATCCGGCATGAGTTTTAAGCCACTGGTTCTGGGACTTGAACCACAATCGGCCGTGTGGAAGCCCAGTAACGTAACCATTACACCAACTGCTGGTCCCACACATGACTTTTATGGGCCTAAAACTGGAGCCCTGGCCCAGAGATGACTTCAGTGGTTCCAGCACTAAGTGTTACGTCACCTTTTCTCCCTAGGATTGCCACTGTCATTCACCTTCTCTTAGAAACCAAGCTAGGTCCCTAGCAAATTTTTGCAAATCTTTCAGAAGATTCTGCTACAACAATAATATAAAGACTTGCAAGACAGTTTTTCAACACTCAGAAGCCAACATCCTATTAAGAGTGTCAGGTCTTTTTCTCACCAATTTTATTCTTATCTAGTCAAAAGGGATTTCTTTTTTTTTTAGCGGTTTTTTTCACTATAGGGCACGTGCGTTCACCAGACAGACAGAGACAGAGAGAGACAGAAAGTGAGAAATCACGCCCCAGAGGGGATGGCCATGCTGCAATCCCTTCTCCTCCATGGCCACGCCGCAATCCCTTCTCCTTCATTCTCCTCTCGGGATCTTGGGCACGCACGCACACACACCCGGCGTGGGTTTTAAGCCACTGGGTCCGAGACGCGAACTGCGGTCCACTACGTGGGAGTCCAATGACATAGCCATTACGCTAACTGCTGGTTCCCTAGTCAAAAGGGATTTCGTAGGGCTGTACTGAGTGACGAAAGAGACACTAGCCCTACAACTCGAATCTACGTGCTGTAGGGACATTGTTAAGGTCATTGTTTAAAACCTTTTTTTTGCTTTTTTAATGAGGACACATAGAAGAAATTTCTCTCAGGTGTCAGAATCACAAGTGGTTGTTCTTCTGTGAGAAACTGGCTTACTTCTGTCTTTGACACTCACTGTGAATCATGACAGTTCTGTGTTTCCTCTTTGTGTTGTCTGCTGCAAAGTTTGGAGCCAAAATGTTAGACCATCTTGAGAAAATCCACAGAACTCAGTACCAGTGACACCTTATTTTTTTCTTACTTTTTCTTTCTTTCTTTCTTTTTACCCTAGGGGATGTACACTTGGAGAGACAGAGATGGAGGGAAAGTGAGAAATCACCCCTCAGGGAAAATGGCCACACCACAATTCCTTCCCCTCCAGTCTCCTCTTAGAATTTTGGACCTGCACATATGTCTGCCATGTTTTTCAAGCTGCCAAGTCTGGGACTTGAACTCCATAATCGGCCATGTGAGATCCGGCACCTTAACCACCATGCCACCTGCTGGCCTGGTTTTTTCTTACTTATAACCCAAATGTTCTCATCTACTTATTCTCTTATCTTGTTAAAATGTACATACATTTGCATATGCTGCTTGACATCTATTGGGTCATCAGGAAAATCATGACACATTTTTGCATAAAAGCCAGAAAAATATGTCACAATTTTCCTGACAATCTAATATTTTGAATAAGCAGGTACAAATAGATTTTTGATGATTATGGTATTGTGACAGGAAAGTGAGCAGAAATCTTGATCCTTGGTCTTTCTATCATATGTTAGCCCAAGAGAAAGGATCCCTGCAAAGTTGTGCACCAAGCCTTACTGGGTTGATTTAACCAGTACTAACAGATTCATCAGGGACTTCAGAATACATACACTAACTAAAAACACATGTATCTTTCCACGATCACTCCATCCCAGGTCCCAGTCATATGTTTTCCTAAAAGGAATCACCCTATTCTGGTCCTGAAGACAGTGAAGAACCTAAAACTATTCAAGGATTGTGGGGTGAACATTTCTTGACTTTGATAAATTTTGCTGTTTGTCAAAACTTCTCCACAATCTTTTAATCAAATGGTGAAAGGAAAGCTAAAAAGGAATTCCATATCCTTAGGATATTGTAAGATCAGGGCCAGCAGGTGGTGTGGTGGTTAAGGTGCTGGACTCCCACATGACTGACTGTGGTCTGAGTCCTGGACCTGGTGGCTTGGTTTCTCTTTCTCTCTCTTTCTCTCTCTGTCTCTCTGTCTCTTTCTAGTGAGCACATGTTTCCTATAGCAAATTTTAAGATAATAATAATTAAATGAAATTTTTTTAACACAGATATTGCAAGACTAGGGATCAGACAATGGTGCAGTGGTAAAATCCAAAGGTCTGGGAGGAAATCTCACATGGGAAGGTTCCAGGTTCATGTCTAGAGACCTCCCTGAGTGCATCGACACACATTTGATCTATGATTTGGGGACTGGATCACAGCTTCACAACTCTGATGGGGATGCTCTTTCTCTCTCTCTGTATCTTTCACTCATTAACAAATAAATAGATATTTTTAAAGCTTTTGTTTTCTAGTTTTTGTTATAGGGCACATGTATTTGCCAAAGAGAGACACAGAGAGAGAAAACAAAATGAGAAATACCCCCTGTAAGGGGATGGCCATGTGCAATTCCTCCTCCTCCAGTCTTCCTTTGAGATTTTGGGCATGTACAGACATGTACCTGGTGAGATCTTCAATCCACTGGGTCGAACACTCAAACCAGGCAGCTGGCCCTGTCAGATCCAGCACCTCAAGCTCCATGCCACCTGCTGGACCAATAGATACATTTTGTTTTTTTGTTTGTTTTTTTTTTTTAGAGAGAGAGATTTTTGTTGTAGGGTGCATGCACTCACCAGAGACAGAGAGACAGAAAGTGAGAACTCACCCCCTCCTCCAGTCTTCCCTCAGGATTTTGGGAACACAGGCACACATGCTCAGCATGAGTTTCAAGCCTCCAGGTCAGGGACTCGAACTGCAATCAGCCATGTGGGAGTCCCATGATGTACCTACTACACCATCTGCTGGTCCTAATCGATACTTTTATAAAAAAAAAAAAAGTGTGGGAACCAGCAGTTCGCGTAATGGCTATGTCGCTGGACTCCCACATAGTCAATCACGGTTCGAGTCTCGGACCTGGTGGCTTAAACTCACGCCGGGTGCATGTGTGTACGTGCCCAAGATCCCAAGAGGAGAATGGAGAAGGGATTGCGGCGTGACCATCCCCCTGGGGGGTGATTTCTCGCTTTCTGTCTCTATGTCTCTCTCTGTCTGTCTGGTGAGCGCACACACCCTATAGTGAAAATCTCTCAAAAAAAAAAGGTGTAAGATTATTACTTGGTAAAATTTTCCCATATTGTCTTTCATAAGAAAATTATGTAGGAGATTCAAAGAACGGAACTAGGGCCAGCCAGCAGATGCTGTAGCATTTATGTCACTGGACTCCACGTGGCCATCTGCAGTTCAAGTCCTGGACCCAGTGGCTTGAAACTCATGCCAGGTTTGTGTGCGTCCATGCCCAAGATCCCGGGAGGAGACTGCAGCAGCGTGGCCATCCCTTTCTCACTTTCTCTTTCACTGTTTCTCCCTCCAGTGAGCTCATGTGCCCAAGCCAAAAGAGAGAGAGAGAGAGAGAGAGAACAAACCTAGACATCCATTCATTAAAATATAGTGGTATTGTGTATTTTCATGTATTGTTCCCATTTTACACACACACACACACACACACAGAGAGAGAGAGAGAGAGAGGAAACTAGCACACACCTTGGCAGGAAATATTTAGAAAATATGAGTCTATTTCTCTTAGCAAAGGGCTGATGGTTGGAGTTAGCGAGCCCCCACGGGCCTGCCTTTACCTTCAGCACCAAGGCCAGCGCACCTGGCTCGCCTGGGCTCCCAGAACCTTCCCCATTTGGAACGCCCTCTGCGCAGAACCCCCAAAAAGAAATGCTCTTTTTCAATGAAACGTGTCTTCCTAACTCATGAATTGCACTTTATTAATTGTTCTTCATGATTGGTCACTGGTACCAGCAGGAAAGCTGTTGAACTAGAGATGAAAATGCTGCCTTTAGTGGGGACCCGCCTCCTTACACACACACACACACACACACACACACACACACACACCCTGCCAGATGGTTGAGTTCTGCTCTCTTCCCTGCTAGCAGCCTAGGCTCTCTGCAAGGGGAGGCATTAGAAGTATTTCTTGCCCCTCCTCCAATAAGGAGTGACCCCTGTGCCGGGACAGGGAGGCTGGGTAGTAGGGAGCACAAGGCTCGCTCAGGTCTCTGGTTTCCCGAGGTCTGTCCTTCCAGTCATCCCTGGACTGTGTGACTATACCTCTTGGTTTTATGGCTAACAAACTAAATCAACCAAAAAGATTGCCCTTCCCAACTAACCTAATAAACCTGTGAGGAAGACAGACCTGACATTGGTTCCCATTCCATGGGGACCGAACGCGAGAGGTTAAGCTTCTTGCCCAAGATAACACAGGAAGTCACTGGCAAAGGCGAACCGAAAGGCGGATTTCCAACCTTTTCTGCTGGTCTTTCCTGATACATGTATTTGCGTACTCTCTACACAGTCCGCAATGTGCACCCCTTCCTCCGGCCCAATTGTCTGAAAACCAAAAGAGTAGAAAATTGAAAATGAGTTGGCAGTTGGCAGAGACGTGAGGCTGAGGATTGCTGCCGCTTTTCTGCTTCCCTTTTCAGAAGCCAAAATCGACTCTGCTGTCCGTGACTGCCCCTAGCCCGGCGGCGCACCTCCTGGCCTCGGCGGGGGTTGGCGCAATCCCGGGCACCTCCAGCTGCCCCTTCTCCTTTGAGGGCCCCCAGCCGCAGAGCGCAGGGCTAAGCCGAGGCAATGCAAGGGCGACCAGAGTGCCAGTGTCCGCGCTACTGCGGCTGCCGGAGCCTTCCTGGGCGCACCGAGCGGTCCTGGGCGCACTTCCACTCGCTGGTCCAGAACGGCTGCTGGTCCGGAGCTCCACGGATGGCGGGGAGATCTATAGACAGCCGTGGAGCCCGGCCGTGCTGGAGGTCAGACTCTGAGCTGTGCAAGGAGCAGAGCCCTGGCTGCCCCGCTCTCCCTCAGTGCTTAACTTAACAGTGGTTAACACTCAGTGCCAGGGAGAAGCGCAGGGCTCTCCCCACCCCCTCCCACGTGCGCCCGGGCGCGCTTCCATCTGATTAGAATGTTTCTTCCATCTGATTATAATGACAGTAGCTTCCAAGTCATTCATTACGAGAAGAATTTTAGTCGTAAAAGAAAAAAAGAGAGTCTCACTGTAATTGTGAGTTGTAATAAATGCAAACTTCTGGTGCCTTCCTCTGCAGTATGTAAGACAGTAAAAAATGTGTCTCGTCCAAACGCACCCCCTCCCCAAGCTCATTGTGAAGCCAATCGCTAACAAAGGGGACGTGTGAATATTCAACACCGAGTCTTTCAGTTGTATTTTCCGGAATCCCTGAATCCTCCCCCCTCCCTTTCTTAAATCAGCGAATACCTGTTTACGTTTTAAAAGCACATGGAAATCGCCCGCGAGCGACCATATAATTTGATTTGCCAGGCAATCTGCAGAGCGATCGCACATCATTTATAATGTTCATTGAGCATTTTGCCTAATTGTGTCTGTCTGTGAAAGGGCAGCGCACCCCCTCCCGACCGCGAGCGGCACAAGTGGCGACATTCCCATGGAGCGGCCGCGCCGCAGCTTGCAGCATTGAGCGCGGGCGGCCGGGCCGCGCGCTTCCCCGACTGGGCGCCC
>NW_006159427.1:824609-825022 GCF_000334495.1 Tupaia belangeri chinensis
GGGCGGGCCGGACACTAATAGCTCGCGGCTCAGGTACGAGCGGGCGCCGCATTTGACTCCATTCAATTCACAACCGGCCGTGCTTGCAGGTGTCGCCTTTTGAAACCGCCATTCAGACGGCCGCTGTTCACTTCTCGCTGCGCCCCGGGTTTTGTAGAAGCGCAAGAATGGGGCTGATTATTCCTGTGCCCACATGTCGCCCCCACATGCCCCACCCGATCCGACGCGAGGCTTCCCTCGGCCAAAAGAGGCGTTTAATTAGTTCTGGGGCCTCGAAGAGCCAGCGTGGCCGACAAAGCCCTGCTCCCCAGGTAACCCCGGTTCCCTGCGGCTCCGGGAGGGGGCGCACGGCGCCAGGGCACCGAACTTGCGCCGCGCGTTTCCTCCCGCGCTTCCGCTGTTCCCCCGCCCTC
>NW_006159427.1:825143-825499 GCF_000334495.1 Tupaia belangeri chinensis
CCAGGCCAACCCGGGAGTTGGAAGCTTGGTTTGTAAAAGACAGGTGGCCCTGGCTGACTTGAGTGTGTGTGTTTTCTCGGATACTGGTCATTCTCCCCGTTCCCCGTTTCAGGGAGACGTCGGCGACTCTTCCTTCCTTATCCGCCTCTGCATCTCAGCGCCGCGTGCCCTAAGCTCAGGGCTCCCGCAGGTCTTGGGAGATGGAGAATGGCGCCCGGCTGCCGCGGCTGGTGACCTTTCCTCGGCAGCAGCGGTTGGGG
Organism: Tupaia belangeri chinensis; assembly: GCF_000334495.1. NCBI lineage: Eukaryota > Metazoa > Chordata > Mammalia > Scandentia > Tupaiidae > Tupaia > Tupaia belangeri. Next base: position 825,404 of record NW_006159427.1, read on the forward strand.
TGCCCGCGCCAGCCCGGGACGCGCGCATCAGCTGACAGGATCCGCGTGGGTTCGAGTTACTGGGCCATCTCCGTCCCAGAAACAACCGCACCCGAA
>NW_006159427.1:825553-825811 GCF_000334495.1 Tupaia belangeri chinensis
CGGCAGCCAGGATTGCGCCCCCACCAGCCTCCGCCGCGCTGGGGCCCAGACAGCCTAAACCCACCCACCAGCCTCCGCCGCGCACGGAGAGCGCCGAGCGCAGCGCCGCGGGCCAGGAGCCTGTAGTGTACCTTTGGGACAGAGTGGGCGTCGGCCGCGGGGCCGGGGCGGGGGCAAGGTCCCATCCCGCTCATTTCGTTTCTGCAAGCGTGTGAGGACGGCGCACCCCATTCGTCCCATTCGTTCCACTCACTGTGC
>NW_006159427.1:826069-829404 GCF_000334495.1 Tupaia belangeri chinensis
CTGCCACTGCGCGGGGCGGCTCTGGCTACTCTGGGGCCTGGGCAGCTTGCCTGGCGTGCACACTGTGGTCCTCAGGGGAGGTAGAAAGAACGGCGGAAGGCAGGGGCCTCCAGGGCGTTGTTTATGGCTTCATTTCATGGAGAAGGGAATCCGGAGACGCTTTGGGCTTTTGCCCATATCCGACCTGTTTCGAGGCAGAGAGAGGGGTCGCAGAGAGAGAGGGGTCACACAAAGCTGGAACCTCTCCTGGGAGGCGATCTCAGTGCTGGAGAAGGTGCATTGCTCACAGGTTAGGTTGCTTGGACACTCAGGGACCGGCCAGGATTTAACGTAAACTTCTCACTAGGCCCATCCTCTCCTTTCTGCCTTGCGTGCAAAGACCGCTTGTGTGCCTGGGCGCGTTCAACAGCTGTCGTCGGTTAAAGCGGTGGCCCTGTTTCCACGGGCCTCTCACTAGGGCCGCAGTCGTCCCTGCCCTGAAGAAACCGAGGAAGGGGCCTTCGTGCCTTTGGGCTGCAACAACAGCTGTGCCCTCAGTGGGTCACTCCTGTGCGTCTCTGTGCCAAAGTCCTGGCAAGTCAGGAACTTAAGCCCCTCAAGCTGGCTTCTAAGGCAAACTCTGAAAATGGTTTTTCCCTTCGGGAGGAGATGGTACATGGCATTTACTTCCTAGGTCGGCCCTCGGAAGCCTTCTTATGCCCCAATACTGAATTGCAGCACAGACACATACGCGTGTGCACGCGCGCGCACACACACACACACACACACAGTGCTGCTATATTACGACAGACAATTTTCTAATAAATTAGTAAGGCCGAAAGTGTTTAATGATTTTTCAGGGCCAATTCTAAAAAGAGGACGAAGCAGGCAGAAATCTGGGCGGGGTCTATAGGGACTTTAAAACGGTTGTAGAGATGGTTGTAGACACGCGCGCTTTTTTCCCCCAAAAGAATGACGTCACACACACACACACGCGTGTGCGCGCGCGCGCACACACACACACACACACACACACAGTGCTGCTATATTACGACAGACAATTTTCTAATAAATTAGTAAGGCCGAAAGTGTTTAATGATTTTTCAGGGCCAATTCTAAAAAGAGGACGAAGCAGGCAGAAATCTGGGCGGGGTCTATAGGGACTTTAAAACGGTTGTAGAGATGGTTGTAGACTGTGTGTCTAATAGGAGCTGGAAACCTTTTCTTGTTGCAGGTGCACCACCATCATCACTCAGGTGCCATCTATGATCAGTGTCGGATAAAGCTGAGCAACTTTCTTAAAGCAACAGAAAAGTTGGACCAGGGATGGTAAAAAGGATAAAGAGAATAGATACGTATCTAAAACTGATGGTTCGAGAGGACAATAAAGGGAAGAAAATAATCCATGACAATGTCCTTCTCACCTTATATAAGGAGAAAATCACTCCAGCCCTCTGTCATCACGTTTGCACGTTGAGTACTTTTTTTTTTTGAGAGGTTTCTTTTTTTTTTGCTATAGGGCACATGCGCTCCCCAGACAGAAAGAGAGAGACATAGAGACAGAAAGTGAGAAATCACCCCCCAGAGGGGATGGTCACGCCGCAATCCCTTCTCCTCCATTCTCCTCTCAGGATCTTGGGCACGCATGCACACACGCCCGGCGTGAGTTTTAAGCCACCGGGTCTGGGATGCGAACCGCGGTCGACTACGTGGGAGTCCAGCGACATAACCATTACACTAACTGCTGGTTCCCTTGAGTACGTTTTAAAAATAGATGTCTCTTGGAACCAGCAGGTGGCATGGTGCTTAAGGTGCTGGACACCCACATGGTCAGCCATGGTTCAAGTCCCAGACCTGGCAGCTTGCTGTCTCACTTTCTTTCTCTCACTTTGTCTGTCTCTGGGCAGATTAAAAACTAACAACAATAAAAATAATTTTAAAAAATGAAATAAATAGTTGTTTTGTTTTGTTTTTAGTGTCTCTATTTTCTTGCCTGTACTCACTCCTCAACACTCAGCATTCTGGACCACACGTTCACATGAAACTCATTTTTAGTGGCTTTCATGAGTAACTTCCATGTCCCCAAATTTAAGGCCAATTTATACATTAAGCTTGCTTAACATTGCAGTAACCGGCCCACAAGTTATCCTGATGCCAAAAGCAGAATCCTCACTATTTTACCTCCATCTTTCCCAAAACCCACATAGAATAAGCCACAGGTCCTAGCCATTCTCTCCCCAAAGTATCTCTCCGGTCTGCCCGGCCCTCACCCAGTTCAGGCCTTCATATTTTCTCAGCTGTCCTGCTATGGACTTTTGATTGGTCTCCTTACCTGTAAGTTTGCTTTGCCCCAATCCACTCTCCACACAGCCTAGGAGTTGATTCTTTTTTTACTGGCGGACTTAGCCATGCTACTCCTCTGCGCAAAACTCTTTGATGGTTCTCCATTCTCTGATTAATTGTTAACCAATGATAAATGTGTGCTACTTAGTGCTATTGAACTAATCGATTAATTATAAAGAATGTCCAAGATATACAGATTTTGCAAGAATGGGATAAAAACATAAATGATAGTTCTTTTCTTTTAAAAAACTATTTAATTTTATGTATTACTATTTGTTTTAACTTGTTATAAGGCACAAGAGAAAGAGCAGGGGAGAGAAAGTGAGAGAGCAAGCCACCAGGTCTGAAACTCAAACCGCATCAGCCATGTGGGTCTCCAGTGCCTCAACCACCACGCCACCTGCTGGCCCCCATAAATGATGTTTCTAATATCTTCTTATATCCCAGTAGATCATGTCTACTCTAGGAAAGACTGGAAACTCCTTAGCACAGTGTATAAGGTTTTCCATGACCTAAACCCTGTCTGCATATCCATCCTCACTATCTCTTTGCTTCCTCTGAAATAAAGTTCTGTTATTTCTTCAATTGTCATGAAAATCATTCTTTGTCTCTGTTTCATTCTTATGGCTACTTCCGATCTCCATTCCCACTAGTCCGTAAGCTCCATGAGGGAAAAAATGGTGTTTTATTGTTCTGTCACTAGTACCTATCACAGTTCCCAGCACAGAACAGACGCTCAAAAACACAACATAAACTAACACAGTCCTCTTCAGAGGCAGCCACAGTTTCTGTAAAAGGACTGGGAAGCTGAGAAAGCTGGCCAAGAGGAAATGCAAAGAATGAAGCAGCTGAGGGAACCAGCAGTTAGCGTAATGGCTGTGTTGCTGGACTCCCACGTAGTCGACCGCAGTTTGCGTCCCGGACCCGGTGGCTTGAAACTCAAACTGGGCGCATGTGCGTGCGTGCCCAAGATCCCAGGAGGAGAATGGAGGAGAAGGGATTGTGGCGTGACC
>NW_006159427.1:830007-834075 GCF_000334495.1 Tupaia belangeri chinensis
AAAAAAAAAAAAAAAGGTAAGAATGAAGCAGCTGAGCGAAGGAATCAGCAAGAGTACCGGAGAGATGGAGGGCACGCCCAGCCGTCCTCCTAACTAAGGTGTGCTGACTCAAATATAAGTTTGGGTGACCTACGAAAGAATGGGAAGCTATGGCGATTCAAAGGAGATACGGGTGGGTCGGCAGGTGGCATGGTGGTTAGGTGCTGGCCTCTCACATGACCAACTGTGGCTCAAGCTGTAGATCTGGTGTCTTGCTTTCTCACTTCCTCTGTTTCTCTCTAGAGAGCACACATGCCCTATGGCAAAAATAATAACAATAAATAAAAATAAATAAAAGATCTGGGGGCCGAATGGTAGTGTGATGGTAAAACACGGCCCTCTGAGAGGCCGACCCACGTGGGAAAGTTACTGATTGGCATCCGGAGACCTCCCTGAGTGCCCAGGGCACACTTGTGTACTCAGGGATGGCTTGTTACGGGCTTGACTTAGGCCAAGAATGGAAAGCAGTGTCATGATCCTATTGCGGGTGCTCTATCTCTCTCTTTCTGTCTCACTCATTCAAGAAATAAATATGAAAAAAATAAATAAATAAAAGGAGGGCTGGCCCCAGAGCATGGTGGTTAAGTGCAGTGCATGGAAAACCAGATCCCATCGGGGCCAGCAGGTAGCTGGATCCCGCATGGTCAACTGAGCAGTTGAGTCAGGGTCCCATGCTTGGAAAATATGATGGGCTCATGTGCCTGTCTGTCCAAAATCCATAGAGGTGAATGGAGGAGAAGGGGTTGGGGAATGGCCATCCCCCTTGGGGAATGACTTCTTACTTCGCTGTGGAGCGCCCCCGCCCATCGCCTACAGCGCTCATCTTAAAGATGGCACCTAGCGGAAGCTCACTAAGCGCTCGAAGTTGTAAACAACTTTGAGGAAGTGGTGCGCGAGGAGCGTGGAGAGCACGGGAACATCACATGCAGCCAATCCCTACCCGAGAACTGATTTCCGCGCACGTGGACAATGTCCTGATTGGTCAGGGGCCCTTTATAAGGTCCTAGGGTTGGGGAGGAAGAGAGAGCTCCTGTATTCAGAACCTGGGGGAATAAAGTGCTGAAGAGAAGACCGTCTCCGGAGTCGTCAGTTGCGCGACACTTCGCCTCTCTGTCTCTCTCCATTAAGAGCACTTACGCTTTAGCAAGTTAGAAAGATAAAGAAAAAAAAAAAAGATCTCATCTGGCTGATCACAGTTTAGAATCCTAGTCCAGTGGCTTGAAAGACATGCTGGATGTGTGGGACCCAAAATCCAGACAAAATACAGGAAAAGGGATTGCGGTGTGACCGTGCCCCACTGGGAGGTGCACTCTCTCTGGAGAGTACATGTACCCATTGGCAATACAAAATAAATACATAAAAATAAAACAGATTGACTTTCTGGTTGTTTTTAAAACTCTCTCTCTCTTTTTTGTTTTTTTGGAGAAGTTTTTGCTATAGGGTGCATGCGCTCACCAGAAAGACAGAGAGAGACAGAGAGACAGAAAGCGAGAACTCACCCCCCAGGGGGGATGGCCATGCCACAATCCCTTCTCCTCCATTCTCCTCTCGGGATCTTGGGCACACACGCACATGCGCCTGGCGTGAGTTTAAGCCACCGGGTCTGGAATTTGACCCCCAGTCGACTACATGGGAGTCCAGCGATATAGCCATTATGCTAACTGCTGGTCCCTTAAATCTCTTACAAAAACAAAAATGGATTGGTATTCCAGGTTTGACAGGGGATCTAAATGATGTGGGAAGTGCAGTTTTCTTCTATGTAATTACTCATCTGTCCTCAACTTGTAGCTTTCAGCTCAGTGGTTCAAAATGGCTGCTCCAGCTCCTCCTACTGCATCCGACCAGCGACCAGCGGGGAAAGGGAATGTGTCAATATAGGGTATTTCTTCCATTTCAAAGACTGAACACCAAAGATGATGAATCTTTTTATTTTAAGAATTATTCTGGGGCTGGCAGGTGGCATGGTGGTTGAGGGCGCTAGGCTCCCACATGGCCAACCATGGTTCAAGCCCCAGAGTTGTTGGCTTCCTTTCTCACTTTCCCTCTCTCCTTCTGTGTCTGTTTCTCTCTCTCTCTGATTAAGCTGGAAAATAATAATAAAATAAAACATAATTCTTAAAAAAAAATACTATCTTGTTTTTTTAAAAAAAATTGGTGGCTGACAGGTGGCATGGTGATTAAGGGCGTTGGACTCCTACATGGCCAACTGGTTCAAATCCCAGAACTGACAGCTTGCTTTCTCACTTCCTCTCTCTCTCTCATCAAATTAAAATAAATAAATACATAAATAAAGTTAAATAATTCTTTTAAAAAAGACATTTGACCAGAGAGGGATAGAGTGAGAGAGAGAGAGAAAGTGAGAAACCAAGTTGCCAGGTCTGGGACTCAAGCCACGGTCAGCCATGTGGAAGTCCACCACCCTTAACCACCACCTTAACCACCTGCTGGCCTCAGACAAATCTTACTTCTACTCACAACCCAGTAGTTAGAAGTTAGTGTCACAGCCACACTGACATACAAGTCAGTGAATAGGGCAACCATGTATGTGCCAGCTAAAATTCTGGGATTTTATTAGTAAAGAAAGAGGGAAAAATGGATATCAGAAAGAAATTTCAATTTTTCTTCTCTTGCTTAAAAAAAAATTGCTGAAAGGTGTGAGCACTCACTGGAGAGAGAGAGAGAGAGAGAGAGAGAAAGCACTCCCCATGGGGCATGGTCCCACCACAATCCCTTCTCTTTTATTTCTCCCTTCTTCAGGATTTTGGGCACACATGCATCCCCAGTGTGTTCCCCCAGTGTGTTGCCAGATCTGGGACTTGAACCACACATTTGGCCATCTGAGACCTAGCTGCCTTAGCCCCAAGGTACAGACTGTTCCAGAAATTTCTGGTTCTGCAACACATGCCTGGTTCCTCTGCCTTCCTGAGGTCTCACTATATCCCTGCCCTTGGATTCTAGATGATGTGCATCCCATGCCCGAGCCCCCTCCTAATGTTCAAGTTAGTTCAAGATGGCTTCCATGACTTGAAACCAAAAAAGACTTAGAACTAATCCATGAATCTGCTCAGCATGTCCACAATGAAGCAGGCGTGGAATGCTAGGTGCAATGACACAGCTATGTCAGTAAGCAAGGCCATGTTGCAGCAGCCACCCCTGGGTCTCAGCGACTCCACACAACACAAGTTTATTTCTAGTCCAGGTTACCTGTTCTCTGCGTGGTTCCTGGGGGACCTAGTCATCACAGTCACTTGAGGTCCCCAGCTGTCACCTAGTCTCCCTTGGAGTGTGTTTCCACAGTCATGACAGAAGGAGGAAGCAAAAGGGACAAACTGCCCTGGCTCTCACAACCTCCTCCCAGAAGTGACGTGTCATTTTCACTCATTTTTTATTAGCCCAATAAAGTCACTTCTCTCCTCGAAGAGGGTTGGGAAGGGCAAGCATCGTCTGCTTGGAAGAACTAGTCCCTGTGGCTTGCTCAGCCTCCCTCCAGTGAAGAGTTTGGGGCTAACCTGTTTGTAAAGCATCCAGAAAGTGCAGTAGGACCCTTCCATACCTTCCCTTCTCTTCCCAAGCCTGTCCAGCCGGAGCAGGAAAGGGTTCCCTAAGTACTGGGGTCCTGTCAGGTCAATGACAGCACAAATCCCTGACATTGTTTTATTTTTTAAATAATTACTTAATTTTATTTATCATTATTATTTAACCTGCTATAGAGCATGTGTACTCACCAGAGAGAGACAGAAATGGAGAGAGAGGGAAAGTGAGAAAAGCAAGCCACCAGGTCCAGGACTTGAACTGCAGTTGGCCATGCGGGAGTTCAATGTTTTTAACCATCATGCCACCTGCTGGTCCCCCTCATTTTGAATCAGGGTAGAGAACTAGAAAACACAGAGCGTTTGCAGTTTTGGTTCTATCTAGAACGATCTAGCACTTTCAGGAGTCTCTGCACATATTGCTAGTTCCATTTGGGACTTTCTCTTCCCCCCCTCCCCCCAGTTTGCCACAGGGTGTGTGCACTCACTGGAAAGAGAC
>NW_006159427.1:834518-851059 GCF_000334495.1 Tupaia belangeri chinensis
TCAATAAATAAATAAATAAATAAATAAATAAATAAATAAGAAAGCACCTTCTGGGAGGATGGCCATGCCATAATCCCTTCTCCTCCATTTTCCTCGGGACTTTGGGCATGCACACACACGCACCTGGCGTGTTTCTCCAGCCGCTGTGTCTGGGACTTGTCTACATGGTCAGCCATGTGAGATCCAGCCACCTTAACCTCCTCGCCACCTGCTGGCCCTCGTTTTGGATTTTTACAATGGATTTGTACCCAAATGTGGTAGATATCAAGCTTCTGAAAGGAAAAACAAAACAAAACAAACAAACAAACAAAAACACCACAGATCAGGAGGATGCGAGAATACAAAAAGACATTCTACCCTGGGGTAAATTCGGAGAAATGGGTTTCCAAAGCTGGCAAAGGCTAGATAAAGGTGAGATTCAAGGCATGGGAGGAAATCTCTGGCTAGCCCCCTACTGCTTTCAAATGACTGCAATAAGGCCACAAAAGCCACGTTCTGAAACTCCGCCCTGATTGATGGCACTACCTCTGACGGGCACGGAGGCAGCGCCCGCGAGATGGCGCCGTGGTTGCTATGTGCCGCTCATACCTTAGCGGGGCAGATGTTTTCCTTTATGGCCTCTAGCTGAGACCAATGGCCCTGAAGTAATCGGCCTTTAGAGAGGGCAGAAAGGATAATTTGGAGCACTGGGCCTTCTTTGACGACACGGGTCTTGGTGGGGCATCCATGTGGACCTCAGGAGGCTGTCCCATGCCTGGGCTGAGGGTGGGGGTGGGGGCAGGACAAAGAAAGGAGAGTGAAGGCGCAGAACCTGGGCTGGAGGTCCAGCGCCAACGCCTGGCAGACTGGCCGGCACCTGTGTTCCCAAACTGAGGAAATCCATAGGCTGTTGCACGCCCCTGGGCTCGGGCAGACATGCTCACCTCCCAGGAGCGCGCTGCGCCTTGCCACGCTCACACTCTCACACATTCGCCTAGCTCGACCTCTTCCCTGTAAGCCCTCCCTGTCCCCTCACTCCTACAGGGACTGGACCCCTCCACCTCAGCCATACCCCTACGGCTCTGTAGGCCTTCGCTTCCTCCTCTCTCTGACCATCCCATGCATGTGTTTAGGTGAAGAGTCTGCATCTGACTCATCTCTGGATCCCTCACCATTTCTTCATTTTTTTATTTTGAGAGAGAGATTTTTGCTATAGGGGGTGTGCACTCGCCAGAGAGAGACAGAAAGATACAAAGTGAGAAATCCCCCAGGGAGGATGGCCACACCACAGTCCCTTCTCTTCCATTCTCCTCTCGAGGTCTTGGGCACGCACACACATATGTCCAGTATGAGGTTTAAGCCACTGGGTCTGGGACTCGAACCACAGTTGACTATGTGCCACTGGGTCTGGGACTCGAACCATGGTCGACTATGTGGGAGTCCGGCCACATGCCATCTGCTGGTCCCTCCCTCATATTTAACATCAAACTTAAAACATGTTTCTTAAAGGGATAAATAAATTAAGGCTTAAAGCAGAATGTTTTTACATCTTCCCAGTCTTTCTGCATTGCTCATAATGTCACATATAATAATGAAAAACAATTCCCTTTTTAAAAAGAACTATTTAGTTTATTTATTATTTTTATTTTTTTAATTTGACTAGAGAGAAAGGGAAAGTGAGAAAGCAAGCTGCCAGGTCTGGGAGTTGAATCGTAGTTGGACATGTGGGAGTCCAGAGCCTTCACCATCACACCACCTGCTGGCCCAACAAATCATGTTTTAATAATTGGAGGGACAGCAAGTGGCATGGCAGTTAAGGTATCTGGATCCCACATGGCCAACTCTGTGGTTCTAGTCTCAGATCTGGCAGCCTGAAAATCACACCAGGTCATGTGTGTGCCCAAAATCCCAAGAATAGAATAGAAGAGAAAGGACTGCCATCCTCCACTGGAAAGTAATTTCTCAGTTTCTTTCGGTCTCTCTCTAGTGAGTGTACATGCCCTATAGCAAAACTAAAATAAATAAATAAATAAATAAATAAATAAATAAATAAATAAATAAATAAATAAAAATTAAGTGATTCCTCAGTCTTACATAGACAAGTAAGGCTCCAAAGTGAACAGAATGTTTATCAGAGTACAGGAACGATTTTAGAACTTCTGTTATATCTTTCACTTATCTTCTTAGAATTTCTTTTTGTGGGGGACCAGCAGGCAGCATGGTGGTTAAGGTGCTGGACACTCCCACATGGCTGACCATGGTTTGAGTCCTGGACCTGGTGGTTTGCTTTCTCACTTTCCCTTTCTCTTTCTCTCTATATGTATCTCTCTGGTCAAATTAAAAATAAAACGAATGAATAAAAGTAAATAAACAATTCTTTTAAAAAAAAAAAAGAATTTCTTTTTGTGGATGTTTAAAACTGTACCCAGTATTTTAATATAGTCTTGTTTGCATGCAGTTTTAAATACATATACATAAATTCACACTTAGAGTGCATACTGAAAATGGTAATGTCAGGAACAGCTCATCTCTCCTCCCCCACAAACAATATTTTTCTCTCCTCCTTTGATAATACTCCAAAATTTTTAAGAAAATTATTTATTTATGTTTATCTATTACTTATTTAATTTTATCTATTATTATTATTTTCCAATTTGTCACAAAGCAAGCACATTCACCAGAGAGAGAGACAGAAAGGGAAAACGAGAAAGCAAGCTACCAGGTATGGGACTTGAACTGTGGGAGTCCAGTGTCTTAACCACCATGTTTCCTGCTGGCCATAATAACACTCCAAATTTTGTTGTTGTTTTTAGAAACAGACTATTTTTATTTATTTATTTAGGTTTGTGCCATAGGACAGGAGAGACAGAGAGAAGAAAAGTGAGAAATCAAGCCACCAGGGTCTGGGACTCAATTGTGGTCAGTCATGTGAGAATCCTGCTACTTTAACCACCACGCCACCTGCTGGCCACTCGCTCTAAGTTTTAACTAGGAATGAGACCATCTAGGTCAAGTAAATTTGTCTACTTCTCTTGTAGCTAGATGGGATCAGGAGACAAATTAAACCAATTGAATCTATGTGTTTATATGTAAAATCTCCATCCATTTCATAGAAAAATAAAACAGCAAGCAATAAAATCTTTCATGAACCCTCGGTGACACATTAAATTATTATTAACAGAAAATTACTTAAATATTTGAAAATATAGGGGCCATCAGGCACTGTGGTGGTTAAAGCTCTGGACTCCCACATGGCCAACCGCAGTTTGAATCCCAGACCTAGCAGCTTGATTTCTCACTTTCTCTCTGTCTCTTTGTCTCTCTCTCTCTCTCGTGAGTGCACATGCCCTGTAGCAAATTAAAAAATAATGATAATGATAAATAACATTAATTTTTAAAAATATTTGCAAATATAAAGTTAGAATAAACTATATGCATTACTTTATGTAAGAACAAAACTAAATCAATTTTTAAAAAGCCTATAAATCGGGAACCAGCAGTGAGTGTAATGGCTATGTCACCATGGACTCCCATGTAGTCAACTGTGGTTCGCATCCCAGACCTGGTGGCTTAAACTCACGCCAGGTGCATGTGCGTGTGTGCTCAAGATCCCGAGAGGAGAATGGAGGAGAAGGGATTGCGGCGTGGCCATCCCCTCTGGGGGGTGATTTCTCGCTTTCCATGACAGACAATATGACCCTGCCGTAACGACATGTGCCACTTACAAAGCTGAATGGTGTTGGTCCCTGTCTTCAGTTCTCTGTGTGCCTGGGATGATTCGGTTCTGCCCGGTTTGATTCCACTACCACGATAGCTTTGTCTGTCTAGCTGTGTGGCTACTTCTTGACACAAGCGCAGTATCTGTGTTTCCCTTGGCCTGCAGCATGTAAAGGACCCTGTCTGGCACTACCGCTGTCTCAAACACAAAAAATGTAAGTCAGATTCAAGTCCCAAGTCCAACGGTGGGACGAGTTATAAAGCAATCATCTAGGTGGTCCAGTATGCTCAAAATGTCTGTTTTTTTTTTTTTTTAAGATGATCATCTACGTCACAAAACTGAACAATTATTGAAGTTGTGGAGCCCATGGCAAAGCAGGAAAGCCAGGTGCTCCACTACGTCCCCACCAGGAAGATCGAGCTCAGTTACAGAAACAGTCCCCTTGTTTGGAAGGGAGAAATGGCTACAGCTCTGACGCTGATTACAGAGGAACGAGCAGGTTGTGAAGCGGTGGTGTCCTACAACAATCCCGGCTTATTTTTTCTTATGTTTCCCGAGACAAACACCCTTACGTTCTCCGCAGGGCTCTGGAGAATGAAGAGTGAGAAGAAATAGCCAGCTGCTACCCCACTCCTGCACGCAAAGCCTTGGTATGAGTCCGACTCACTGCAGAACATTGCAGAGGAGAAAGACTGGTCTGTGGGCCAGCGGGTGGCGTGGGTGTTGGGGCGGCTGAATTCCACATGGATGACTGTGCAGTTTGAGTCCCAGACTCAGCAGCTTGAAAAACATGCCAAGTGCATGCATGTGCATGCCCTAAATCCCAAGAGAACGAAGGAGAAAGGACTGCAACTTGGCCATCCCCACTCGGAGGTGCTTTCTCACTTTCTCTCTCTCTTTCTCTCTCTCTTTCTGTCTCAGGTGAGTTCATGCTCCCTATAGCAAATTAAATAAATAAAAGGGACCAGGGACCAGCAGGTGGCATGGTGGTTGAGGTGCTGAACACTCCACGTGGCCAACCATGGTTCGAGTCCTGGACCTGGTGGCTTTCTTTCTCGCGTTCCCAATCTCTCTCTCTCTCTCTCTCTCTGTGTGTGTGTGTGTGTGTGTCTGGTCAAATTAAAATAAATGAATGAATAAATAAAATTAAATAAATAATTATTTTTTAAAAATAAAAGGGGCCAGCAGACAGTGGAGGTTAAGGTGCTGAACTCAGTTTGCGTCCTTGAACCCAGAGGCTTGAAAAAGCCAAGAAGGACTCCTACCTGATTAAGAGGGCTCCCATTTCTCACCAATGATGCTCAGTCATCCACCCAGTGTTTACTGAGCACCTACTACACTGCATAACACATCAAGCACCTGCCACTACATGCCTGGCATTGTTACGTGCTTTGTATGTATTCATGCACTTAATCTGCACTGTAACCCAGTAAGGTCCTGCTAGTGTAAATTCTTTTTGCATATAAAGAAGCAGAGGCACGCAGGACCAGCAGATGGTGTAATGGCTATGTTGCTGGACTCCCATGTAGTCAACCATGGTTCAAGTCCCAGACCCGGTGGCTTACACTCATGCCAGGCACGTGTGCATGCTTGCCCAAGATCCCAAGAGGAGAATGGAAGAGAAGGGATTGCAGTGTGGCCATCCCCCCTGGGGGGTGATTTCTCGCTTTCTGTCTCTCTTTCTCTCTCTGTCATTCTGGCAAACGCACACACCCTATAGTAAAATCTCTCCAAAAAAAGCAGCAGAGGCCAAGTGTAGTGGCAAAACCTGAGTCCTTACTACAAGTGTGCAGGGTGTTTGTTTCTTGGAGAGCATTATCGTGACAACTGTACCCCAGGCTCTTAGACAGCCTTCCCCAAAAACATGTTTCTGGACTAATACCAGGCCCTGCCCTGCTTGAATTAAGTATGGTCTGGCAAATGTGTCTTCAAATGTAAATTAATCTAGCTGAGGAAAGTTTGCTCCAGACAGGATTTTCAGGGAACAAGAGCAACAATGCCATGCAATATTCCAGTATCTTCAGGATCACTGAAGTGAATGAAAAGTATTATTGATAAGAAGTACAAAGAAGGGCTAGTATGGTGGCTGGATCCCACAGGGCCAACGATGCAGTTTGAATCCCAAACCCGATGGCTTGAAAAGCATGCCAGGCACATGTACATGCATACCCAAAATTCTAAGAAAAGAATGAAGAAAGGACTGCAGTGTGGCCATTCCCCTTGGGTGGCTAGGGGGGGAGCACTCTCACTTTCTCTCTCTCTCACTGTCTCTTTCTCTGGTGAGCATGAATGCCTTATAGCAAAATTTTCTTTTTTTCTTTTTTCTTAAAGAACTATTTATTTATTTAATTCCATTTGTTACTTTTTTTTAAAATTTGACCAGAGAGAAAGAGAAAGTGAGAAAGCAAGCCACCAGATCCAGGACTTGAACTGCAGTTGGCCATGTGGGAATCCACCGCCTTTAACCACCATGTCACCTGGACCCATCTTTTTTTTTTTTCTTTTTTTTTTTTAGAGAGAGATTTTTGCTACAGGGCACGTGTGCTCACCAGAGAGACAGAGAGAAACAGAGAGATAGAAAGTGAGAAATCACACCCCCGCCCCCCAGCACGATGGCCATGCCACAATCCCTTCTCCTTCATTCTCCTCTTGGGATTTTGGGCACACACACATGTGCTTGGTGTGAGTTTTAAGTTGCTAGTTTTAGGACTCAAACCGTAGTCGACCATATGGGAGTCCAGTGATATAACCATTACTTCATCTGCTGGTCCCACAAATTTTTTAAATAAATTCTAAAAATAATAAAATGATGAATTAAACAAACAAACAAAAGGAACAAAAAATTCTGAGAGATTCAGATTCACAGCCTACCAAGCAAGGAATAAAGTCAGACCGCAGAGAGAAGACAAAGGCCTTGTACGAGATGCAGAAAGTGTGAACTAAATTGAGACCCCAGACACAATAAGCAGCGTTCAGTGAGAAAGAAATGACCTAGTGATAAAGCTACACAGTGAGCCATCATGCTACAATTACAGCCTGTCAGTAAGCCACAGAAAAATCCTGCCAAGACACTGCCAAGTGAAAATATAAGTTACAGAACTAGAAATACATGGAAGAAAATAAACCAAAATGTTAGCAGCGGTCACCCTGCAGGTCATAGGATTACAGACAATGCTGGAAATGTGGTGTTTTTCATGAGTGTTCAGCAATTTTACATTTCCTTCAAATGCTAAACTTCTTTAATGGTTGTTTGATGTTGGTTTCATGCAGGGAATACTAGCATTTCACCTGCCATCCTGCACAGTATATGAGAGACTCAGATAATTGGAGAAGGGACCCACCTGTACCTGGCTGCTCTAGCGGGCCCTTACCTGTCCACTCTACCAAAGGGTTCTTTCCGTTGTTTGAAGATGGCACAAGTTAACATCTAGGGTTTCCAGAGGGCTCCTCCAGGGTTTATATGAAAAGATCAGAAACTTTAAACATTTATTTATTCATTTTAATTTGAGAGAGAGAGAAAGTGAGAAAGCAAGCCACCAGGTCCAGGACTTGCACCATGGTCCGCCATGTGGGAGTGTCCAGTGCCTTATCCACCACACCACTGGTTCCCTAAACTTTTTCTTTTAAAGAAATAAGTTTATAAGATTTTTAAAAATTCTCTCCATATATGTTTACATATTTCAAAAAGCAAAGGATACAATAGTTTATGATGAAAAATTCTAGCCACTAACTACCCACTTCCTTTCTCAATTTGTCTACTGTCATTAGTATCTTGGTATCCATCTAGAGATATTTGACTCTTATATAAATACACTTACTTATTGTACACTTACTTATTATCCTCTTTTTTTTAATTTACTTTTTTTTTTAGAGGTTTTTGCTATAGGGCGCGTGCCCTCGCCAGACAGACAGAGAGAGTCAGAGAGACAGAAAGCGAGAAATCACCCCCCAGGGAGGATGGTCACGCCGCAATCCCTTCTCCTCCATTCTCCTCTCGGGATCTTGGGCACACACGCACATGCACCTGGCATGAGCTTTAAGCCACCGGGTCCAGGACGTGAACCCTGGTCAACTACATGGGAGTCCACCGACATAGCCATTACACTAACTGCTGTTCTCCTTATTGTCCTCTTTTTAAAATGCAATTGGAGAGCCAGCCTGTGGCATGGTGGTTAAGGCAGCTAGATCATATATGGCTGACTGTGCGGTTCAAGTCCTAAAGCCGATGACTTGGAGAAATGGATCAGGTACATGTGCTTGCATGCCCAAAATCCTGAAGGGGGAAATGGAGAAGGGATTGCAGCATAACCATTTCCCACAAGGAAGGGTGCTTTCTCACTTCCTTTTCTCTCTCTCTCTGTGCCCCCTCAGAGAGTGTATGCACCTTCCAGCAAAATTTAAAAATAAACAAAATGATGCCAGCAGGTGGTATGGTGATTAAGACACTAGACTCCCACATGGCTGACTGCAGTTCAAGTCCCAGACCAGAGACTGAAAATCATGCCAGGTATGTGTGCATGCATGCCCAAAATCTCAGGAGGAGAATGAAGGAGAAGGGATCATGGTGTGGCCATGCCTTCTGGGTAGTGATTTCTCACTTTCCCTCTCACCGTCTCTTTGCAGCGTGTCTATGCACCCGATGCAAAAATCTAGTAAGTAAATAAAATGAAAGTGGGAACACACTGGTCATTCTTGCTTCTCTTACTTAACAATGTAGGGTGGAGATCATTTCACATCACGACATCAAAAGCAGCCTTATTCTTTTTTATTTGTTTATTTTTTTGGAGAGGTTTTTGCTATAGGGCACGAAAGACAGAGAGAGACAGAGAGACAGAAAGCAAGAAATCACCTCTCAGGAGGGATGGCCATGCCGCAATCCCTTCTCCTCCTTTCTCCTCTCGGGATCTTGGACACGCATGCACATCCACCCAGCATGAGTTTAAGCCACCAGGTCCGGGACTTGAACCGTGGTCGGCTACATGGGAGCTCAGCAACATAGCCACTACACAAACTGCTGGTCCTGCAGCCTCATTCTTTTTCATGGCTGCTGAATATTCTAAGGATAGACCACCATTCGCTTAATGCCCAATTGATGGACATGAAAATGGAAAACATGCATAGCTTCAAAAAGAAAAAAACTCCTATTTCTATTAAGTCCATATTTTCCCTTCCCACTGCTCACTGTGAAGACTAAGACACAGAGGACCGGTAATGATGATTTGCAATGTTTACCTTTCTATAAAGTTCAAACACGTCGCAGGATAACAAGACCGAAAGACAAAGCTCAGAGGCTTTGCTACTCATCAAATTAACCTTGGCATGACGGAAATGCTTGTTTGGATAATTATATCAGCGTTTAGGTGTTTCTCCCTTACAGGATTAATGTTCAACAACAAGAAATGCATAAGCAAGAAGTGAGGAGGCTGGTGCTCAGCATCTGGGGCTGCTCTGTGTTTCAGAGCCGGTGCTCCTGCCTCGCTCCCAGGTGGGACGTGGCCGAGCTAGCTCGCTTGCACCATGTGGGCTGACCAGCCTCAGCGTAGAGAGCGTCTCATGGGAAACCTTCCCACGTGCTACTGAAGTCCCACTGCCTTGTGCTGGAAACCCACTCATGGCACCATGGTGCCAGCTAGGTCCCTCCAGCAAGTTACTTAGCCCTTCCGCCTCTGTTTCTTCCTGTAAATGATAACAAACAGATCAGAAACAAACCACGCAGCTTAGCGTGGTGCTGTTAGGAGTGAATGAGCTAGTCCGTGTGAAAATCAGATCAAAGGGAGACATAACTTATAGAGACAAAGAAGGCAGGAAGACAGTCTATGACATGGGGCTATCGGTCACCAGACCTGGGGCTGCGCTCCGACTCCACTCACTGCCACGCAGCTTCGTCTGTTCGCCTGTTGGCTAAGGAAAGACAACCTTCAGCTTGCAGAATTGTGAGGACAAATGACAACCATATCATTTTTGAAAATTGTATTTCTTCTTCTTCTTCTTCAATTTGACGACAGAGAGAGGAAGAGTGAGAAAGGATGTTGCCAGGTGTGGGACTCGAACCACAGTCAACCATGTGGGAGTCCAGGGCCTCAACCACCATGCCACCTGCCAGCCCTGACAATTATATCTTATAAGTCCCCAAATGTGGGACCAGCATATGGCTTAATGATCATGTCACATGTGCACATGCGTGCCTAAGATCCTGAGAGGAGAATGGATGAGAAGGGATTGCGGCGTGGCCATACCCCCGGGGGTCATTTCTCACTTTCTAGCTCTCTGTCTCTGTCTTTCCAGTGAGTGCACAGGCCCTATAGCAAAGAAAACTCAAAAAAATAAAAATCCCCAAATATTCATTGCCACTTTCCCTAGCACTGGTATTTTTCCTTCTACCTATTATAGGATAAGTTGAGGGTCTTTGCCCCAAATCAAAGCACTTGTAGACTAGTGGGAAGGAGAGTACGACGTGGGCAACAGAAAACCAGAAGCGGTCATCTGGCATCTGAAGAAATGAAGTTCGCTAAGGATGAAGGAAAGGAACTCGGACTGGAATCAAGCTTGAGAATGAAGAGCTGGGTGGGGCTATTTCAAGAAAGGCTTTATAAGCCATGGGAAGGAGTTCAGCGCCTTCTAGGCCTGTCATTTCGAGGAAGGGATAAAATGCCACCTGATCAGAATGAGCCTTCTGAGTGGAGAAGTCACCTGTAATCTACAGCATGATGCTTGAAGTCGGAGAAAGTCCCCTGACCCCATACTTAATTTCTATCTTTTTTTTTTTTGTTTCTTTTGAGAGGTTTTTGCTATAGGGTACGTGCACTCACCAGACAGACAGAGAGAGACAGAGAGACAGAAAGCAAGAAATCACACCCCCCCGGGTGGGGAGGATGGCCACACCGCAATCCCTTCTCCTCTGTTCTCTTCTCGGGATCTCAGGCACGCATGCACACACGCCCAGCGTGAGTTTTAAGCCACCGGGTCCGGGATGTGAACCGCGGTTGACTACATGGGAGTCCAGCAACATAGCCATTACGCTAACTGCTGGTCCCTCCCATACTTAATTTCTCACACCTTGTCTCATGCTGAGAGTTGCTACGATGAGTGATTTGTTACTTCACCCTGACAGTGCTGTGGTCCACTCAGTAAAGCCAGGACTGTGGTGGTCGGGGCTGGAGGCCAGGAAGGTGGCCATGAGTAATCAGGGCTGGTTTAGGAGTGGCCCGCATTAGCTACTTTGCACATCAATCAACAAGGAAAGCAGAGCTGGAACCTGCCCCAGCAGCCAGTGGAATGGCTCCTGGTCGAGGCGGTCAGGATCGGCCTTCCCCTGCTGTGCAACCTCGGGAAGCCACTAAACCTCCACAGGTCTCACAGCCTTTCAGCATGAACCCTGTGACCTTATTTTCAAACCCTTTTCTAAGAATACAGGGCTTGGGGGAACCAGCAGTTAGCGTAATGGCTATGTCGCTGGACTCCCACGTAGTCGACCGCGGTTCATGTCCCGGACCTGGTGGCTTAAAACTCACGCAGGGCGCGTGTGCGTGCGTGCCCAAGATCCCGAGAGGAGAATGGAGGAGAAGGGATTACGGTGTGACCATCACCCCTGGGGGGTGATTTCTTGCTTTCTGTCTCTATGTCTCTCTCGGTCTGTCTGGCGAGCGCACGCGCCCTACAGTGAAAATCTCTCCAAAAAAAAAAAGAATACAGGGTGGGTGGGCTTAGAGGGTACTAGGCACTCTGGTAAAGGAGAAAGAGATCTCTGGCCAGGGGTGGAAGGTGTGAGAAAGAAAGAAAAATGGGAGCTGGGAGAGGACAAGCCACCTACCTGCTGTCACCCTTGTGTTTCTGAGATGAGGTGGGGTAGGGAACAGTCTGGGCTCTGGGGGACTAACACAAGCCAATTGTCATGCCAGACAGATGGTGCGTCACAGCTACAGGTATCTGCTTGCGGGCACTCAGGAGGCAAGCAGGACATGGTGGGCAGGACAGCTGCAGCCTGAGATTAGGTGCCAGCAGGGGGACACCCATACATCAGACACCATGAGAATGTCTGATGGGAGAGGCTGAAGGTCAGAGAGCCTGAAGGCCTTGTTCTGTAAAAGTGCTCTTTGTCCCATAACTGTCCTGAGAAAGACCCAGGGACCAGGGCTCCACCCCATCGGTCATTCCTAGAAGCTGCAAAAAGACTGGAAATGTGTGATGGGAAACACTCGAACAAATGTTCAGGTCCCGAGACCCCTGGGAAGAAGACAGAATAGGGGTGGTGAGAGACCGAAGTGTTGGTCTCAATGGCCCTGGCCTTCCCAGGAATTCTAGAACTAAGAACCAGGAGATGGGTCGAGGTCTATATGCAGCCAGAGGAAGCGTGGGAGGTGCCAGGCCCAGGACAACAGGGTGGTACTGAGCCCCTGTTGGAAGACTTGGGGGCCAGTCAATGGCATGGTGGTTAAGGAGGCTGGATTCCATGTGGCTAACTGAATGATTCAAGTCTCAGACTAGGTGGCTTGAAAATATGACAGGTGTGTGTATATGTGTGTGTGTGTGTGTGTGTGTGTCTAAAACCCTCAGAGGAGAATGGAGAAGAGATTGTGGTGTGAATATCCCCACTGGAGGGTGATTTTTCATGTTCCTTCTCACTGTCTCTCTGTGTCTCTCTGTGTGTCTCTCTCTGGCTAGTGTGTGTACTCTACAGTATCTTGGAAGACTTAGAAAAGTCCTGAGGCCTTGCCAGGATTTGACACTAGATGGAACCAAGTGTCTTCCTGCTGCCCACCTCAGGGATGGGATGTCATTTGTTTCTTGCAGGTTTGGAGGACGTCTCTCATGAGGACCAAAAGTGGAGAGAAGGGGAAGTCTGGGTTTAGCTGAGAATGGGGACACTTATGGCTCTAGGACCAGCTTTCGGTCCACATCCGGTACCTGGAAGCTTTGACCGAATGTCTCCGTGCCCGCGCCCCCACCCAGGGGACCCAGGAGTGCAGAGGGTGGGAGTTGAGGCCTCTGGCCTGGCATGACAAGGTCCAGTTCCAGTTTCTTCCTCATCTGACCTGTTGTTCTGGGTGGCAGCGAGCAGCCGTCCCCACTGTTGTGACCTCCAGTGACCCAGAGAAAATTCTCTTTACGAGCGGAGAAGCTTTTCTTCTTTTTATAAGAGAAAAGAACAATCATGTTTTACTTAAGGACTCTGTGTGTGTGTGTGTGTGTGTGTGTGTGTGTGTGTAAACATTTCAGGGTCTGCAGGCCTTATCCTGCTTCCCAACAAGACCAGCCTGCAGGTAGTCAGCAATTCTCCGAAAGAGGAAACTGGGGTGGGGTGGGAAGGCAAAGGAAGGGGGACAGGAAGAAGGCTGCATCTGAGAACCTGAGAACCTTCTCTTTCTCCCACGCCATGCTCATCCACGCAGCCCAGAAGCTGCCCAGAACGTCCATGCTGGCTCCACCTGGGCCCACAGACAGCCAGGTTTCCCCCGAGTAGTGCATTTCCCTTGGCTCACCTGCGAGCCCAAGGTAAATCTCTAACTCTCCACAAACACATCAAAAAATAAGTGACGTGAGGCTGGTCCCATACTACAGTGGTGACATTCCATGAATTGGAAGGTGGAGTCCATGTAGTCAACTACAGTCTGGTTCCTGGTCCTAGTGGCCTGAAAAACATGTCGGCCTGTGTGCATGTGTGCCCCAATCGTGATAGTACAGGGAGGTGGAGGAAAAATGATTGCAGTGTGACCACACCCTGTTAGGGATGTGTGCTCGCTCTCTCTCTCTCTCTCTGGTGAGCACATGCACCCTCCGGCAGTGAAAAAATTCACAAAGTGTGAGATGATTTTCTTAAAAGTGGATTGTTAAAAATCACATTGTGTGTGTGTGTATGTGGGGGGGGACCAGAAGATGGAATAATGGTTACGTTGCTGGACTCCCACATGACTGAGCATGGTTCGAGTCCCAGACCCAGAGGCTTGACACATGCTGGGCACATGTGAGTGCATGCCCAAAATTCTGAGAAGAGAAGGGAGGAGAAGGGATTGTAATGTGGCCATCCCCCCTTGGGGGGTGATTTCTCACTTTCTCTCTCTCTCTCTCTCTCTCTCTTTCTGTCTCTCTGGCAAACACACGCACCCTATAGCAAAAATCTTGCTCTCAAAAAAAAAAAATAAAATCATATTGAGGGGCCAGCAGGTGGCGTCGTGGTTAGGGTGCTGATTCACACATGGCCAACCATGGTTCAAGACCTGGACCAGGTGGCTTAAAAATCACAACAGATAAATAAATGTTTGAAAGAAAAAATCACATTGAAGGGGGCCAGCAGGTGGCACAGTGCTTAAGTTGCTAGACTCCCACATGGCTGACCACAGTCTGAGTCCCAAACCTGGTGGCTTGAAAATCATGCCAGGTGCATGCCCTGGATCCTAGAAGGAGAATGGAGGAGAAGAGATTGTAGCATGGCCACCCCCCCACACCACTGAGGGGGTGATTTCTCATATTCCCTGTCACTGTCTCTGTCTCTCTGTCTCTCCAGTGAGTGCACCCACCCTAAGGCCAAAACCTCTTAAATCACATTGAATAAAAAGATACCCATATATTAGGCTGTCCAAAAAGTCATTATGCATTTTTGCATAGAAAGAATAAGCCATGACTTGCCCTACAACCCAGTACATAATCACATCATTTGTCCCCGTCCTCCATCAGACCAATGGCATGGCCTACTCTCTCTAGACCATCGAGGTGGATCGGAGGCCGCTGTCTCGGCTGCTGCAGAGTGCCTTTGTGGGCTCATATTCTCTTCAGTGAGTGGTTATCTGGATATGGCTTTGTAGTTTGGTCATTTGTTACTCTTGCAAGTACTCAGACTGATCCAGAACATGCTTCCACTTAGTTTTAGTCTCACCAAGTAAAGGAAAGAGACGGCCTTTTCCATATAAGGGAGTTAGGGGACCAGCAGATGGTGTCATGGTCACATCACTGGACTCCCACGTAGTTAACCATGGTTCGAGTCCCGGACCCAGCAGCTTAAAACCCACACCTGGTGTGTGTGCCTGCATGTCCAAAATCCTAAGAGGAGAATGGAGAAGGGATTGTGGTGTGGCCATACCCTCGGGGGGGGAGTGTGTGTGTGTGTGTGTGTGTGTGTGTGATGTCTCACTCCCTGCCTCTCTCTCTCTCCAGTGAGTATGTGCACCCTATAGCAGAAATCTTATATATTATATATGTCGATGCACGCCTCTGCTGGCTAGACCCCAGATTTTGATGCCCCCCCACACACACACACACTCATACACACACACCCCTTCCCTCTCCTTGAGGTCAAAAACAGAAATTTGAATTTAGGGAAGTATAGCCTGGACTCTACCACAGGGAACCTGTCCCTGTTTGTATTCACTGTAGGCCAATCACCTCGTGATGGAGGGGCAGGGGGGCTGAGAGACACACACACAGGAAAGACCTTGCTGAAAACCAGGCAACCCGGTGACAGCTGTCTGGAGTTCTTGACAGCTCAAGGTAGGGTAAGCTCTCTTCTTCCAGTATTATCCATATTTTGGCCAAGAAGCACATTTATATCACTGTGCTAAGGAGCAGGGACATGGCCTTCAGGGGGTCTAAATACCCAGAGGCACCTCTTTTAGAATGGGGAGGGGGTAAGGGGAGTAAGCTAGGATGCAGGACCGAGATCCTCTCGGTCTTCGTGGAGAGAATTTGCGCCATGGCTGCGCTTCTTAATTCTCCGGGTGGTAGCTGAGGCTTGGCTTTCAACAGGAGTCGCCTGGACCTTCAACGTGTCTCTTTGTTGTCCTTAAACTGAGGAATTCATGTTACATAGCAGTCTGTGATAAAGTGTGTCTTGGGGGCAGAGTGCATACGTTTTGTGCTTGGGTTTTTAAGAAAAGAATGGTCAGGAAAGAAAAAAAAAATCATTCAGGGACGGTCCGGTGGCTAGTCAGAAAGGTGAGAGACTCTGGCTTTGAAAATGGTTCAGGCTCTGCCCTTTAACTTCAATGCCCTCCCTCCGGACTGCTCTGAGCAGACGATTCAATTGACTCCTTTTGTAGCCGGTTTATTGCTCAGAACCCCTAGGGTCTCGATTTGCTCACAGAAGAAACGTGACCCATTGAGCCGTTCTCCATGGCAGCCCCTCCCGTCTCCCCATTCCTTTTTCTGGGCAGAGCGTGGCGAAGACGGCCTCTGAGCCGGCGTTAAAGACAGTCATAGGGCATCAGTCAGGTTTGCGAGCCGCGTCCCATGGGCGCATTGTTAGATCCAGCGCGGAGTCTGGAACGCCTCCGGTGCGAGAGACCAGGTCGCCTTCCAACCCCACCCGCACACATTCCGCAAACCACTCGATTCCGTGAAAAGTCAGGGCGCAGGGCTAGAAGCCCCAAACAGAACCCAAGCCTGAGTCCGCACGCGCTTTGGGTATGGGGTGGAGAATGGACAGGCCCAACCCCTGAGCGCAGCTGCCCACGGGCTGCCCAGACTGCCAGTGGTTTCTGCTCCCATCCAGCGAGAAGCGAACGCTACGGGAACTCTTCCCGCCGTCTGGGCAGCCGCAGCGCGGCCCTAGGACCTTTTGTGGCTGCTCCCAGGCCCGGTGCGAGGCTGTCCCACCCCCAGAGCGGAAGGGCCGGGCGCAGAGCAGCGCGCAGCGGCTGGTGGCGGACGCCAAAGGCTGAAGGTGTCCCGGGAGCAGAGAGCTGGGCAGGTAGAAAATAGTCGACCTCGAGTCCCAGTCCCCGGAGGGGAGGACAGACAGGAGGAGCGGGAGGGGTCCCGGGCTGCACAGCGCCGCCCCTCTTCGCGCCCCAGGAGCTCCCAAAGAGAGAAAAGTGCCCCCAGCCACCGGCGGGCCTCCCCCCCCCCTCCCCGC
>NW_006159427.1:851231-851626 GCF_000334495.1 Tupaia belangeri chinensis
CGGGCCGCGGGGCGCCGCCCTCTCTGCCCCCAGTGCAGGTCCCAGGAGGGAGGGGCTGCCAGCCTGCGAGCGCTGCGACAGAAACCTGACAAAGCATCTCGGGCAGTCGGGTCGGCCCTCGGGCCCGCGGCGGCCAAAGCATGGACGCGGTGCTGCTAGAGCACTTCCCCGGGGGCCTGGACGCCTTCCCGTCCCCTTACTTCGACGAGGAGGACTTCTTTACCGACCAGTCCTCCCGGGACCCTCTGGAGGACGGCGATGAGCTGCTGGCTGACGATCAAGCCGAGGTGGAGGTCTTCAGCCACCAGCTGCACGAGTACTGCTACCGCGACGGGGCGTGCCTGCTGCTGCAGCCCGCGCCCCCCGCCCCGCCGCCCCCGCCCGGCGCGCCGGCC
>NW_006159427.1:851893-863147 GCF_000334495.1 Tupaia belangeri chinensis
CCAAAGGGGACCCCGCGGCGCCTGGCCATCGGCTACATCAACTCCCTCAGCGAACTGGTGCAGGCCGACCTGCCGCTGCGCGGTGGCGTGGCGGGGGGCTGCGGGGGCCCGGGCGGTGTCGGGCGCCTGGGAGGAGACAGCCCGGGCAGCCAGGCCCAGAAGGTCATCATTTGCCATCGGGGCACCCGTAAGTGCGTCCACATTCCAGCTCTGGGAGGCCAGGACAGGCACGCGAAAGGCTCAGAGGGCAGGGAAAACAGACTGAGGAGTTGACTGGGGTCGTCGGTGGGCTCCGGCAACCCGGAGCGCGAGTCAGGCATTCGTCAGGTTTTGTCCTCAGGTCTGACCTGGGCTCCGCTCAGAGCGCGCGTCCTGGGCTGCAGCTCTTGGGATTCCGGAGATGGGGTGCTGAGACTTGAAGGGAGGAGGAAGAGGGCTCTTCTAGTACCAACAAGACGCTGGCCCAGTAGGGCATCTCTGAGGGGATCCTAAAAGACCAGAGGGGGGTTTGGGTATCAGGTTGGTTGTTTACAGTCTTGTTTTCTTTTACTTCTCAGGGTCCCCTTCCCCCAGCGACCCGGATTATGGCCTTCCTCCCCTCGCAGGACACTCTCTCTCATGGACTGATGAAAAACAACTCAAAGAACAAAATATTATCCGAACAGCCAAAGTGTGGACCCCAGAGGACCCTAGAAAACTCAACAGCAAATCCTCCTTCAACAACATAGAAAACGAACCGCCCTTTGAATTTGTGTCCTGAGGAGTCCCAGACTCGGCTGAGGATCTGGTTTTGTCCTTGTGCATATTGTATATGTGAACATCTATACTGTAAATGTAATTTAAGAAGTACGTTTCTCTCATGGCAATCAACTGTTATTTATCTATTTATTACCTTGTTGAGTTAATGAAATAGATGATCTCTTAAAATATATAATTTATATAATTTATCCTGATTTTCTAAAAAAATATGCAATAGTTTACCAGCCCAATGAACTCTGTGTTGCTGGAAGAACTCCAGCCAGAAAACGCCTTGATTATTTATTGCCAGATATGGTTTATTTCTAAGCGTTGTTAATAAATGCTATTTACCTCTTTTTTAAAAAAAAAGTTATTTGTTTAGTACATGGTGGGAATAACTGTACCTTTTCAAAGAATTAACTTTAAAATGTTTAATCAGAGACTCAAACTGTCCCTGTCTAGTAAGAACCCATGTTTTATTTAGGTTTAGCCTGAAAGGAGTCGGGAAAGATAGTTAGACTCTAACTTCCACCTGCCCCAAATGGTAACACCTCTGCCTGGATTTTATTCTACCTTCCGAATGTCCTATGCGGCAAATAAGCCCTGCAGTACTTATGACTCCCGTTTTCCGGAGGGGAGAGCGAAGGCTCAGATATGTTGCTTGATTTACCCAGAGTCACCTCCACCCTGCCTACTCCTGGTGTACAAAGTGAACTGCGTCCAGGGGAGCAGGGCTTGGCTTCTAGCTGGCCAAGGGAAGGGGCCTTTCTGCTTCCGTGGGCTAAGGAGAAAGGGTTGCTCCTGAACCATGACCCGCCCCTTCAGCAGTTACAACATCATACCTAGAACTCAGACGTACTTCCTTCGGAGATGGAGCAGGGGACGGTGCTGAAACCTGGAGACCTCTCGGAGGCCTCTCAGCAAAATCCAGTGCCTTTTAGGTAAGGCTGGAAGGAGCCCGCTCGCTTCCCTGCCAGGTCTGCAGGGTTACTTTAAATTTCATTTTGCCTCCAACAGAATTTCATCTTCCAGGCCCGGCACCCTGGGGAGACGAAGAGAGCCTGGAGGGAAGGACGCAGTGTTGCCCCCTAGCGAAGGGGAGAAGGCAAGAGCGCGATCGGGGTCGTTCAGCCAAAAAGGCCGGCTCCAGCTTCTCTGCCCCCCTGCGGCTCAGGTCTCCTCACCTTTGGGCCAGAGCCCGGACGCGGGGTAGTGGGTGGCAAGGCCCAGTGCGCGCGGGGAGGCGAGATACGCAAAGCGGAAGATGCGCACCTTGGCGCGGAAACGCTCCCGGCGTGCGCAGGCCAGGCCAAGGCGCCGCGCGGCTCCTCTGTCCAGCAGCATTCGCTTGGTCGACCAAGGTATAATCGCGAATCTTCCCCAGTACCCACCGCCCTGCCGAAGACAATATGTTGGCAGCATGCTAATTGCTTTAACCTAGTTTCAGACCCACCGAGGGGTGCCCCGCGCGCCGCGGGTGCCATGGATCTCGTCCAAGAGCAATTAAAGCGAGGCCGGGAGCCCGACCCCGCAGCGCGGCTTGGCCAGACACGCGGAGATTCTGGGTCGCGAGGCTCCCAGGAGGCTCTTGGCCATGGACCCTCTCACCCCTTTCAGCCTTTGCGCTCTCTCGCTCGCTCTCACTCTCTCTCTTCTCTCTCTCTCTCTCGCTCTCGCTCTCGCTCTCGCTCCTCCCCCTAAAAGATGATTTCACACTGGAGACAGAATTTGAGAATGAGAGAAAATAATTCAATTTTGCCCTGTATTAGGGCCTCATTAAACATGAAAGTTGCTTTTACACAAATGCTTCCATCAGGCATGTAATCTCATTACGCCCATTAGAAAGTCAAATGTTAGGCAGACTTCGGCTTAATTATAAGTTATGGAAGTATTCTACCGTTTTCTTGGGCTGCGTGGACCTGTCTTTCCATTGCATTGGGCACGGTGGCACTCCACAGTTAAAACACTACAATCATTGTGATGTGGTACCTTTTATTTTGCGTGCCACTTTTTTGTGTGAGTCAATGCCTCAACACATCCTTTAGTGCGGTGCAGATGAAGCGGAAGAGCCGAGCTGAGCATGCAAAACACCAGGGTCTCTATCTTGTCACTCTTCTGTCCTGACTTGGCAAGTCCCTTTAAGCACGACCTTCAAAGAGACTGACAGCTTCTTTTTATTTACTCATAATCCATTCATTCTAGTGTAGCAATTCTTTTTTTTAAAAAAAATGCCACAGTAAAAGAAGAACAAATGTATCATTTCAGAGCCTCATTTGGCATCAAGGAGCCTGAGCTGCGGGTGCAGGGTGCAGGAGTGGTTCTTGTGGCAGGGCCAGGCAGGAGCGCCTCTGGCCTGGGGCATCTCTGGCCCGTCCATACAGCCTGGCACTGGAAGGGACATGTGGGGGCAGTTTGAATGACAGATATTCAGCGGTCCTTCTAAGTTAACATTTTTCTTCCAACTCAACCAAAAATGTATTTTGAAAAGAATGGAGTAAACAGAACTCAGGGACTGCTATGGAGAGCCTGTGTCCAGCCCAGCTCTTCTGAACCCCCAACAGCCTGGGCCCTGAAACCCAGCCCGAGACCACCAAGGGATACATATATATGTGAGTTTAAAGTGGGCTCTGACTGGTCTTGTCCGTTTAGCATAATAAAGAGGTTGCAGACCCTGTACTGCAGTGCGTTTTTGATCTCTGGTGGAGAGCTGGCTAAATCTTTCCCCAGGGGTCCAGACTCCACTGCTGGCAGTTGTGGGGGCAAGGAGCACTGGAAAGGGTTTGACAGAGTCTTACCAGAACAGAGATTGCATGGGTGCCCTCTCCTTCCCCTCTAACACACGCCCTCCCACCAAACACACATCTCCCATTCCAGCCCATCCTGCCTGGCTCCATCCTCCGTTGTCCTGCCACTGTTCCTTTGAATCAGAGCGCCCCCTACTTCATCAGTGCCCCTCATCCCCTTCCCTCTCTCTCCCTTGCAGGTGGGTCGGGTCCTCTCTCCTGAAAGTATAGTCCACGTCACAAAAAAGGATGGCTGTCTAGTTTCAGAGGCTGGGAAGTGTAGGCACCATTCCTTTTCCCTTTTTTTTTTCCTAAGGGAACTTTTAGTTATGAGGGGAGGTGGCTCTTCGAAGGAGGAGGGGGCCAAAAGGGAGAGGGGAGCAAAAAGGGGAGTGGGGGCCAAAAGGAAAGAGGGGAGCCATCTCTGCACCCTGAGCAGCATGGCCTCTGAAACGGAGCCCCCTTGTGGAGCCTCTTCCTTCCATGGGGCAGACACTGTGGGTTCATTCAAAACTCTCCTGAAGTGCTGAATTCTAGAGCCCATAGGTCCTGCAGGCAGAAACAGTAGGTGGGAAAGAGAGCGAGCCTCCCACCCCAGGCTGGGAGCAGAGCGCATAAAAGGCCTTGTGGGAACTCCTGTGAAATCGGCTGCGTGTGATTCCCAGGACTGCTCATCTGCCAGGAGCAGGATTAACGCCCCTCCGTGGAGAGGGTGTGAAGCCTCTTAAATCCATAAACTCATCCCATTTCCATTAATGGGCCTGTGCGGTGGCACCGAGTACCAGCTGCGAGGTTGAACAAACACCAGTTGAGTACTCCCTGGCGAACCTCTCTGGGAAGAGGCCTCACCCTCCCTCTCTCCCTCGCCCTCCCCTCCCACTGCCTTTCCAAAGCCTTCTGCAGCCTGTGGGAATGGTCCTAAATAATTCCACCACCAATTGCATGTTTGAGATCTGGAACCACTGGTAGGAAACGATTCCCACGACAGGATGTGAGGTCTGGCCAACAGGTGTTCGGATTTGGCCCAGGGAGATGGGGAAACCCAGGGAGAGAGACAGAGCTGCCAGAAAGCAGGCTGCTCAGGGCCTCCCGGCTTTACAGGCCGTGGAAGCCGCAGACAATCGAAATGATATCTTTATTGCTAGGTTCATGTCCTGGGCTATAACATATCAATCCCTGTCGTGCTTCTCTAGGATGCACCTGGTATTTCAAACTTGTTCTTTTTGTGCTGCTGGGTCCTGGGTTGCAGCTGCCTAAGACAAGCAAAGAGAGAGGCCCTCACAATGTCTCCAAGACTTGTTGGCATGGTTTGCCTGTCTTTAATGTACCATTAACCATTGTCTTCACACAATATGGGAACTGTAAAGCATGACATGTGTTATAATAAAACACATTTTCAATGATACACTTGGACTTGAGGCTGGGGTGCAGCAAACAAACAGGCCCAAATCTTGTTTTGTCTCCCTGGCTAAGCCTACTGGCAATTAAACTTAAGACCACGGTTTCCTCCCCCCTCCCTCCTGATCAGCCAATTAAATTTTATGTCTCCTAATTTTTCACATAGAAAAAAGTCTCAGGGCTGGCCCCGAAAGACATTGATTTTCTTGCTATCACCTGGCGCTCGGACCTTAGTTCCATTTATCAAGAAGGGAAACGTCAGGCGTTACATAAAGTGACTCTGTTACCATAAGGCTCTCACCATCCTGGCCTATTGTTTTCCCTTGTTAATAACTCATTACCAGGATTTAACAAATCAACCATTACATATGTTTTGTGTCTCCATATTTTGATCCGTACGATTAAGCAGATGTTACGATTGAAAATTCAAAAGTCCAAGGCTACTCTAGTCTGAAAGAAAGAGGGCAGCCTCAAACAACGAGCTAACAATGAGATTCAGAAGATCTTCAGAAAAACATTTACCACCAATAAACAGACTCCAACCTGCTCCATTTCAACCATTGTGTGCTTTGGGGGAATAATTAAGTTTAATAGGAATAGGTCTGGAGGGTTTTCAATGCCAAGACCACAGGTGCGGGGTGGCATGATGAATGATTTGCCTGATTTTTGCCAAGCTCAAGGGCTCTTCTCTTGGACTTTCAAGCAGATAGAAAATATTGTCATTTCTTTTAATTCACAGCATTACTTTCAAGCCGAACAAAGGCCGGGGCCGGGGGGAGGCGGGGGAAGGGCTCGGCTGTAATGAAGCGCTCTGAGGCGGAGGTGCAGCGGCGGAGGCTGTGGCGGCGGCGGAGCGCGCTGCTGCGTTGTGCGCAAGTGACTCTCCTGTGCCACACACAAAAGGCCTCCCTCTCCCCACCTTCTGCCGCCTTTCAGCCCACGGGCCCCTGCCGAGCCGGCTCCCGGCCTTCTGGCTGCCTCCCCAAGGCAGCTTGGCCTTTGGGACGTCCGCGGCTGCCAAGGCAAACCTCGCCAAACTTTCCCCAAACTCGGCCGCCTGGGGAGGGACCCTGGCCGGAGGCGCGCATGCGCCCCGCCCGCAACTCCGCGTTCCCGAGGTTCCGGAGAGCCCGGGTGGAGTCGTACGAGCATCCCCCGAGGGCAACCTAGCCCCTGCTCCCAGGACAGTCGGGGCTCGGGTGCTGTCTGTATTCCCTGGAGGCTGAAAGTGTGTGCCTGGCTCCAGGCTCTCCGCAGTTCCGCAATCTTTGCGCATGGAAGTCTCCAAGAGAGGGTCCAGAAGCCGAGGGCAGGGAGGAGGACAAACGGCCTTAAGGAGGCCACGAGGTGGTACCCGAGGCTTCCTCCAGGAGACCTGGGGCAACCACGCCCCCTTGCCGGGCGAGAAGCCCACTGGCAAACGCTTCCAGCGGATGTTGGGACCTGGAGCGCAAGTTGTGGCGAGGAGGTTTTGCTTCTGGGCCGAGGCGCCAGCACTAGAAGCCGGCAGTACCGGGGACGTCGGTTTCTGGTCGCCCCCGAGTTTCGAGCCCTTGAGAATCTACCTCCACCTCCCGGGGAGTCTTGGCCCTTGACTGATCCCCGCCACTGACCGCCAACTCCTCCCCTGGCGAGTCGGCACCTGTTCCAAACAACCTGTTGCGCCGCCATCGCTTTGGAGAGGTCCCGGCGCTCTGCTCGAGGGAACCGGGCTGTGGGGAGACCCCCAACTTCCGGAAAAGAGTTTAGGGTCTCCAACAAATGAGAGTCACCCCCTCCCTGCTTCCTGTGGCACTAGATGTGTTTCACCCCGGCTCGTGTCCCAGGAAACCTAGGCGTTCTGGGCACCCTGCACCTCGTCCAGTCTAGGGGCGTCTCAGGAAGCATTTTGTAAATTTGGGTGAAAGGATTAGACAGAAGTCGGATTAGAGACACCAAGGACTAATTAAATCCTCTTAAAAATCCTTCTCCCCTCCCACACCCCCACCGCACAACCAGATAGGAATGTGTGGTCCTCGCCCCCACCCCCCAAGCCCTCTGGCAGTGCTCATAGAGAAAGCTAGTTAGGTTTGCGCTCGCGTCGAAGACGAACTGACCCTCAGTCTCACTTTTAAAGCGAAAGTGTCCGAGTTATTTCTGGTTTTACAGTTTCTCTTCAGCGATTGTACAGGGTCCCCTTTAGCTCCTTTCTTGCTTGGGTCACTAAGCGTCTCAGAAACAGCTCATTAGTCGCCTATCTTTGGAGAGAGAGCCTTTGGAGCTGATAAATCCAGCCAGGGGATGTTTCTAGAAGGAATTTTAGTATGAAATCTAGTTGGGTGAGGGTTGGCATTTGGACTTTTCAAAACAGACGTGGAATCCTATAGGGAGACTCAAGAAATTCATCTGAAAAACCATTGGTCATGCTAGTTACAAATACAATTTAAAAAAAAAAAAAACGAGCCACTTCTACATGAAGGGCCCCCTTAGGTCAGATGCAACCCCACACCTAACACTAGTACATATAATGACACACGAGGCGTCAACGGTGGGCGTTGGTGGCAAGAGCGAACGTGTGACCCATCGAAGCAATTATTTGGGAGTTTTTCCCGTACTTTTGAAAACATCCTTGACGCCTCATTTCTTTGATGGCTGCTCAGTAGACGCCGCGAGACGGTCGCCGAGCGCCCCCCCTCCCCAGCGTTCGCCTGCGTGCAGCGCTTTCATCCAGGGCTTGAATTGTGTTGTCAACGTTTAGTAGACGAAAGAGGAGGGGGCATGAGAACGGGAGGGTATCTTGAAAAGTCTTGGAAATCGGTATATTTTGCAGGTGTAGAATGTGCCTAATAAGCATGGCTAGTGCGCGCTCCCCAATGGCGAGGGTATGACAGGGACAGCTGGCTCAGTTTTCAGTGTGAAAACACCCCCTCGGTGGACCAAACACAGCGACACTGACCTTTCTGCGGGGGGAACCAGAGATGTGCCTTTGACTGAATTAGCCATAAAGACGTCTCACTACGACTTTTGTTCCCCACGAAAGCAAAGAAATATTGCGTTTAATATGAGAAGTACTGTTCACAGCTTTTCCGTGCCCCTTAAGAAATACTACAGTGCTGATTTACTGGTGCTCTTGCCGGAGGCTGGGGTGGAGGGCTGGGGATGGAGCAGTGAGGACAGAGAAGGAGGCGGAGTTGGTGAGCTAAATTGCCTGTTGCCTGTTTCCAAAGTTCTCTCTTTGCAACTGCAAATTTATCAATCTTTTCCTCTGACAATACTTTGAAATATGTCATTGTCATCCAGACTTGTTTGATAGATTATCTGCAGGCACACAGCCTTTTCCAAGGTCAAGTTGAAGATTCTTGTTTGCTGTTTAACTGGGTTGTTTAAAAACTCAGAACAATGCCTGCCTGTTACATGTTCCCTTGTTCTCATGGGGCATTGGAAAGCAACTTTTCCTGTTGACCAGGTCTCTGGACATTTCATCCTCTGGAGCTAAATTCGGCGACCAGGCTTTGGCAATGAAATCAACAGGAGAAGGAATGAGATTTAACCTTCGTGCTTGCAGATGCCAAGGAGATTAAGCCATCTTTTGAATCTCCTCAAAGTGTGTACTAATTTTTCTCTGCAGGTCATGGGCTAGTTCTAGTCACAGGCGTCTCATTCAACTTTCTGACTTCATTTCAGTGGGAAGTTGCAAATAACCCTCTCCTAAAGCAGAAAGGCAAATCAATTGTGGCCACCCTTGTTTTTGCCAGCACACGACCTGTTGCTCTTAAAGACACTTTAAAAATAAAGTCAGCTTCTAAATTGTCAGGTCTTATGGACATATTTATTTCTGTGTTTAGTGGAAAGACTGGCTCCACAGTTTCCTCTATATCTACGATGATTGATTTTTTTTATTCAACCAACTTTTATTTACCTTGCAATAATGTTCTGGACCAATGTGATAAATTACAGATATGCAAATTTCTTTGAATGGTGTTGTAAGTGTGTCTAGCTGGAGCTGAATAACTCCTTGCAAGTCAGTCTGTGCGCGCTCAGAACCCCCGGGAGCTGATCAAAGCACCCATTCTCTTTCATCCCCGGTATTCTCCTCCAAACTATTTCGATACAATATGTTTCCATGATGCACTTAATGTGCTAGGGACATAGAACTCATTACAACCTAGCTAGTTCTGCCGACCTCTTTGTTCTGCCGCAGAAAGTCAAAGAAAAAAGGAAAAGCGCTGCCAGTTGCCAGCTTTCTGAAATGCTAAAGCATGCGTCATTTTTCACCAGGTCTCGTCTTGATATCCTCAAAAGACAAACTATGAAACCGGCCTCAGCCCTTTCTGGCATTAATTACACTGCTGTCCAGTCGATCTGTTTTTCCTATTATATGCATTTCTCAGCAGGGATTTTTTTTTTTTTTGCAAGACTTTCACAGCTGCAAGTTAAACTATGAATGCATTTTTATCACTATGGAAAAAAATAAGTGAAAAGGCTGCGAAACATACAGCAAAACTTTTGAAAGACGTCTGGTAGACAACGCACTGAGGGAAGGACTTGGGGAGGGGTGTGGCATTGCAACTTCTCTCAACCTGAAATTGACCGAGAGCCTCCGAAGTTTCCCATGCGCCTAAGTGTTCTGTGGAGACACTGCTTGTGCCATTTGAAATTCTGCTTTGGCCCCCAAATAAATCTTGAAGGTTAACATGTGTTAAAAAATCCTGCAAGGCAACAGCCTCTACTGTGTCCTTGCAGTGAGGAGGATGCGTCCAAGGCATTTCGGTCCAGGATAGTGGCACAGAGAATATAAATTTTATTTCATTTCCTCTGTTTCTGGTAGGGGTGATTGGTTGGTGGAAATGGCTGGCAGCCAGTTCTGGGAAAGATTCCAGACCTGACTCCGATTAACCCTCTCTGGTGAAACTCTGCTGGAAACCAACTCACCAGCAATTGCCATTAATCTACTTACTAATTAAGCCAATTCATTTCTAAAGGAGAAAAATTCCTTTCTTTAGCCAAACTGATGGGAGGAAATTTGAAAGAAGCGCCAAACTGTGTAACTGTAATTCAGCCAAGGACTGCGAAAACAAGGTGTTGATATATAGCAGCAGATTTAAAACAAGTTTCTAGGGCAACACTCCTTTGGAGACGGTGGCATATAGTGCATAGTAGATGAAGCTCGAATAATGCTCCATGGTGCTATGCCACCCCATGTACTTGCCTCGAAAATAACACCTCCCTCTCCAATGGAATCGTGTTCCTTTTACGCACAAAGAAATCGCCTCTCTAGCTTTCTTTTAGAGCAGAATATATCAGCTTTATGTGACAGCTACCACAAATATAT
Organism: Tupaia belangeri chinensis; assembly: GCF_000334495.1. Taxonomy (NCBI): domain Eukaryota; kingdom Metazoa; phylum Chordata; class Mammalia; order Scandentia; family Tupaiidae; genus Tupaia; species Tupaia belangeri. The sequence goes on from NW_006159427.1 coordinate 862,124, forward strand.
TTCTTGAGATGTAATAAATAGCTTCAGAAATCTGTAATCCAGAGCGTAGGATTCAGATACAGACTGTGACAGGGCCTGCCGTGGAGTGGAGGGAATGGAAAGGACCAAGCTGACCATTACGCACGGGGAGAAAAGCAAACCTGTCTTTCTGGAAAATGGTACCTGGCATTCCCGAAAGAATAGCGACACGTGAGTCTAGGTTTTCACACTTAATGGGAAGCAAAACTCCACAGTTTCTTCCATTTACTTCATATAGCTATATCTATATGTATATGTATATCTCTATCTATTTACAGCATTTATGGTACAGCCAGGAGCCCTGTGTGATGCAAGATAACAGAAAGTCTTCCTAGGGGAAATGAGTCTTTACCCTTCACCTCTTTGGGGATTGGTCGGTTTGAGAAGGCAGGAAATGGGTTTGAATCTGTGGTCCAGAGGGATTGGACCAATTAAGAGTCCAACAAGTTGAGTGCAACCAACTTTTATTCTGAAGTCTGTTCCTTCCCACCCTTAGGCACCAAAGCAAGCCTCTGAGCCTGGGGAGTGCCAGAATATAGGTGGTGGCCCCTCAGGGTCTATGCACCCCCCTCCTGCCCACCCAGTAACAGCCAGCGGTTTCCATATGGACTTGGGAAGGTGAGAGGAGGGTTCATTCTAGCGTGGAGTGGGGCGGGAATGCAGAGGGAGGGACCGACAGCTAGTTCAGAAAGGTCGGGGAGATAGCGTCCTTTGCCAGTCAGGCAGTCCGGACGCCTCTGTTCTGCCGGGTTAATCAGAAGTGTCCAACTCGTTCACCGGGCTGCTCTGGGGTAGGGATGACTTCTTCAACGGCTCTTTCATGGTTCCTGCCATCTTCCCTAAAAAAAAGAAAGAAAGAAAGAAAGAAAGAAAGAAAGAAAGAAAGAAAGAAAGAAAACAAGGAAAGATGAAGACGGAACTTTGTTTTACCTACTCTGCATAAGCCACTCCCCACTCTTCATCCGCTCTTGGAGCACATTGAGTCATTTTTAGTGGGTCCTCCCAG
>NW_006159427.1:863947-868549 GCF_000334495.1 Tupaia belangeri chinensis
AGGAATGCAGAGGGAGGGACCGACAGCTAGTTCAGAAAGGTCGGGGAGATAGCGTCCTTTGCCAGTCAGGCAGTCCGGACGCCTCTGTTCTGCCGGGTTAATCAGAAGTGTCCAACTCGTTCACCGGGCTGCTCTGGGGTAGGGATGACTTCTTCAACGGCTCTTTCATGGTTCCTGCCATCTTCCCTAAAAAAAAGAAAGAAAGAAAGAAAGAAAGAAAGAAAGAAAGAAAGAAAGAAAGAAAGAAAGAAAGAAAGAAAGAAAGAAAGAAAGAAAACAAGGAAAGATGAAGACGGAACTTTGTTTTACCTACTCTGCATAAGCCACTCCCCACTCTTCATCCGCTCTTGGAGCACATTGAGTCATTTTTAGTGGGTCCTCCCAGGCCTGGCCCTAGCCCAGGGCTTCTCAGTAACTTGGAAGAGGGTGTGGGGGGGATTTAAGTCAGACTATCACTCCTCCTGGGTCCTCAAAAAGGCTTGTGCCAGTCTTGTTTCCCTCAGAGACAGCTTTCTTTCTGCTCCAGGCAGTAGAAATGGTTTCAGGTGCTTGTGACCAAGGCCAGTCAGTGACCTTCGGAGAGTTAGGAGCCATTATAAAAGAACAAAAAAAGTGTGTATACTTTACGGTGTATGGTGGGGGCTGGGGAGGGTCTTGTGATTGGGTTCAGGGATTTAACCTCTGCAGTTTACCTGGGATTTCCATTTTCATTTGCGGTCCAGTCTCCCTCCACATGAGTAGCACGTGTTTGGGGAGGAAAGAATCAGATGGGCACCACTCTGAAATTGGGGAAGGGGAAGATGTTGCCCCCATCACCCAGGCTGGGGGTCTCTGCCCTGCAGGAAGGGACATTTACCTGGTGTGTAAATTGTGAGGAAAGCGTTGGGGGTCTGAGACAGGAAAGCCGCAACATGGGATGTGATGTTCCAGCTTTGAAGGGGAACAAAGGCCCAGAGCTAATCCCAGTGAAAGCCGGGGCGTGGAAAAGGGACAAAGGACTGCAGCCTGCGGTCACCGGTAGGTGTCAACGTGGACACTTAGAGCCGGGCAGTGGGAGAGGGGAACACAGAGCCAGGCTGTCATTCCAAGGCTTAACATGAGCAAAGATAAAAACGTGACAACCTCGGCTTTCAATGGTTGGGAGGTTCAAAGTGGAGTGCTTGTGAGTCTATCAGGTCAAGTCTTTTCTGAAGAAGGGCCTCTCTTTCTCTAGTCAAGCGTCAACCAGGGAAGCCTGGAGGGCCTTTCCCAAGGTAGCTTTTCTTACTCAAAGAATATTTCTTCAGAATAACGTCCAATTGCACTCACTGTCTCAGGTGAAGAGAAGGAGCTTTCAGATTCCTGAAAATATTATAAAGGGCATCGTTCTCTGCCTCCCAGAAGCCCCTTAATGAAGGTGGCTTCATTAAGCATTTATGAACTTGAACAGTCTACCTAAACTTTTTGGATAAAGCTCATGTATTCTTTTATGCAAATTGAATGAAAAGAAATAACATTTCCTTTTATGAAATGATGCATGCAGGCAGATGAGACTGTGGGTGCCCCGGTTTAGAAAGCACTCATCTTACAAAGAAATTCTGGGAGTAAAATGTTGAAGGAATCATGGAAACTTGGTAGAGTTAGCTATGCTTGAAGATTCCGTCTCATTATTAGCAATCAGCAGATAAGGCCCTTACCAACCAACGAATCCCCTCTATAATTTGGGATGATAACTGAGCATCCTCTACAGATACAATTCATTTACAAAGATTATCTTAGAGAATTAACAAAATTGATAGGATAACAAATTACTTTCCTCCTAAGCACTCAGACGCACTGTTTTTTCTTAAATTCTACTACTAAAAATGCAATGCAAGTATAAAACATCATAAAGTAATACAATTCTGGGTTTTTTAAGTTGAAGTAAGTCTCCTAAGAATAAAGAAAAAGGATGTAAATATCCTTAAAAGACTAATGACATTTCACAGGTAATGCAATTTAGAAAGAAACACTTCCATGTTTTCTTTTCCAACAATGTGCATTTTTGTAAACTGCTATAAATTGCAATTCAAAAGCACTGATCTCGCCGTCCCCAATCATTTTTTATACTGATCAAATGAATGCAGATACTCCCATTTGGGAGGGGCGACATGACATTTCACTTGGCAGCTCTAAACAGGTCACAGACCTTTCACAGACCCTAAGGCAGTGGGAGGGAGCTCTTTACTAAACCGTGTAACCAAATCAAACCAATGGTTACCCCTTTTCAAAACCATTGGAATGGTTTGCACAATGCTATTCACATAGCAGCACAGAAACTGAAAGGATGGTCATCCAATGGAAATTTCTTTCCTTTTGTTTAAACTCGCAGAGCTCAAAAAGTAATACTTGGAGCAAAACAATTACATTGGCTATGATAAAAATCGCCAACAACGTACCTACATTTTTGTTGGCATGGTGCAGGTGAAGCCTTGGCCGTCCATTTGTATGTATATAGATGCACATGTATGTATGTATACGTATGTATATTTAGTGGCGATGTTGCTTTGTTTGAAACCTTAGGCACAAAGACACAACATGGCTGCCCTGGAGATGACCTATTGCTTTCAAGTTGCTTGAACACATCAGAATTTCCATTGTTAAGGTTGATTAATTGAAACTGATAAGTTACCATGAATAAAGATTGTTTTTCTGTTTAATGTGGTGGGCCTGATTTGGTAAATGCCTCATTCATGTAGCTTTGCAGTGCAGCATATGGGCAGGAGTCATTCAGTATCACAAACATATACAATTTATTATGCTTGTATGGGCACAACCAAAGGGGCTTTCTGTTTTAATGACAAAGTTTCAGTGAAAAATTCCATTTAAAGAGTCACTAGTAACATGACGTGTGATTTTGTAACTTATTCCTGGAGGTTCAGACTCTTGAGTTTCTGTGAATAATCTCAAAGATATAATATTTAAATATAGTTTTAAAAGGTTGTATATATTCACATCAAACCGTAGCCTTAAGTCATTTGGAATGAAGCTGAATTTATCTTCGATGTTAGCAGACCCCTATGAAGAGAAAGCGGATGCCACCCTGTGCACTGTATTATTGATAAAGTTACCACAAATGTTTCCTTGAGGTACACTAATGAGAGCTCACACAGCCCCGTTTACAGGGAAACGCAAAGAAGACTGACGGAAACATACCAACTTCCTGATGACTTTTTTTTTTCTTAATTAATAAAAGCAAAAGACAACACCTACAAAATGATTTAGGGACTGCCACATGAAAAAACAAGGGACTTTTGCATTTCTTTCACAGTTTACCAGTAACTTCCTTTACTTAAAAGCCAATGTCCTGTTAAAAAGAGTTAATCAACTACATAAAAGCTGCCATGAATATTTACCAATGAAGGTAAAGTTGCTCGTATTTTTGTGATGATGTTGTACAGAAACTTTCCTTACTTCTTTATTTATTTACTTATTTATTTATTTGCCTTTTCATTTAAGCTTGCTCCGGTAATCACTAGATAAACAGTAATGACAAAAAATACGAAAGACACGTCAATGAAGTGAAGACCGACTGTACGAACCATCAAAGAGATAGTTACCATATTCAGGCTTTAATGTCTCGGCGAATAAATTCTCTGGTCATTCATGTCCATGAAGCAGTTCAAGTTCACCCAACATTTCTCAATTAAATTAGATGGGTAATCTCAGTTCAACTCTTCTGGAGAGTAATAAACCACATTGGTCACAGTTGACCACAGCTAGTATGCGTTTTATAAAGGACTGGATGTCCATTGGAAAGCTAATCAGTACATCGTCACTTGTAAAATTCCCTCCTGCATTTTGAAGTGATAATCTGTATCTAATTTTTAAAGAAAAATTTACTCTCCTTTCACTCTTCTGAGGCCAATTTCTTTTCTGGTCCTGAATAGAGATCATTGGTGAAACAGTACCAAATAGCTTTGGTATGTGTATAACAAAAACCCACCTTCTTTGTAGAACATAACAAATTATGCAATGTTCACAGATGCACTTCGCATTGTGCCTTTTGTGAGAAAATGAAGGCCCAACTCTATTCCCCACCCCCCCTCTTTATGAAAGACTAGGCTCCCAATGCAATCTGCCCTAATCCTAGAAAAAAAATAAATACACTCAATGTGGAAACTTTAGATAGTTATTTCTAAAAGGATTTTCATCTGGACTTTAGATCTATGCAATTTTTGGAAGTATGAACTTGAAGTTACAAGTTCCTTTTTATTCAAAGAACCAGTGAGCAACTTAGGGATTGAGGATTAAAATGTTAACCGTTCTTGTAACTCACTTATTTTTAAAGAATTATTTTATTGGGAACCAGCAGTTGGTGTAATGGCTATGTCGCTGGACTCCCACGTAGTCGACTGCGGTTCGTGTTCCGGATCCGGTGGCTTAAAACTCACGCTGGGCGTGTGTGCGTACATGCCCAAGATCCCGAGAGGAGAATGGAGGAGAAGGTATTGCAGCATGACCATCCCCCCTGGGGGGTGATTTCTCGCTTTCTGTCTCTATGTCTCTCTCTGTCTGTCTGGCAAGCGCACGCACCCTACAGCGCATGCGCCCTATAGCGAAAACCTCTCCAAAAAAAAAAAA
>NW_006159427.1:868641-893403 GCF_000334495.1 Tupaia belangeri chinensis
GAGAGAGAGAGAGAGAAACCAAGCTGCCAGGTCTGGGACTCGAACCTCAGTCAACCATGTGAGTCTAGTGCTCTTAGCCACCATGCCACCTGCTGGCCCCTGTAACTCACCTTTGACACTTAAATATTTAATGGAAATGCTGTCATCACACAATTTTATACTTGAATTTATAGGTTACGAAACAAATATAGTATTTTTTTCATCGTAATTAAAAATATATATACCCTGGGAACCAGCGTGTGCGCCCAAGACCCCGAGAGGAGAATGGAGGAGAAGGCGGCGAATAAATTCTCTGGTCATTCATGTCCATGAAGCAGTTCAAGTTCACCCAACATTTCTCAATTAAATTAGATGGGTAATCTCAGTTCAACTCTTCTGGAGAGTAATAAACCACATTGGTCACAGTTGACCACAGCTAGTATGCGTTTTATAAAGGACTGGATGTCCATTGGAAAGCTAATCAGTACATCGTCACTTGTAAAATTCCCTCCTGCATTTTGAAGTGATAATCTGTATCTAATTTTTAAAGAAAAATTTACTCTCCTTTCACTCTTCTGAGGCCAATTTCTTTTCTGGTCCTGAATAGAGATCATTGGTGAAACAGTACCAAATAGCTTTGGTATGTGTATAACAAAAACCCACCTTCTTTGTAGAACATAACAAATTATGCAATGTTCACAGATGCACTTCGCATTGTGCCTTTTGTGAGAAAATGAAGGCCCAACTCTATTCCCCACCCCCCCTCTTTATGAAAGACTAGGCTCCCAATGCAATCTGCCCTAATCCTAGAAAAAAAATAAATACACTCAATGTGGAAACTTTAGATAGTTATTTCTAAAAGGATTTTCATCTGGACTTTAGATCTATGCAATTTTTGGAAGTATGAACTTGAAGTTACAAGTTCCTTTTTATTCAAAGAACCAGTGAGCAACTTAGGGATTGAGGATTAAAATGTTAACCGTTCTTGTAACTCACTTATTTTTAAAGAATTATTTTATTGGGAACCAGCAGTTGGTGTAATGGCTATGTCGCTGGACTCCCACGTAGTCGACTGCGGTTCGTGTTCCGGATCCGGTGGCTTAAAACTCACGCTGGGCGTGTGTGCGTACATGCCCAAGATCCCGAGAGGAGAATGGAGGAGAAGGTATTGCAGCATGACCATCCCCCCTGGGGGGTGATTTCTCGCTTTCTGTCTCTATGTCTCTGATCACAGTCAGCCATTTGGGATCTGGTACTTTGACCACTAGACTATTGGACCAGCCAGGAAACTTTTTTTAAGATTAATTTTGTTATTATTATTATTACTTTTTAATTTTGCTCTATGGCACATATGCTTAAAAGAGAGAGAGGGAAAGGGGGAGAGAGAGAGAGAGAAACCAAGCTGCCAGGTCTGGGACTCGAACCTCAGTCAACCATGTGAGTCTAGTGCTCTTAGCCACCATGCCACCTGCTGGCCCCTGTAACTCACCTTTGACACTTAAATATTTAATGGAAATGCTGTCATCACACAATTTTATACTTGAATTTATAGGTTACGAAACAAATATAGTATTTTTTTCATCGTAATTAAAAATATATATACCCTGGGAACCAGCGTGTGCGCCCAAGACCCCGAGAGGAGAATGGAGGAGAAGGGATTGCGGCGTGACCATCCCCTCTGGGGGGTGATTTCTCACTTTCTGTCTCTGTCTCTCTCTGTCTGTCTGGCGAGCACACGTGCCCTATAGCGAAAACCTCTCAAAAAAAATATATATATACCCTGAAAATATCTTTTTAAAATAATTATTTATATTATTTATTATTATTTCTTAATCTGACCAGAGGGATAGAGACGGAGGGAAAGGGAAAGTGAGTAAACAAGCCACCATGTTCGAGACTTGAACCACAGCAGGGCATGTGGGAATCCAACGCCTTAACCACCATGCCACCTGCCAGCCCCACAGACAAAATATCTTAAAGATTTTGTTTCTATATATTGCTTTTTGATTACTTTTATGGAGGAAGAGGCTATGAGTAGATAATCCTGAATGACAAGGTAGAATCTCAGCAGAAATGGTGAAGAATGCAGAGACCTTCTGAGGCCCAATCTACTTCAGGGAATCTCTGTAAATCCTAGTCTGAGTTTTACGGAATGTAGTAGTCTTTGAGAGACTATCTTAAAATATAAATTCCATGGGGCCAGCAGATGGTGTGGTGATTAAGGTGCTAGACTCCCACATGGTCAACTGTGGTTAGAGTCCCAGACATGGCAGCTTGCTCTCTCTCTTTGTGTTTCTTTCTGGTCAAATAGAATAATAATAATAAAATTAAATAATAATCCTTGAAAAATATTTATATATATATGTAAATTCCAAGCACAGAGAAAAGTAGCTATATGCTCAGTGCCTAGCTTAGGGCTTTGCTTATACCTATAGTAGGTGTTCATAAAGTCTGTGGAATGAGTGAATGAATGAATGAATTGATTAAAAAAGAGAAGGTGAAATAAAAGGTTAAGTAGTGCGACCTCCTGGGTATCACACCTTAGCTGTTCCCTCCCTCATTATCTCTGGTCTTGGCTATGGGGACCGTGAAATCAGCAGAGAGCTTGTTCTCCCATGCTGCTCTGGAGAACCGTGAACACAAGCCTGGGGCAGTCTCTTTAAGGCTGAGAGGCATGAGATCTGGCTACCCTGTCATCCCAGCAGACAGCCTGATAAAATCGACAGCCAGAGGACCATAGAATGAGTGGGCCCAGTGAGAGCAGGCAGAAGATTCCGCCCCGTGGAGACATGTATAAAGGCACAGAAGCATGGCCCTGCAGGATCTGTGTCAGATGTTGACTAGGTCAGAGAGCACACGAAGGGGAGATGGGTGCGGGGGTTATGTCTGGTCTTCTAAGCAAAACTGAGGAACTTGGTTTTTGTTTTGTTTTTTTAAATAATTATTTATTTAATTTTATTTATTATGGCTTTTAAAAATTTGACCAGAGAGAGAGTGAGAAAACAAGACATCAGGTCCAGGACTCAAACTGTGGTCAGTCATGTGGGTGTTCAGTTCCCCAACCACCATGCCACTTGCTAGCCCTAAGAACTTTCAGGTTTTAACCTGAAAGCTATAGAGATCTACTGAAAGATTAAGTAGGTAGGGACCAACAGTTGTAATGGCTATGTCACTGGACTCCCATGTAGTCGACCACAGTTCAAGTCCTGGACTTGGTGGCTTAAACTCATGCCAGGTATGTGTGTCCAAGATCCTGAGAGGAGAATGGAGGAGAAGGGATTGTGGTATGGCCATCCCCCTTGGGTGGGGGGTGATTATTGCTTTCTGTCTCTCTGTCTCTCTCTGTCTTTCTGGCGAGCACATGCGTCCTCTAGCAAAAACCTGTGCAAAAAAAAGAAAGAAAGAAAGATTAAGTAGGTAAACAATGAAGTATGAAAAAGTAAACCGAAGAATGAAATCCTTAGTGACCTCAATATTTAAGGCTCAGAGCAGGAGTAGAATTGAGCAACTAGGAGAGACTGATAAAGATACTCTACAAAGTAGGAGAATCAGATGGCTTGGGTCTTGGAATGTAAGAGAAGAATGTTTGGAGAATGAGGGCAAAGGGTATACAATTTCAGTTCTGTGGAATGAATAAATTCTGGGGATCTAATGTACAGCAGGGTGACTGTAGTTCATGACACTACATTGCATACTAGAAGTTCGTTAAGAAGGTAGCGCTTAAATGTTCCTTCCACCAAAGAAGATGATGGAGGGGGAGAAGAGGAGGAGAAGGAAGAGTCATGGTAGTTGTGTGAGGTGATGAATATGGTAATTGGCTTGCTTGGATTGATCACTTCACTTAAACATATTTAACCTTTGTCACTTATACCTTGATAAAGCTGTTTTATTAAAATAAAAGAATTAAGGGATACTCAGTTGTAACACAGTGGTGGGGTGAGGTTAGTGAGATGAGAACTAGAAACGTTATTTGGCATTTGACAGATTCTGGATTCAGGGAAGAGCCATGCTATGAGGAGAGAAGTGGGGGGTCAGATGGAGGATACTGGAGCCAGTGAAAGGGAGAAAGCAGGTTCCAATTTCTCTCAGGAAGGGTTGCAACAGAGGACAGAGGAGCGGTGGCTTGGTGGTTAAGGCTCTGGATTCCCACATGGCTGACTGTAGTTTGAGTCCTGGACCTGGTAACTTGCTTTCTCACTTTCTCTCTCTCTCTCTCTTTCTCTGGTGAGTGCATGTGCTCTTCAGCCAACTTAAAAAGTCAAATAAATAAATGATTTTTAAAGCAGAGGGCAAGGGGAGAAGAGAGTAAGAAAAGGAGGCATGGGCAGGATTATTGAGGAGAGCACCGGGCAGGTGGCAGGCATTCTGAAGTCTGGGAGTATATATGATGAGATAGTCATGACAGATGTGAGTCTGAATGGAGTGCACTTCAGGTTTGGTTTTACCAAACATTTACTAATCACATACTAAGTGCCAGGAGCATGGCAGGTACGTTATTTCCCCAAGCTCATCACATCTAATCCCTTAATGCTAGAAACATATCTTGAAGGCTAGAAGGGGAAGCATTCTAACCTGTCAGGAGGATGGGTGAGAAGGGGAAGCATTCTAACCCATCAGGCTCCAGGGTGAGCAGTAAATGGCAGAGCTCCTCACCCTACATTGTCATGTGAACTGGAAACTAACTAAGGTCCTATCCTAGAACCTTATTCAAGAAATACTATATTCAGGTGGAAAGAGAGCAAGAGCGAGGGAAGAGAGAGACAGACTTGAGCCTGCAAACCAAAGTTTTAAAATACACAGAAGAACAGAATACTAGGAAAGACAATAGCAAGATAAGCTATCAGGACATTAATTCATTCCAGATAAAATTTAAGTTGATAAAATAGTTGAAAAAGATTTAAAATTTTGTGTTCAGTATGCTCAAAGAGATAATCAATAGTTTCATTAAAAAAATAAAAGCAAGGGGCCAGTCAGCATGGAAGTTAAGGTGGCTGGACCCCATGTGGCCAACTGTGCAGTTTGAGTTCTGTACCCAAGAGCTTGAAAAATATGCTGGACAGCTTTGTGTACGTACCCCAAATCCCAAGAGGTGAATGAAAAAGAAGGGATTGAAGCATGGCCATACTCCCTGAGGGGTGCTTTTTCACTTTCTCTCTGTGTGTGTGTGTGTGTGTGTGTCTCCAGAGAATACATGTACCCTATAGCAAAATGTGAAAATGTGAAAAGAACAAGTAAAAATTTTGGAAAAAAGTCTCTATAACACTAAAATATGGTATAAATTGGCACAGCTAAAGAGAGAATTAGAAAATTGGAAGGCAGTACTGAAGAATTCAGTCATCCAAGCAACTGAGAACTAAACCTAAAAAAACTATGAAATGTAAGAGCCAGTAGAAGGCCCATGTGGTGGTTACAGTAGCAGGATCTATATGGTTAGAGTCCCAGATCCTGCAGCTTAAAAAACATAGTAGATATGTGTGCATGTGTGCCCAAAAATCCTAAGAAGGAAAAGCCAGCAGGTAGCATGGTAGATAAGGTGCTGGACTCCTCCTATATGGGAGCCACATGACTAACCATGGTTCAAGTCCCAGGTTAGGTGGCTTGAAATTCACATCAGGCATGTGTGCATGCGTGCTCAAAATCCTCAGAGGAAAATGGAGGAGAAAGGATTGGGATGTGGCCATACTCATTGGGAGATGATTTCTCTTTCTTTCCCTCTTTCTGGTGAACACATGTGCCCTATGCAAAAACTATTTTTTTTAATAGGGTATATTGGCTTAGTAGTGGTAGTGTATGCTGCAAAGATGCTGTCCTCCATGGGCTAGGACCTCATGGGAGTCTCAAGTTCAGTTCCTGGTCCAATCTAAAGGTTGGGATTGATGGTGTGCCTGTAATCCCAGCCATTCAGGAAGACTGGGGGGAAGCATCATAAGCTCAGTGCTGGTCTTGGCAACAAGGAGACTAAAAAAGAGCTGAGTGTGGTAGCCTGTGCCTCTAATTCAAGCTGTGAGTCTTATGCAGGAGGATTACAACACAGTGCAACCCAGTCTTTAAAAGAAAGAGGAAGCTGGGACCAGCAGCTAGCGTAATGGCTATGTCACTGGACTCCCATGAAGTCAACCGTGGTTCAAGTCCTGGACCCGGTGGCTTAAAACTCACACCAGGTGCATATGTCTGCATGCCCAAGATCCCAAGAGGACAATGGAGGAGAAGGGATTGCTGCATGGCCATCCCCCACGGGGTGGGGTGGGGTGATTTCTCGCTTTCTATCTCTCTGTCTGTCTGTCTGGTGAGCTCACGCGACCTATAGCAAAAACCTCTCCAAAAAAAAAAAAAACAAAAGAAAGAGGAAGCTAACAGCTATTAAAGAAAATAAATTTGTATTAAAAAATACTGTCGGACTTCAAAAAGGCTACTTTCCTAGTTTAGTGGACAGCCTTTCATATCATCAAACAAATAATACCTATTTTAATTAATTAATTAATTAATTTTGAGAAGTTTTTGCCTTAGGGTCCATATGCTCCCCAGAAAGAGAGAGAGACAGTTGAGAGGGAAAGTGAGAACTCACTCCCCAGAAGGGATGTCTACACTGCAATCCCTTCTCCATTCTTCTCTCAAGATCTTGGGCATGCACGCACACATGCCTGTCATGTTTTTTTTTTTTTTTTTGAGAGGTTTTTGCTATAGGGCGCGTGCGCTCACCAGGAAGACAGAGAGAGACAGAGAGACAGAAAGCGAGAAATCACTCCCCGGAGGGGGATGGCCACACCGCAATCCCTTCTCCTCCATTCTCCTCTCGGGATCTTGGGCACGCACACACACGCGCCCGGTGTGAGTTTAAGCCGCCAGGTCTGGACTCGAACCATGGTCGACTACGTGGGAGTCCAGCGACATAGCCATTACATTAACTGCTGGTCCTGTCTGTCATGATTTTTAAGCCACTGGGTCCAGGATTCGAACTGCAGTCAGTCATGAGGGAGTTCAGCAACATAACTGCTAAACCATGTGCTGACCCGAATAATACCTATTTTAAGTAACTTCAATAGTCTAAAAGAGAGTTCTCTTTTCCATTATACAAGACAGCAGGTGAAAAAGCTCTAAAGCAGGATACTAAGAAGAAACCTGAAGCCAAGAAAGCTGCCAGTGGCAATGTTAAAAAGGGTGACCCCAAGGCTGAAAAGCCCAAGAAAGGGAAGCCCCATTGCAGCCGAAACCTGATCCTAGTCCAGGGCATCAGCAGATATTCCTGGTCTGCCATGTATTCCAGGAAGGCTGTGTACAAGAGGAAATACTGGGCCACTAAACAAGGTTTGAAAAGAAAAAAAAGAATGTTCTTGTGACTGTCACAAAACCAGTTGGTGGAGACAAGAATGGTGGTACTCAGGTGGCTGAGCTTCACAAAATGCCTAGGTATTATCCTACTGAAGATGCACCTCGAAAGCTGTTGAGGCACGGCAAAAAAATTCTTCAGTCAGCCTGTGAGAAAGCTGCGAGCTAGCATCACTCCTGGGACCAATCTGATCATCCTCACTGGATGCTAGAGGCAAGAGAGTGGTTTTCCTGCAGCAGCTGAGCAGTGGTTTGCTACTTCTATAACTGGACTTCTGGTCTTCAATAGAGTTCCACTAAGTAGAACACACTAGAAATTTGTTATCACCACCTCTGAGAAAATTGATATTAGCAAAGTAAAAATCCCAAAACACCTCACTGATGCCCACTTCAAGAAAAAGAAGCTGGGAACCAGCAGTTAGCGTAATGGCTATGTCGCTCCCACATAACATAGTCGACCGCGGTTCGAGTCCCGGACCCAGTGACTTAAAACTCACGCCGGGCGCGTGTGCGTGCGTGCCCAAGATCCCGAGAGGAGAATGGAGGAGAAGAGGTGATTTCTCGCTTTCTGTCTGTCTCTCTGTCTCTCTCTGTCTGGCTGGCGAGCGCACGCGCCCTATAGCAAAAAACCTCCCCAAAAAAAAAAAAAAAGAAAGGAAAAGAAGCTTGCAGAAGCCCAGACACCAGGAAAGTGAGATCTTCAACACAGAGAAGGAGAAATATGAGATTACAGAGCAGAGCAAGGTTGATCAGAAAGCTGTGGACTCAACAATTTTACCAAAAATCAAAGCTGTTCCTCAGCTCCAGGGCTACTTATGATCTGTGTTTGCACTTACAAATGGAGTTTATCCTCACAAATTGGTGTTCTACGATTTTTTGTTTGTTTGTTTTTTGCCAAGAAACTAATTAAATAACTGATCATTAAAGAAAAATAGTCTAAAAAAACAGATAGAATGAGCCAGTTCTTTCTATGAGTCTAATATAATCTTTATACACATACTACATAAAAGTAGTTCATGGGAAGAAATATAAAGAAATTCAGGGAAAAAATCCTAAATAAAATACTGGAAAATTAAAGTTATCATGTACACAAAAAAATTAGAAAATAAAAGTATAACTGAATATGAGAAAAATGTATTAATGTATTTTAACATTAACATTATATTTCAGAAGGAAGATCACAATTATCAGATCAATAAGTAGAGGGGAGAATCAGCAAATAAAAATTAGCCATTAATGTTTTTAGCACCTGTGTACAAAAGATTACTTTACTGACCTCATAAATAACATCTATGACAAATCTACAATGAGCAACATACTTAGAGGTGACATTTGAGAAATGATATTTTAGAGACAGAAACAAGATAAGAGTGCTACTGATTAATCTATTGTAATATTGGAGATCCTAGCCAGTGCAATAAGAAAGGAAAAAATAAGAGATATATAGAAAAGATAAGTTTCAGGGCTAGCAGGTGGTGTGATGGTTGGAGTGCTGGACTCTTACATGGCCAACTGCAGTTAGAGTCCCAGACCTGGAAGCTTACTTTCTCTCTCTCTCTGATTTAAAAAAATAATAATAACAAATGTAATTAAATAAACTATTCTTAAAAGGAGAGATGAGGTAAGTCTTTTAAATGATAGATATGATTGTCTAAATAAAAAATGATAAGATACTTTTCAGACAAGCTATTAGAACCAATAGAGTTCAACAAGTTTGCTGGACACAAGATCAAAGCATAAAAACATTCAGCACTAATAGACATTTAGAATATTTCACAAAAATATTTCCACTCATAATAGCAATAAAGTTACTTATTAACATATCTAAGTTACTTAGGAATGAATCTAATACATTATGTATAAAGATTTTATGAAGATATTATAAAGCATTATTACAGAAGATACATGAAGTGCCATATCAATAAAAACCGTATCACAGTGATAGCCAGGAGGACTCAATGAAATTATATATATATATATATTTTTTTTTCTTTCTTTTATTTCTCCCCCTAGAGGTCATGTGTACTTGCCAGAGAGAGACAGAAAGAGAGGGAAAGGAAAAAGCACCCCCATGGGGAAGGGTCATGCTGCAATCTCTTATCTCTTCTCCATCACTCTCTATTCAGGATTTGGGGCACACACGCACATGTGCCTGGGTGTCTTTCAAGCCGCAGGGTCTGGGACTTGAACAACATGGTCTGAGATTTGAACCATATGACCAACCATGTGGGATCTGTTTACCTTAGCCATCAGGTTATTGAGCTGGCCCAAAACATGTAATATTTTTAGAAGACAAAGTGAGATTTTCTTTATAAACTTGGACAGAAAGTTTTTCAAAAAAATGGAAAAAAAAACAGGGGCCAGCAGGTGGTATGGTGATTAAGGTGCTGGACTCCCTCAAGGCAGAACACAGTTCAAGTCCCAGATCTGGTGGCTTGCGTTCTCGCTTTCCCTCTCTCTCTCTCTGGTCAAATTAAAAAATATTAATAAGTGGGACCAGCAGTTAGCGTAATGGCTATGTCGCTGGACTCCCACGTAGTCGACCGCAGTTTGCGTCCCGGACCCGGTGGCTTAAAACTCACGCTGG
Organism: Tupaia belangeri chinensis; assembly: GCF_000334495.1. NCBI lineage: Eukaryota > Metazoa > Chordata > Mammalia > Scandentia > Tupaiidae > Tupaia > Tupaia belangeri. The sequence continues at coordinate 878,534 of NW_006159427.1, forward strand.
GCGTGTGTGCGTGCGTGCCCAAGATCCCGAGAGGAGAATGGAGGAGAAGGGATTGCGGCATGGCCATCCTCCCTGGGGGGTGATTTCTCACTTTCTGTCTTTCTGTCTCTCTTTGTCTGTCTGGCGAGCGCACGTGCCCTATAGCAAAAAAAAAAAAAAAAAAAAAGTAACAATATTAAATAATTAAAAAATAAAGTCTTAACAACTTTTAAAAAGGCAAAAAAAGAAAAACTAATAAAAGATTGAAAAATGGGGGAGAAAGCTAGCATAGTGATTAAGGTGCTAGACTCCCACATGGCTGACTATTGTTTAAGACTGGGATGATGGCTTGTTTTCTCTCTCTTGTCTTTTTCTAGTTAAAGTAAATAAAACAACAATAATAATGATAATAAATAAAATTAATAATAATTCTTTTTAGAAAAGAATGATTAGATTAAATTTTATTTATTTATTATTATTATTACTATTTTAAAATTTGTTATAGAACACATACATTGACCAGAGAGAGACAGAGAGAAGGACAGAGAGCGGGAAAGTGGGAAAGCAAGCCACCAGGTCCAGGACTCGAACTGTGGTCAACCATGTGGGAATCCAGCACCTTAACCACCACACCATCTGCCAGCTCCTAAATTAAATAATTTTTAAGAAAATATTGAAAAATATGATTACATAAAAATAAAAAATACTCTGGTTCAACAAAAGCTATCAAATAAGTAAAAATACCATACACAGGGAGATGATATCTGTGAAGCATATAACTGACAAAGGGTTAATATTCAGAATTTATAAAGACTCCACAAACGAGAAAGAAAAAAGAACCATCCAATATTAGAAATAGAGTCAATGGTTAATAACAATAGATTCAAAGACGAGGAAGCAAAAATGGTTAAGAACATAAAATATGTTTCTCATCATAGTCAACAGGACATTTCTTTTTTTTTTCTTTCATTTATTTATTTTTACATTTTTCCACAAACATTTACTTTACATAACAAAAAATTTTAGCTTATACTCCATAATCAACAGGACATTTCAACCAAAATAATGAGGGACAATTTCATACCACTCTGATCAGCAATAATTAGAAAGTATGCAATCCCCAGTGTTAGTAAGAATATGAAATAATACAAATTCATAGTTGACTGGTATGAGTTAATTCAACCAAAAAAATAGGACAACTTGGTAATATCTAGCAATTCTATTTCTAAGTATTTACTGTGGTGAGTTTCTTACGCATGTCATTATGAAAAATGTATGAGGATGTTTATAACACTTGTGTTTAAGTATGCAACAACTTTAAAATCATCTAAATTCTCATCAGCAGAAGAATGAATATATTCATGGAGTGAAATATATTTATTATATGGCAAGTAAAATAAATGAACTTGAGCTATATAAAGCAAAGTATTATAATTAAAATTTCAAAAACAGGACCAGCAGGTGGTGTGGTGGTTAAGGCACTGGACTCCCACACGGCTGACTGCTATTTGACTCCTGGACCTGGTGGCTTGAAATTCACATTGGGCATATGTGCTTATGTGGCCAAAATCCTGAGAGGAGTATGAAGAAGGACTACAGCGTGGCCTTGCCCCCCACCATGGGGGTGCTTTCTCACCTTCCCTTTGTCTCTTTCTGTCTTTCTCCATCAAGCACATGCGCCCTATGGCAAAAACCTAAAATAAACAAATTTAAAAAGATAACATTTTTAGGGAAAAATTACAGACACATTTGACTATTATCTATTGATAAATAAGGCGTGAAAGCATGCCAAACAATGTTACATGCTGTTCATGTGTGTGTGTGTGTGTGTGTGTTGACATAAACTATGTGAGACTGACATATGCTAAGGTTAGGGCAGTGGTTATCTCTGGGAACAGAGGGAAGGAAATGGTTATCTGGGCCTTCCACTCTATCCTCACTCTTTTATTTCTTCAATGAATCAAACATGCCAAAACCTAACAGAGTTAGCTAGTATTCAACATGTATTTTCTGAATATTTGAAATATTAGTAGTTTATAATTAAGAACAAAATAGTTTCACATAACTGTGTTTATTAAATAATTCAGCCTTTCACAAACTGTATTCTTTTTTTTTTTTTTGTTCTTTTTCTTTCTTTTGGAGAGGTTTTTGCTATAGGGAGCATGCGCTTGCCAGACAGACAGAGAGAGACAGAGAGAGACAGAGAGAGACAGAAAGCGAGAAAGCACCCCCCAGGGGGGATGGCCACGCCACAATCCCTTCTCCTCCATTCTCCTCTAGGGATCTTGGGCACGCACGCACACGCGCCTGGCATGAGTTTTAAGCCACCAGGTCCAGGACGCGAACCGTGGTTGACTACGTGGGAATCCAGCGACATAGCCATTATGCTAACTGCTGGTCCCTCACCAACTGTATTCTTAATAATATGAATATACAAATAATGAAGTTATTTCATACTTTTTTTTGTCACTTTCAGCTTAAATTTGTGTAGAATTTAATAGTATATAAAATGCTTCTTGCTATGACATACTTTTACCATATGTGACTGTTTATTTTTCTTTTTAGAAATTATTTTTATTTAATTTTATTCATCATCATCATTATTATTTTAATTTGAACAGAGAGAGACAGACGGAAGGAAAATGAGAAAGCAAGCTACCAGGTTTGGGACTTGAACCATTGTCAGCCATGTGGGAGTCCAGCACCATAACCACAGGGCCACCTGCTGGGCCTGTGACTGTTTAAGATGAGGATCCTAAGGTTAGCAGGAGACATGGTGGTTAAGGTGCTGGATCCCACATGGCCAGCTCTGCGTTCGAGTCATGGACCTGGTAGCCTGAGTAACACTCTGAGCATGGCTGCATGCATGTCCAAAATCCTGAGAGTAGAATAGAGAAGGGATTGTAGCATGGCCACGCCCCCAGGGGGTGATTTCTCACTTTCCCTTTCTATCTCCCTCTCTCTCTGTCTCTCTCTGCTGAGCATATGCACCCAATGACATAAAAACTAAAACTAAAGTAAACTAAACTAAACTAAAATAAAAAGATGAAGAGTCTAGTTTAAACCTAAAGTAGCCAGGAATGTGATAGGCTGAGGGTTGGTGCCCAGGGACATTTCTAGTCTTTGACAATGCCACAATCCCTTCTCCTCCCTTGTCCTCTGGGGACCTTGGGCACACAAACACACACACGCAGCTTGAGTTTTAAGCTGCCAGGTCTGGGACTCAAACCGCAGTTGACTACATGGGAGTCTGGCGATATAACCATTATTCCATCTGCTGGTCCTATAAATACCAGTTTTTAAAAATATCTTGACTTATTCCTTTAACTTCCAAACTTGAGGTTCCTTTAGTTGAAGGGAATATTTATACGATCTTTTTCTTTTTTTAAAAAAAGAATTATTTTATTCAACTTTTTATTTATTCATTCATTTCATTTTTTTTTAAAATTTGACCAGAGGGGGACAGAGCGAGAGAGAAAGAGAGAGAGGGAAAGTGAGAGAGCAAGCCTCCAGGTCCAGGACTTGAACCGCAGTTGGCCATGTGGGAGTCCAGCGTCCTTAACCACTGTGCCACCTGCTGGCCCTGTGCATGTTGATTTTCAACTGGGGTTGAAGTTATTTCAAGCTCAGTTAAGGGTACAGCTGATTAGTGCATGAATCTGCATGAATCCATGCCCAGTATCTTGTATCGTTTTGCCATTTCTACAACAGAATCGTTCCTAAATTTAAGAAGTTAAGTCCAATTTCTCACTTGTCTCTGTACTAATTAAACACTTGACATTTTGTTACTACCGCAAAGGCTTATGTGGTTTATAATGCATGTTTTGTAAGTACTTTTTCTTTCTGTGTCCCTCTCTCGGTGTGTCTCTCTCTGGTGAGCCCATGTGCCCTATGGAGGGAGGGAGGGAGGGAGGGAGGGAGGGAAGGAAGATAAAGGTTCTAGATTAAAGCTAGAAGTTTGTAACCAGGCAGAACTCAACCATATACTGGAAAGCATTCTGTCTTATGCCTAAGCACTGGGTTTCAGTATAATAAAGAATGTGCTTAGTGATATTTATCAAATGAAACATTGTTTACACATACCTGGAAGCATCATTAGACTGAATTAACACAAGATGATCCATCAAATTAAGAAAATATATTTTAATATGTATGTCTTGGCCTTTTTTCATTAAATTTTTATGATCTTAGGAATTTAAAGTAAGTACTCACCTATTTAATTAAAATATTAGGACTCTATTTTCTTTTTTGGAGGGAGAGATTTTTGCTATAGGTGTGTGTGCTCACCAGAAAGACAGAGAGAGACAGAGAGACAGAAAGTGAGAAATCACCCCCCAGGGGGGATGGCCACGCCGCAATCCCTTCTCCTCCAGTCTCCTCTCGGGATCTTGGGCATGCATGCACATGTGCCCGGTGTGAGTTTAAGCCACCGGGTCCAGGACTCTAACCACAGTCAACTACATGGGAGTCCAGCGACATAGCCATTATGCTATCTGCTGGTCCCAACACTCTACTTTCTTTTTAAAAAAGTAATTACTTAATTTTATTTATCATTGCTCCAGAACATGTGTGCTCATGATAGAGAGGAAGAAAGAGGGAGAGAGAGTGAACTCTGGTAAGCTGCCAGGTCTGCGACTCAAACTGTGGTTGACCATGTGGGAGTCTAGCGCCCCAACCACCATGCCACCTGCTGGCCCCAACACTGTATTTTCAAAACATGGAATATTTTTCCTTTTAATTTTTCATATCTTTCCATCTCCTATCTGACCCATGGACAGAGTTTCAATGAGACAGAGTCTCTTTTGGTCATTACTTCAGTAATCTAATTGCTCATCTTGACTCTTTTCTATGCCATTGAGAATTTAGAAAGATAAATGAATATCCTAAATTCTATACTTCAAGCAGAAATGATTTCTAGAATAAGTGCATAAAAAAGAAAGGAAAATTCTTAAGGAAAAGTAGTTCAGAATCAGCTCAAATCTCAAAGACAAAGGTGACACATATAATCTAGGAATATACATTTGAATAATAGATAATTGGTGACAATAAAGAACACAGGAGAGGGGCCGGCTGGTGGCATGGTGGTTAAGGGTGCTGGACTCCCACATGGCTGACCGTGGTTCGAGTCCTGGACCTGGCAGCTTGCGTTCTCACTTTCTCTCTCTCTCACTCTGTCCCTCTGTGGTCAAATGAAGAAATATAAATAAATAAATAAAGGTAAATAAAATAATTCTTTAAAAAAAAAAAAAGAATGCAGGAGACACAGGGTGACATTATTAACATGTACAGACCCTTAATACATTTAGTGAATTCTCACATTTTAATAGCCATCAATTACATGCTAAATAATACTATGTTATATACTGTTTATATATGCAATTATATAGTCATATTATAAAATGTGCTTTTGAATATAAATGTGAAAATTTTACCAAATTATATTAATTACAGCTGACAATCCAAGCATTTCTTTTCATTAAGTTGCAATTTCTTGTGTGATTTAGAAAATTATTTTTGTATTTAGAACAACAGGAGCAACTAGATTCCACTTTCAATTATTATTTACCTTTATAAATTGGTGGAAAATACACTTATAAAAATACTATTCCAAATAAAATATAAAAAAAAAATACTATCCCAAAGATTCAAAGAGTAAAAAGAAAGGCTCTTAAAAGACAGCAAATATATGACAATGATTCTATTATTCTTCAAAAGCCTTTCAAATCACTTCTTGGATGTTTCTTCCCTTGAGGTCTCAGAGAATTAACGACACAATGTAATCTAGGTTTAAATTTGGGTTTCTCCTGTATTTCAGATACTGATGTTTGAGCTTTCTCTTCCTGACAAGCCACTTAAAGAGTCACTGTTACTTTGAGGTTTTATCTATGAGATCCGTGTCTTTTGGGCTCATTAAGAACATTTCCAAAGATTACAATGTCAATAGCACCTAATTACTGGACTGTGAGAAAGGTCTTCTTGAGTACATAAAATCTGGGGCAGAGCACAGTACACAATGGGTTGCTCAGATCCCAAATTTTATCACAGGTAAGCAGCAAACAAATTAATAATGTTACCTGTGCTCTCTTGGGATAATTACTACTGCATAAAAAAAAAGCTTTGAAATTCTGCAGGTGGTATTGTGCTTCATTTTTATTCTCTTATAGTTATCAGGAATTTATCTCTTAAACTTTGCATTTTGCATGAACAACTGTTCTCTTTAGAATCTTTAGAACTTGCAACATAGCAAAAACATAATTTTCACTGAAGGACATAGCACCTGAGAGGATACTGTTTCATTTTTTTACATTTTTATTATTATTATTTTTAATTGCCAGAGTTTGCATGTGGTTGCCAGCCAGAGATGGGGAGAGGAAGAAAGCACCCCCATGTGGGGGTCTGGTTATGTCTCCATCCTATTGTGACTTTTGGACATGCACATAAACATACCTGGCATGTTTTTCAAGTCACAGGTGCTGAGATTCGAATTGTGGTTGGCCATGTAAGATCCAGCTCCCTTAACCACTTTGTTAGAGAGCAGCGCAGAGATAACATTGTTTTAAACTCTTTATTCATATTTAACTCACTCTTTTCAAAACATCTATGGTGTGTTTTGATACTAATGCTCGATTTTGTTTTTATGTATGTCTGGTAGAAAATTAGTTATTAGGCAAACAAAAGAAACTAGTTCTTTGAATTCGTTTGCTTAGCTTAGGGCATTGTGGCTGTCTTGGAGTGGGTTAAAATGTAGATTTGCCAGACTCAGTTTGAGATTATATTAGGAATGGCTAATATAGTAGAGGGATTAGCTAGGCACATCATAAGTAGAAGGATTAGCTAGGCAAATATTATCTTATTTCATCCTCTTAAGGAACTCCCGGTGACCACTTCAGTTTATACTGCAGAGGGAACTGAGACAAAGTCACCAGTGAGCAAGAAGTTCTTTGGCGACGGGAACAACAGGCTGCCGGCCTCACAAACCCACGCTCTTTGCATTAGTTGTGTATTTTCCCATCGTGTGTCGAAAACGGGACAGCACGCTGTGGTGGTGAGCCCTGGGGCAGGTCGGTGTAGCTGCCTGATCGCTGGCACGGCTCTTGCACTGCACTGCCTGGGTTTGAATCATGAGGCTCCACTTCTTTGTGGCATAACCCGGGCAGTTTATGAAACCTCTCTGTGTTCAACGGTCCTGTGTGTAAAACGGGGCAAAGCAAGAGGACCTACCTCATGGGGTTTTTGTGAGGAATCGAGTTGAACTTGAAAGTCAGAACAGTATCTACCCACACACAATGTTAGCTCTACATAATTTTAAAAAGTATTTGGTGGTGCAGAAGTGCAACCTCAGAACCTGCCTTTTAGGCAACACTGAGGATGCAACAGGGAGGGTAATGTTCCAAAGGACCTTTGTGATATTAATATCCTGCTTACATATGTAACACAATAAACGATGACTTTAGAAAGATCAACTTGGGGTCTGTCACCAGGTAGGTGACATTACTCCCACCCCCATGTCATAGCATGTAAAGATGTGTCTGTAAGTCAGATACATGGTGACCAGGTAGCTAACGCGTCTTTAAAATGTATTTGTGAATCAGTGCTTGAAAACACAAATGAGATATGAAACCCTTGAGGCCTGAAGGGGTGCTCAACCTTGGCAATACTCTAAGAGCTTGAAGAGTTGTGTTTGCTGAAATACCAATATTTTTCTTTTTTTTAAGAGAGAAAGATTTTTCCTGTAGGGTACATGTGCTTCACCAAAGGTACAGAGAGAGAGAAAGTAAGAAATCACCGGCCAAGGAAGATGGTCATGCTGCAATCTCTTTCTCTTCCATTTTCCTCTTGGGATTCCCGGCATGCACATACCCATGACCTGGTGACTTGCTTTCTCCCTTTCCCTTTCTCACACTCTCTGTCTCTCTCACTGGTCAAATTAAAAGATAAATAATAATAACAAGTAAAATAAAATAAATAATTCTTAAAAAACAGACTTACAGAAACTTATAGACAAAGGCTACTTCCAGTTTCAAGAGTCCAGTTTAGACTTACGGTAGATAAAGTTGGCAGGAAATACTGGGTTGTGGGAAAAGTTATGATGGTTCTCTATGCAAAAGTGCATCATGACTTTTCCAACAGCCCAGTAGTTGTACTTCTAATTATTAAACTGGAAAAAACAGGAATTAAACAGGAGCATCAGGTATGTTGGCAATTTAATAAAAAAGAGAAAGAATTCAAACTGAGACAGTTTGAATGGCCATGCTACAATCCCTTCTCTATCTCTTCCCCTTTTGGGATTTTGGGCACACAAGTACCTGGTGTGTTTCACAAACTACTGGGTCCAGGGCTCAAACTGTGCAGTTGGCTATGTGGGATCCAGCTGCCTTAACCACCACACAGCCGGCTGGCCCAGAGTGCCTGGTTTTGAAGTGTGAGGCAATTCATTTTAAATTAGCAGTGACTGATACTCAGAAATATATTGGGTTGGTGGAAAAGTCAGGATACATCTTTGCACAGAAAAATATGTCATGGGCCTGGCAGATGGCATAGCAGTTACATCATTGGACTCCTACATGACCAGCTGCAGTTCGAGTCCTGAACCCAGTGGCTTAAAGATCACACCAGGCGCGTGTGCATGCATGCCCCAAATCCCAGGAGCATGGAGGAGACGGAATTGTGGCGAGGCCATCCACCCTGGGGGATAATTTCTCACTTTTCGTCTCACTGTCTCTGTCTCTTTTTCTCTCTCTAGCAAGCGCACACACCCAGCAAAAAAAAAACAAAAAACACACAAACAAAAAACCCTCATGACTTTTCTGACAACCCAATATATTAGCATTCTTTCACACAGCTTATCTATGCATTGGTTTTATAAAGTGGGTGAATAAAGTGATGGATTCATCGAGATTGCCAAATGCCTCTGGGTAAAAATGAAAAGTGCAGTTACTATAGATAAGTTCCATTTCGTGTATGAACCTCTTTTCCAACAATAAACATTTTTACCTTTTGATGTACGTCGTATGGATAACTGTTCGCTGACTGTATCTATGTATTTGTTGTCTATCTGTAGGTAAACCAAGAAGTATCAGTACTGAGGTTAAATATTATCACTATTAAGTTTAATTAAGAAATACGTTCAATAGGAAAAAGAAATAAGCCACCTACCGAAGATGTACGAAAACTACTCGAAGATGATGTATCTGTTATCGAGCTCACTTTAGGCTGCACAAATAAGGGTTTTACTTTCTGAAAGACACAAAAAGGATGTCTTGTGTTATCAAGGAGAAATAATAGTTGAAGTGAATGAATGTAAGTGTCCTTAGATAACCTAGACATGGGAACTATGCTCAGATATGTTTAGAAAATCCTTTCTTTTTTTTTTTTTTTTTTTGCTATAGGGTGCGTGCGCTCGCCAGACAGACAGAGAGAGACAGAAAGCAAGAAATCACCCCCCAGGGGGGATGGCCATGCTGCAGTCCCTTCCCCTTCATTCTCCTCTTGGGATCTTGGGCACACACGCACACGTGCCCGGTGTGAATTCTAAGCCACTGGGTCCGGGACGTGAACTGCGGTCAACTACATGGGAGTCCAGCGACATAGCCATTACGCTGTGGTCCCTTGAGAAATCCTTTCTTTTAAGTCAATGGGATATTGGTGAGCCCCACAGTGTAGTGATTAAGGCTTAGATTGGATCCTACATGGCCAACCATGTTTGATTCCTAGCCCTGGAGACTTGAAAACTACACCAGGTGTGTGTGTATTTGTGCCCCAAATCCTGATAGAATGGAGGAATGTTAGAAAAGAGATTGCAGTGTGATCTTTCCCCTTTGGGGGGACGCTTTCTCTCCCTCTCTTTTTCTGTCTCTGGTGAGCATGTGCATTCTCCTGGAAGAAGATTCCAAAATAAATAAATAATAAGTAAATAAACCAGTGGGATAGAGCTCATTCTTTATTCAGACCACTTTGAGAGAAAAAGTCAAGAAAAATGTTTTCCTCAGTGTCTCTTCTGACTTATTTCCTTTTAATTGTCCCTACAGTTTGCAACTGGTCAGGAATCACAAGGTCATCTCCAGCACTTCCTGTCTACTGGTGGCTACAGCAATGAAGTCCTGGTTCCCAAGAGATGAATGGTTATAAAAACCCAAAAACATTTTTTTCGGGTGGAAAACAGAACGGCAGCATGCAGGTGGAACTGTTGCCAGTATCATACATTGCAAAGTAAATCACAACATTAAAAATGTGCAGGTGGAAAAGATCAAAGATACGCTAAACATGCTTATTTATAAAAAGGTTTGAGGGACCAGCAGTTGGCGTAATGGCTATGTCGCTGGACTCCCACGTAGTCAACTGTGGTTTGAGTGCCGGACCCGGTGGCTTAAACTCACACCAGGCGGTGTGCGTGCGTGCTCAAGATCCCTGTCTTTCTGGCGAGTGTACGTGCCCTCTAGCAAAAACCTCTCAAAAAAAAAAAAAAAAAAGATTTGAATTTACAGATATAACAGGATTCATGTGAATTTTTCTCAATTCAAGACTTTGCCTTTGTTGGTATGTGTGTTTCCATGTATTTTTCTATTCCCCTAGTCTGCTATCATTCCATTTTTGTTGTTCCTAAAATAAACTATTTAAATATTTTATATGTGTGTTTTATTTAAATATGATTCTTGCAAAAATGTAAAATGACGTGCATGTATTTTAACTTATGCTAATAGTATTACGTGATATCCTATTTTGTCCACTCTAAGACTTAGAATTCTAATATTTTTACATCCCTAAAATTGGGGTGCTTCCAATAGATGAGGTGTCACAGTATAATAAGCAGCACTTTTTCTTTTTTTAATGACATACTAAATATATATACTTTTAAAATTGCTATAGGGCATTTGATCTCACCAGAGACAGTGAAAGAGAGAGAGAAAGTGAGAGAGCATCCCCAGGGGGGATGATCACGCCACAATCCCTTCTCCTTCATTCTCCTCTTGGGATCCTGGGCATGCATGCACAAGTGCTCTGTGTGTTTTTCTCCCAAATGCAGAAATAGAGAAGGAATTGTGACGTGGCCATCACCAATGGGGAGTGGTGTCTCAGTTTCTCTTTCTCTCTCTCTCTCCCTCTCTCCCTCTCTCTTTCTCTCTTCGCTCTAAATGCATGCACCCTATGGCAAAGTAAAAAGAAAAAGAATCATAACATATATGACATATGAAACAAAAAACACAATTCTGGTCAAGTTTAGCTGAACAACTCTATTTACCAGCTTGCCATAAGGCATAACTTTAAAGCTGAAAAAGAAATCTATGTCATTGATGTATTTAGAACAGATATGACAAACCATTGGCTAAAGAGACTAAAAAAATACAATAAAAATCCCAACCAAAATCCTAGCAGTTTATTTTTTACTAGATATTTATTTACCGATTCTAAAAGTATGTGGAAGTACTAAGGACAGAACTGCCAAGACAATCTTGACAAAGAGGAATAAAATGGAAGGATGTGTTACCTGATTTCAAGACTTATTATAAAGCTATAAATGAAGATAGTATGCTATAGGCAAAAGGACCAACAAATAAACCAACAAAACAGAAAAAAATAGCTTTGAAATAGACTCATACATACACAGTCAATTAATCTAGAAAAAAAGGAACCAGTAAAATTCGATGGGAAAAGAAAGTCCAAAGTCGAATTATAAAAGGTATCTAGAAGTATATATAAAATGTGAGGTACAGTCACAGCCATAGAAAATATGATCTGCCTCAGAAAAAAGAGCTAAGCTGGTCTTCATTAAAATAAAAAATCTTCTGACCTTTAAAGGACACTGTTCAGGGGAACCAGCAGTTAGCGTAATGGCTATGTCGCTGGACTCCCACGTAGTCGACCACGGTTCGCGTCCTGGACCCGGTGGCTTAAAACTCACACCGGGCGCGTGTGCGTGCGTGCCAAAGATCCTGAGAGGAGAATGGAGGAGAAGGGATTGCGGTGTGACCATCCCCCCTGGGAGGTGATTTCTCGCTTTCTGTCTCTATGTCTGTCTCTGTCTGTCTGGCGAGTGCACGCGCCCTATAGCGAAAAAAAAACCTCTCCAAAAAAAAAAAAAAAAAAGGACACTGTTCAGAATGTGGAAGGAAAAACTACAGACCGAGAAAAAAAAAGCACTGCATTTATCTGAAAAAGGACTTGTATCCAGGATATATAACAAATGTCTATACCTCAATAACAATTAGAAAAACCAAAGTGTAGGCATAGGGGACTGGAGAGCTGTTTTAATGAGTATAGAGTTTCAGTTTTTTGTTTTGTTTGTTTGTTTTAGAGAGGGATTTTTGCTACAGGGTGCATGTGCTCACTAGAGAGAAACAGAGAAACTGAAACGGAAAACAAGAAATTACCCCCCGGGGGGGGTGGTCACACTGCAATCTCTTCTCCTTAATTCTCCTTTTGGGATTTTGGGCACGCACATATATGTACTCAGGGTCAGGGCTGTGACTCGAACTGCCATCGACCACATGGGAGTCCAACAACATAACCATTATCACCTGCTGGTTCCTAGAGTTTCGTTTTGCGAGAAGAAAAGAGTACAGGGGTTTGGTTGCACAAAATTATGAATGTACTCAACACTACTGAATGTATACACTTGAAAACTGTTCGAATGGGGGCTGGCAGGTGGCATGGTGGTTAAGGTGCTGGATTCCCACATGGCAGACCGCAGTTTACATCCTGGACCTGGCCGCTTGTTTTCTCACTTTCCTTTTCTGTCTCCATCTCTCCTAGTCAACTTTAAAAAATAATAATTACAGGGACCAGCAGTGGGCAAAATGGTTATGTCATTGGATTACCATGTAGTCGACCATGGTTCAAGTCCTAGACCTGGTGGCTTAAACTCATGCCGGGTGCATGTGCGTGCGTGCCCAAGATCCTGAGAGGAGAATGGAGGAGAAGGGATTGCAGTGTGGCCATCCCCCCTGGGGGGTGATTTCTTGCTTTCTGTCTCTCTGTCCCTCTCTTGTCTTTCTGGAGAGTGCATGCACCCTATAGCAAAAACCTCTCCAAAAAAAAAAAATTACAACAAATAACAGTAAATAAAAGAATTCTTTAAAAAATGGTTAAGATGATAATTTTCCTGTTATGTGTATTTTGCCACATTAAAAAAAAGTCCTGAATAGATTGTTCACAAAAGATCTAAGAATGGCCAATAACCAAATAACCAAGTATGATCAACATAGTTAATTATTAGAGAAATCAATGTTAAAGCTACAATGAAACCCATTTTAGATCATTAAAAATGTGAAAACAGGAGAGAAGCCATGCTCTAAACCCATCTCCTAGACTCCCAAAATATTCAGACAAGGTAGGACAACCTCTGTCTTCTCTCTGTCTCTGGCTGTCTGTCTCTCTGTCTATCTCATGCTCTGTTCTCCCTTTAAATTTTTAACTTTTTTTTTTTAAATTTTCAAGCACCTCTCCTCAGCTTGGGCTTTTTCTTACACTTGTTAATTTCAGAAGCCATTTTAGATCTGAGGTGTGTCCTGGTACGCGCTATGCGGTTTTTTCATTTTTTCTCTTTTTTGATAGTATTTTTCTAGTTTTTTTTTTCTTTTTGCTTATATTTTTTAATCTTACTTTCTTACTCTAAGCTTCCCTCTCCACACACTTAATGTCTATATAGGCTTCGGTGCACAGTAGCCAAGCATCTGAATCCTTTTAGATTCATTGAATTCCTCAATGCTTATTGAACCTCCTGCTTTAACGAAGAAATTTCTTTCTATAAATCTGAACTCCTAATCTGACTGTTGATACCATATTGCAAACCACTGTGGAGGAGAGATTTTGCCACAGAATGATCAGAAACAACAGCAGAGGCACAAGAAACGAGAAACCAAGAAAATATCTCTCCCCTAAGGGAAAAGAACAATCCCTCATCATCTATAGACAGTATAGTAGAATTCATGGAAATGTCTGATAAAGACTTCAGAATATTCATAGTGACAAAACTAAATGAGATGCAAGAGCTGAGAGATAATGAACTCTAGAAGACGCTGGAGGAAAGAGACAACCAGTTTCAGGAGGTGTTGAAGTTCTTTCAAGATCTGAAAGAAGAAATACACACCATAAAAAAGAATCAAATGGAGCTATTAGAGATGAAGGCTGCCCTTCAGGAAATCAAAATGTCCCTCAAAAGTATTTAAAGCAGATTAGTCCATGCAGAAAATTGAATCTCAGATGTTGAAAGCAAAACCTCTGAGCTAGAAAAAAACAACCAAAAAAGCTGAGAAAATAACTCCCCAAAATGAGAATACCTTCTGAGAAATACTAGACAGCATTAAGTGCCCAAACATTCAGATAATTGGAATCACAGAAAGTGAGGAAACTAATAAGGACATTGATAATCTATTCCATGAAATCTTGGAAGAAAACTTTCCAAATCTAAAGAGGCATTCAAATATCCAGACCCAAGAATACAAAGGACCCCTAATAGAATCAACCCAAGAAGATCTTCTCCAAGGCACATCCTAGCCAGACTGGCCAAATCTACAGACAAAGACAAGATACTAAAATTGGCAAGAGAGAAACGTCAGGTTACTTATAAAAGTTATCCTATCAGCTAACCTCAGATCTCTCATCAGAAACAATGCGAGCAAGGGAAGAATGGGAAAATATATTCAAAGTGCTAAGTGAAAAACAGTTTCAACCGGGAACCAGCAGTTAGCGTAATGGCTATGTTGCTGGACTCCCACGTAGTTGACTGCGGTTCGCGTCCCGGACCCGGTGGCTTAAAACTAACGCTGGGCATGTGTGCGTGCATGCCCAAGATACCGAGAGGAGAATGGAGGAGAAGGGATTGCGGCATGACCATCCCCCCTGGGGGGTGATTTCTCGCTTTCTGTCTCTATGTCTCTCTCTGTCTGTCTGGC
>NW_006159427.1:893895-894683 GCF_000334495.1 Tupaia belangeri chinensis
TTATTGGACAGGGCTTTGACTGGAATGTCATATCTGAAAATTAATCAGAAAACTATGGAACTAAGGTGGATCTCAAGTAAACTAACAGAAGTTCTTAGAAAGATAGGCTTGTATCATCAATAGTTCTGCCTGGCAGAGAGGATTAGAGAAGATACATGAAAGATTGTTTAACATAAAATAACCTGGACTTTTTCAGCCCAGCATTGTAATCAGTAGAGATTGTAAAAGAGAAACCACACCAGAGGATTATATTGAGAAAGACTTTAAAGGAAGAAAGAGACTAATCTTTGCTAGTATATCACAGAATACTTGGGCAGGGCTGAATTTAGAAGGTGTATATGTGACTAGTGTACTGGGCATTTGCTTTTCAACAATTTGAGTAGTTGACATGTAAATATTTTCTCAAAAATATTTAAAACCATACTGTTTCTGTTGTTATAGAGTCACAAATTATATAAAATTATAAGCAATATTTTGAACATTACCTTTAAAACTCAGTATTTTGAGATTTTGAAAGTTTACTAATTGTCAAGAACTATGGAGTATGACAAAGCAGCCCCTGTGGTCCTTTTCCCTGGACCTGTGACATTCTGGGACTAGTGCTGTTACTTGTGGCTGAGTGTAATACGTGTACTATAAATCATCTTTTCCATCATTAAAAAAAAAAAAAAAGTGAAAGCAGGTGCCAGTGGGTGGTGTGGTGGTCAGGCGCTGAAATCTGTTTTATAAAACTTGGATAATCCAAGTTTGGACCAGAAAATTTTACCAGATAACAATAATTAAAATGC
>NW_006159427.1:894700-938754 GCF_000334495.1 Tupaia belangeri chinensis
ATGGAGATTATAGCACTAGATCCCATAAGGCCGACTCCACAGTTTAAGTCCTGGACCCAGTGGCATGAAAAATCACACCAGGTGCATGTACATGCATGCACAAAAATATTAGGAGGAGAAGGGAGGAGGAGAGATTGCAACCTGGCCATCCTCCCAGGGGGTGGTCTCTCACTTTCTCCTCTTTGTCTCTGGCAAGTGCATACGCCCTATAGCAAAAACTAAAAAATATAAGCCTGGTTTTTAGTGGTATTACATTCTCATGGGTCCTCCAATATCTTATTTGTCCAGCTAATTAAACATTTATAATGAATACGACTCCAACTGAAATTGTAAATTTCAGGTGAGAAAGGGAAAAACCAAGAGGAGAAGAAAGACTTTATATATTCTTATATATGTCAACAAATTTGGAACATTTCAAGGGATTCAGTCAAAATCCCCAGCAAGACTGAGGTTACTATATATATTTAGTTTAAAACAGAAATTAATGTTATCTTGCCAGAATACTTAAGTTCTTTGATTGATAGCAACTTGAATTTATAAAATGGTTTCTTTTAAAAATAATCATTTATTTTATTTTTAATTTATTAATATTTTTTAATTTGACCAGAGAGAGAAAGGGAAAGTAGGAAAGCAAGCCGCCAGGTCCAGGACTTAAATCATGGGTGGCCATGTGGGAGTCTAGTACCTTAACCACCATACCACCTGCTGGCCCCAGAAAATGGTCTTACAATGACGAATGCTAAAAATTTTTAAAATGAAAATGGTTTTAGATTGCAAGACTCTTGAAGCAAGAATCTATGTTTTATGTTTTTCATTTTCTTTCCTCCAAACCTGATTTGTCCTCAGAGCAAGATGCTCAACAGAGTTTATATAATGTGATTCACTGTTTTGTTTTTGTTTTGCTTTGTTTTGTTTTATTTTTTAATAATTGCCAGAGAGCACGTGAAGTTGCAGTAAGAAACACCGAGAAAGAGAGAGAAAGTGAGAAAACGTCCCTCGTAGGGGATGGTCATGCCACAATCCCTTCTCCCCATCTCTTTCACCTTTTGGGATCTTGGGTACGTATGTGCATGTATGCATCCAGCGTGTTTTCAAGATACTGGATTCGGGAATTGTGGGAATCTAGCCATCCTAACCACCAGGTCACCAGCTGTCCCGATTTACTTACTAATTGAAATGTATTGGATGTATTTCCATTTTGGGCATCTTTTACCTTTACAATTAAACCCCTATATGAAAACAGTAAATCAAACAGTTTGGATAATAGTCTACTGTAGACCTGGACTTCATCAACAGCTGACCTCTAATCTGAAAATAAATGGCTTAGTACTAGGGACAGATTCTCTTACTTCCCTTTTCACTTTGGAAGTGACTGGACACTCAGACCTTGAGCTCGGCAGTTCTTAACATTTATCCATGACCACAAAGGGGCAAACTGACAGAAAATCCCCAGCCGGGCTGAGTCACTCCTCCTCTGAGATTTGCACCTGCGTCTATCATAGCTCCACCCCCCTGCATCGTAACACTTGTTTCCACAGCTATAGCTCACACGGGACTGAGTTCCTCGGGCGCATTCACTCCATCTTAGACCCTCTGTACCTAGCAGAGTCACGGTCGTGCACTATCTCCAGAGCCTGTTCTGGCAGCTACTCAAAAAACGTTAAATAAGAACAGAAGGACATGGGATCAGCAGTTAACGTAATGGCTATGTCGCTGGACTCTCATGTAGTCGACCACGTTTCAAGTCCCAGACCTGATGGCTTAAACTCACGCTGGGTGTGTGTGCGTGTGTGCCCAAGGTCCCAAGACGAGAACGGAGAAGAAGGGATTGTGGTGTGGCCATCCCCCCTGGGGGGTGATTTCTCGCTTTCTGTCTCTCTGTCTCTCTCTGTCTGGTGAGTGCACGTGCCCTGTAGCAAAAACCTCTCAAAAAAAAAAAAGAAAAAGAAAAAGAGAAAGAAAAAGAACAGAAGGACATAGATCTATTCAGGGAGACAGATAGCATCTAAATGTTATGTGTACTTACCACGTAATTGAAGGATGTATCAGCAAGCACCGCAAACTGACGGAACAGTGTGTGCCTCGTAAACATCTCATCCTTAAGCGCGTGAAAGCTGAAGTAAAAGAAATGGTCAAATCGGTATGTATTTAAATCATAAGAAAGGCAAATGAGCATTGTGTCAATGTGATTAGAAACCATATTAACCTTTTAAAGTATTACGTAAAAATTTCAAAATAGAAACTTGTCACTTATTTTTTAAAGACTTCCTTTAAAAAAAAAAAGTTTATTTCTTCTATGAGGGAAAGAAACAGACACAACTGGCAGGGTCTTCGTGCTGTGCTCCAGCTCCAGTCTCAGCCAGCCTGCGTCAAGGGTGCACATTCGGCATGCACAGGGCAGCCCTGGGAAACCAGGGACTGTCCCCTGCAGGTCCGGCCATCTTACCATTTTGTGGCCCTGCTTCCTTCTTTTTAAAAGTTACATAGTTTCGGGGCCAGCAGTTAGCGTAATGGCTATGTCACTGGACTCCCACGTAATCGACTGCGGTTCGAGTCTTGGACCCGGTGGCTTAAACTCATGCCCGGCATGGGTGCGTGCGTGCCCAAGATCCCGAGAGGAGAATGGAGGAGAAGAGATTGCAGCGTGGCCATTCCCCCCAAGGAGTGATTTCTCGCTTTCTGTCTCTATGTCTCTCTCTGTCTGTCTGGCGAGCACATGTGCCCTATAGCAAAAACCTCTCCAAAAGAAAAAAAAAAAAGGTACATAGTTTCTAGGCCATCCTGTGGCTTGATACCACACAGCCAACTATGCAGTTCTAGTCCTGAATCCAGTGACTTGAAAAACACCAGTGTGTAGACTTGCATGCCCAAAATCCTGAGAGGAGAATGGAGGACAAGGGATTGCGGGGTGGCCATCCCCCTGGGGGAGGGGGTGGGGGCTTACTTTCTCTCCTTCTCTTTGGCAAGCACATGCACCCTATAGCAAAATGAAAACAAAACAAAACAAACAAAAACTTATTTTCTAACTCTGCAAAGGCATAAAGTAATGGTAATAGCACTCCTCTTGCAAAGAATGTGCTTTAAAAAACACTTTCACTTAAGTGAGTCGAGGCATCTTTCAAAAATGGCTATTTCTAGATATAAGGCAATAAAGTGCAAGATAAGCCTGCGGCGATTTATTCTACCGGAAAGCAAGGGAGTCACTGAGATGATCAAGAGAACACATGAGTCAACTGGAAAGCATACCTGCTGACTCAGTACTGGAGAAACTGAGCATCGCAAATAGTAAGGATGACAATGTGTCGAAACAACACATCTATGAACCATTTGGGAGATTCCCAGCCTATGTGGATTGTGAATGATGTTAAATTTAAGAAATTCAATGGTAGGGAACCAACAGTTAGCGTAATGGCTATGTTACTGGACTCCCACGTAGTCGACCGCGGTTCGCATCCCGGACCCGGTGGCTTAAAACTCACACCGGGCACATGTGCATGTGTGCCCAAGGTCCCAAGAGGAGAATGGAGGAGAAGGGATTGCGGCATGGCCATCCCCCTGGGGGGTGATTTCTCGCTTTCTGTCTCTATGTCTCTCTCTGTCTGTCTGGCGAGCACACGCGCCCTATAGCGAAAACCTCTCCAAAAAAAAAGAAGAAGAAATTCAATGGTATACAAGCACGTTCTGGAGAGAGAGTCAAGAGGACAGCTGGAAAACTGCCTGCTAGTACTGAGGAAGAAATACATGTACAAAAAATTGCAGTGTGCAGTCGCATACACAGACGGCCCTTTGAAGAGATTACGTGTGTGACTCACAAATCCCCTCGCTAACTCAGGAAGAGTTCAGAAACAGCGATGCAGGAGGAGTGTCATGTCTGAAGGAGTGACTCCCCACTACACACGTGGGAGACGTGCAAGGTACCGAAACACTACCTGGCGGAACCGAGAAAGCACAGAGAGCAAGAAATGGAAGACAACTACTGGACTTCCTGAACTGCAGGAGCAAGCGACAGACTGATGGAACTGCTCAGTTGCAAACCCGATACCTTTCACAAAAATGACAGGACAATTCAGTGTTTTGGGTCTAGAGGGTGAAGATTTGAGTCAAAGAGAATTATTCCTAGGCCTTGAAAACTAATAAAACTTGTCACGCTAAATAATTAGATCCATAATGATCTAAAATTCAAAATTTGGATGTTAACTGGTGGAGAGGGGATGAAAAGGAGAAGGAAAACTCAGAAGCCCATAAGAGCATGCCTACCTACTCGACTTGCTTATGAGAGATACAGAGATACTGATAAGCTTATGTATTCATTGGAAAAATCAATACAAGTACGGAAACAACCCCAATGCCTAATAACTGGTGAATGGATCGGTACATTGTGATATATCCGGTACAATGGAAAATTCTTGGCAAAGGAAAAAAGAACACTCTACTGATGTACAATGCAATACAATGGATGAATCTCAAAAGCATATGTGAAATGAAAAGACAGACATGAAAGATTACATATCATGAGATTCAGTTTATATGACAGTCTAGAAAATGTGCCACTTATCGGGTCAGAAAGCCAGTCAGTGGTTACCAGGAGTTCAGGGATTAAACTGAATACCAAGGAGCCAGAAGACTTCCAGGAATAATGGAAATGCGTATTTTGTGTTTGCTGCAGTTATATGACCATACACATTTATCAAAGTTCACCCAACTGTATACTTTAAAGGGGTAAGTTTTATTATAAGTGAATTTATTATAAATAAAACCTATATATATATTCCAATTAGAATACATACATATAAAGGAAAACAGGCCATTAGGTTAGAATAAGATTCAAGAAAGAATGTTAAACAAATAAGATGGTGAACATTATAAAATGATAAACTCTGAAACATAATAAAATAATAAAAATAGTGCTTATTTCTGGGGTTAAAATATTAGAACTTAAAGATCATGCAGTGATATTCTATAACTTGGAAGAATTATAAATGGTGTTAAAGTGTTCTGAGGCTTGTATGTTAGTTAAGAAGGAATCATGGTGCTATTTAACTATAGACTTTATTAGTTTAGCATGCCTGGTAACATCCGAAAGATAATATTAAGATGCTGTCAAGGTTTACATTCCAATAGAGAGAGAAATTAACTTTTAAAATTAATACTAAAACATAATTAAAATCACTGCAGTAGTGACAGCCTATCCATTTAATTCACCAGATAATGAACCAAAGAAGAACTACATTATAATAATCTCAATTATCATCTATTTTTTTTTTGAGAGGTTTTTTTGCCATATGGTGCGTGCGCTCACCAGAAAGACAGAGACAGACAGAGAGAAATCACTCCCTAGGGGGATGGCCATGCCGTAATCCCTACTCCTCCATTCTCCTCTTGGGATCTTGGGCACGCACACACACGTGCCCGGCGCAAGTTTAAGTCACCGGGTCTGGTACTCGAACCACAGAACAACTACATGAGAGTTCAGCGACATAGCCATTACGCTAATTGCTGGTCCCACCTTTTTTGTTTTTTAATCCAAAGGCATGTGCACGTGCTGGAGACAGACAGAGAGACAAAGATAGGGAAAGTGAAAAAATCAACTCCCTTTGGCAGTTGGCTAATAACCCTTCTACTCTGTTCTCCTCTCAAGATTTTGGGCATGCATGTACACATGCCGGCGTGAATTTCAAGCCTCTGGATCCATGACTTGAACCATAGTCAATCATGTGGGAGTCCAGCACTTTAACTACCATGCCACCTGCTGGCCCCATTGTCACAATTTTTAAAGCTCAGCCCTTATTAATGACAAAATATTTAAGAAAACAAGAAACAGAACTCTTTCATTTCATAAAATTAGCCATTAAAAAAAAAAAAAACCCTGCATGAATGGAGAAGCTTAAAATTTCCTCACTTTAAGATTTAGAACAAGATAAGGATGCCAGGTCTCTCTCACCTCTGCTGTTCTGTGTAGTATTGGAAATCAGGCAAAGGCAGCAGAAAAAGAAACATGGTGTAAGGATCAGAAAATAAGACACACAGGGTCCTAATTTGCAGAAGGTTTAGTCTACATAGACAAATGCACAGAATGAACAGATAAAGGTTCTGCAAGGTGACTGTGTAGGAGGAATTTACGGCCCCAGTCTAAGTGGCACAGGTGGCAACATACTGAAATGTGGTGCTGGAAGCCACATGGTCACACACGGGTTTGGATCGAAGGCCAGCCTGAAAATATGCTGGTCATGTATGCACCCAGGACCCTGATGAGCTGGGGGTGGGGGGTAGGGGGCGATAGGGACCATAGAGTGAGGAGACTGCTGAGAGTGCCTGACTTTGTATATGGTGGGAGATGAGGTTCTAATTCCATTTTCCTGCCCGTG
This sequence comes from Tupaia belangeri chinensis, assembly GCF_000334495.1. Classification (NCBI taxonomy): domain Eukaryota; kingdom Metazoa; phylum Chordata; class Mammalia; order Scandentia; family Tupaiidae; genus Tupaia; species Tupaia belangeri. The sequence continues at coordinate 901,066 of NW_006159427.1, forward strand.
GGTCCAGTTTTATTTATTGTAAAGAATGTCCCTTTCCCATTGGGTGTCCTTGGCACCACTGTGGAAAATCAATTGGCTGTAAATACACGCATTTGTTTGGGGGCCCTCTATTCTATTCCATTTGTTTATTTGTGCTTTTAAGCCAGAAGCATGCTGTTTTGGCTACTAGAGCCATATAGTACAGTTTGAAATCAGCTGTTGTTATGCCTCCAGCTTCTGCTCTTAATATTCAAGATTGCTGGAACCAGCAGTTAGTGTGATGGCTATGTCGCTGGACTCCGCGGTTCATGTCCCAGACCCAGTGGCTTAAAACTCATGCCTGGCACGTGTGCGTGTGTGCCCAAGATCCCAAGAGGAGAATGGAAGAGAAGGGATTGCCACGTGGCCATCGCCCCTGGGGGTGGGTGATTTCTCGCTTTCCATCTCTCTGTCTCTCTCTGTCTGGCGAGCGCACGTGCCCTATAGCAAAAGAAAAAAAAAACCTTTAAAAAAAGAAAAAATGTTCAAGATTGCTTTGGCTGTTTGGGTTCCATATGAATTATAGAATTGTTTTTCCTATTTCTGCAAAGAATATTGATAGGGATCCATCAACAGATGAATGGATAAAGAAAATCTGGCATATGTGCATAATGGAATATTATACAGCTATAAAAAAGAATAAAATCCTGTCATTTGCAACAACATGATTAAACCTGGAGAACATTATGTTAAGTGAAATAAACTAGGAATAAAGACAGACATCGGGCCAGCAAGTGGTATGGGGGTTAAGGAGGCTGAATCCCACATGGCCAACAGTGCAGCTCAAGTCTCATACCTGTCAGCTTGAAAAACATGCCAGGTACCTGCTTGCATGCTCAAAATCCCGAGAAGAGAATGGAGAAGGGGCGGCAGCATGGCCATCACCACTGGGGCTGATTTCTCACTTTCTCTGTCCCTATTTCTGTCTCTAGTGAGCACATGCATCCTATAGCAAAGCTGAAGAAAGAAGAAAGAAGGAAGGAAAGAAAGAAAGAGAAAAAAGAGGGAGATAGGAAGGAAGAAGAAAAAAGAAAAAAGAAAGAACGACACATACTACATGACCTCACTCATAGATGGAATCTAAATTAGTTGATCTCATAGAGGGCTGGAATGACATGGGTGGTTGGGGTGAAAGGGAGATATTGGTCAAATGACATATAATTACAGTTAGACAGGCTTTTTTTTTGAGAGTTTTATTTTTTTTTGTCGTTGCTGTAGGTTGGTTATTTATTTATTTATTTATTTATTGCCATAGGATGTGTGTGCTCACCAGAGAGACAGAGAGAGAGAGAGAGAGAGAGAGAGAAAGTGAGAAATCATCCCCCAGGGGAATGGCCATGCCACAATCCTTTCTCCTGTTCTCCTCTGGGGATCTTGGGCTCATATGCAGACGCACCTGGGGTGAGTTTTAAGCCACCAGGTATGGGACTTGAACTGTGGTCAACTATATGGGAGACCAGTGATGTAATCACTATGCTACCTGCTGGTCCCTAGATAGCAGTATTTTATAAATGTGTGTAGAATAGGCACATATGTAGGGACAGAAAATAGATAAGTAATTGCCTGGGGCTGGGGGGCAAAGAATAGGCTGGGTTAGGGGAAGGTGATGAAAATAGAGAATGACCACTAACAGTTAGGCTGTTCTTTTATTTTTATTTTTATTTATTTATTTTTTTTGAGAGATTTTTTGCTATAAGGCATGTGTACGAGACAGAAAGAAAGTGAGAAATCGCCCCCTTGGGAGGGATGGCTATGTTGCAATCCCTTCTTTTCCATTCTCCTCTTGGGATTTTGAGCACACACACACACACACACACACACACACACACACACCTGGTGTGAGTTTTAAGCTGTAGGGTCCAGGACTCGAACAGCAGTCAACCATGTGGAAGTTCAGCGACATAATCATTATGCCATCTGCTGGTGTTCCTTTTTTTATGTGATGAGAATGTTTGAAAAATTTATTGTGGTGATGGTTAAAAAACTCTGGGAACAGGGACCAGCAGTTGGTGTAATGGCTGTGTCGTTGCACTCCCATGCAGACAACCGTGGTTCAAATCCTGGACCTGGTAGCTTAAACTCATGCCAGGTGCGTGTGCATGGCCATGCCCCCTGGAGGGTGATTTCTCGCTTTCTGTCTTTCTGGTGAGCGCACGTGTCCTATAGCAAAAACCTCTAAAAAAACAAACTCTGTGAACATACTAAGAACCAGTGGATTGCACACTTTAAATGGATTAACTGCATGATATGTGAATTGTATTTCAATAAAGTTGTTTTAATAAAAGCGAAAAATTACAGGTCATTGGACTGAACTCCTTCCTATGCTAGGCTCCAAAAGAATGAACCGAAGTCCTCTTCTGCTAAACTTCACCCCACCAAGTCAAAACCAAGTTGTCCACTAGACCTTTCAATACATCAGCTGACAGAGAGAGCACTATAAGGGAATAAATAGCCAAACCCCAAACAGGCCAGTTTCTGCCTACATGATAAGGAAGTCCCTTCTGCTCTGCTCTGCAAGAAAGGTAACTTTGACATGACCGTTACATTTTCCCTGCATTGTTTCTGTTTTCTTTAGCCTTTTTCTGTCTATAACTGCTCACTGACCATGTCACAGAGCAGAATTCTCTGAACCTCTTCTGGTTCTAAGGGCTGCCCAATTGGTCAATTGTGTTTTGCTCAAATAAATTTTGTTAATTTTATTATGTATGAAGTTTTTCTTTTATCAGATGTAAGGAGATAGAAGAAGATATGAGTAAAAATAGACAGGGCAAACCAAAGGCATTGTGGTGAAGGTGGCTGGATCTCGCATGGCCAACTGTGCAGTTCAAGTCCTGGACCCAGCAGCTTGAGAAACACACTGTGTGTGTGTGTGTGTGTGTGTGTGTGTGTGTGTGTGTGTGCGTGTGCCCAAAATCCTGAGAGGAGAATGGAGGAGAAGAGATTACAACATGGCCATCTCCCCTAGGGGGTGCCTTCTCACTTTCTCTCTCTCTGGCAAACACACACACTCCATCGTAAATTAAAAGAAAGCAAGCACAAACGGTTTGGTAAGGAAAAATAATAAACAAATAGAAAAATGGAAACAGTTCAGAAACACAGAAAAAACTCAGGAATGTGCTGAAACAAAGTCTATGACAGCAAGGGTACCACAAATCAATCACAAAAGGATTGTTTAGTAGATGATGTGGGGAAAATACTTCACCGCACATCCAAAGGTAATCTTTCATGGATGAAAGACCTAAAAGTGAAAGGTCAACCAACAGATCTGTTGAAGGTGTGGAAGGATATTGGAGTAGAGACAATGAAAGACTTCCTTGACACAAACTTAAGGTAAAATATTGATGGAAAAAAATGAAAAAGATTTTTGTATAATAAAAGACTAACAATGTTAAACAGCTTGGGAGAAGGTATTTATAACATCTAAGTCTAATAGGGAATTAATAAAATACACAGGTCAATTTCACAAGCCAACAAGAAAGCTAGGCAAAAGGTAAGTAGATGGTTCACAATAGAGAAATCCTTCAAACCTCTCTCTCTTTCTTTTTTATTTTTTTTGTTGAGAGATTTTTGTGATAAGGCGTGTGTGCTCCCTGGAGAGACAGATAGACAGACAGAAAGTGATGGGCTGGCAGGTCGTATGTTGGTTAAGGATGCCGGACTCCCACGTGCTCAACTGCGGTTCAAGTCCTGGACTTGGTGGCTTGCTTTCTCACTTTCTCTCTGGTCAAATTAAAATAAACAAATAAATAAAGTTCAATAAAATAATTAGAAAGAAAAGAAAGCGAGAAAACACCTTGGGGCGTGGGAGTGGGAGATGGCCATGCTGCCATCCCTTCTCCTCCCTTCTCCTTTTGGGATTTTGGGCACTCATGCACACACACCCAGTGTGAGTTTCAAGCCACCGGGTCCGGGACTCAAACTGCAGTGACCACGTGGGAATCCAGTACCTTAACCACTATACCACCTGCTGGTTCCTCAAACATCTCTTGACAGAAATCTGAGTCAGATGTTACCAAACATCAGAGCTCAATCCTTGTACCCCTCTATTTTCCTCTACTGACACTTTGAGCTCATCTTTTTTAATCTCATGGCTTTAAATATCATCTAAACGCTGACACATTTCAAATTCATCTCTCTAGCCTGTCTTTCTTCTCAACTCCAGACATATATTCATGACTGCTTAGTTGACATCTACATTAGGTGACTAAGAAGCAGGTTAAACTTCACATATCAAAGACTGAACTGATAACTCATCAAAACATGCTTGCGTGTCTTCTCTGTTTTGGTCGAAGGCAACTCTACCTTTCCCCTCGCTTTGGTAAAAATCTTTGTAATTACCTTCTGTATAGACAGGATTAAAAAAAAAATAACATGGCATATCTCCCACTTCATAAATAAATGTGAATGACTTTATTGTTTTAGATACTAGAGTGAAGATAGATATTGAGGCTATTGTATTTATTGGCTTGAAATTTCATTCAGTCTAACAAATCCAGGGCAGGCGTCTTTGAGATGAATCATGTTTATTGTACACTTACTAACAAAGAGATTGCTTTGGATATTTCCTAAAAAATCTAACCTTTCTAGATGAAGTTGATCTTTTTTTTTTTTTTTAAGAGTTTTTTGCTAGAGGGCGCGTGCGCTTGCCAGAAAGACAGAGAGACAAAAAGTAAGAAATCACCCCCCAGGGGGTATGCCCACACCACAATCCCTTCTCCTCCATTCTCTTCTCAGGATCTTGAGCACGCACGCACACGCTCCCGGCATGAGTTTAAGCCACTGGGTCCGGGACTCGAACAATGGTCGAGTACATGGGAGTCCAGTGACATAGCCATTACGCCAACTGCTGGTCCCAATGAAGTTGATCTTTTAAGAAAGAATCTATTTCCAAATAATTACAAGTATATTTGGGGAGAGTAGATTGGTTAAATAGGAAATGAATACTTTGAGTTGTTATTTGGGAATATATACATGTGTACTGAGAATAAAGCAAATTAGAGTATTATCTAAGACTGGAAGTTGGAATATTAGGGTAGTTTTAAGTTCTGAGCTTAGTTTGATTATTCTATTTTGGCTGATTATTTTGCATATCTTGTTAAAAGTCTACAAGGGTGGGGCCAACAGGTGGCATGGAGGTTAAGGCGCTGGACTCCCACCTGGCCAATTGCTGTTTGAGTTCCAGACCTGGCTGCTTGAAAATCATGTGTGTGTGTGTGTGCCCAATATCTGAGGAGGAGAAGGGAAGAGAAGGATGTGGCGTGGGCATTCCCCGGGTGTGGGGGGGTGATTTCACACCTTCCCTCTCACTGTCTCTCTGCCTCTCTCTGGCAAATACATGCACCTGAAGGCCAACAACAACAAAGTCTATGAGGGCATTACCAACTGCCTTAAAAGATGATTAGTCACATCATCATAAGTAGGATTTGTATATATCACCACACTCTACCTGTTCCTGAGAATGAAGAATTTCTTTTCCCAGTTTTTGTTTAACCGTTCTGTTTCCTTCCTGTACCTGTAATAAATTTACACATGGTTAAACATTATATTATGTACAAATGAGCAATTATGAATCATTATTCCAATACCTTTCCATCTTCCTTCTTTCATTCTCTAAAGTGGCCTTTAATACTTCTATCTGGAGCTCCAAATTACTTCGGTCTTCAATCTTTTGATAGAAAATACATCACAAAGTTAATTACATGAACAATATATCTTGTTTCCTCTGTAAGTGTGAAAGGTTGTGCCTAGTGAATGGCATGTATATTGTAATGCTATCAAAAATAATTTGAAGAGACGATGAGTTATATTTTCTTCCAAATTCCTGTAAATCAGAAGAGTTTAAGATTCCGTACTTCCATTTCAGTAAATGATTAACTTAAAGCCAGCTAGCTCTAGACTATATCACGAAGCAACCAAAATTTATCTTCATTACCGCTATCCTCACCAGGTATCCCTTTTCTTCTTTAGTTTTTTGCCAAAGTGTGTGCACTTTCCAGAGAAAGACAGAGAGCTGAGAATGGCCGTGCTGCAATTCCTTCTTCGCCATTCTTTTCCTGGGATTTTACGCACATGCGCGTGCACACACACACACACACACACACACACAGACACAAAGTGACCAGTGTGATTTTCAAGGCACTAGGTCCAGGACTCAAACTGCTGTCAGCCACGTGAGAGTCAAGCGCCTTAACCACCACACCACCCAGGTATCCAGGTATCCCTCTTTCTAAACCTTGTTTTCCCTCCTTGTGGCCTCTCCATCGCTTGATCATACTTAATCATAGACAGTAGATGTTCTCAGCAACTCTATTTCCTCTTTCTATCAAAACAGTTCCCAGAAAAGGGTCTGACCAACCCAACGACACTAGAACTTCACAGCATTTTTCAGTATTATTTCTATTTTTCAAGAGGACAAAGTTTTTAGGAAAAGGAATGAATCTCTAACATTCTAGTCATGGCATGAATAAGAGAGATTTCTTTGGATGTGGTAGGGGTGCCCTGCAGAATCACGGTAAAGAGGCAGTCGGGTCCTCTGTCTCTTTCTCAGAACGATTCTCTGTGGAGCTTCCGAAGTTATTGCTGCTTTTTCAGCCTAGCCAGCTCTGATATAAGCAGTGACTAGGTTAATAATAATGACCATATTAGTCATATACCTTGGGCATTGATACTGCTGTCTTTTCTTCATATGCCACTTCAGGTGTTGTATGTCTAATCTGGAAAAAATTAATAAACCAAGGTTAATATAATATTTCAAAGTAATGCATAAAGATGTGTTTTTTTCTGTAGCTTAGAGAAAAGCAATTGAGACTTAAAATATGCCGAATATAGTTCCCCATGGGCCTTCACTGTCTTATCTAATTTGTGTTTATATATTGCATTTACAACTGGACAATTATAACCATTAAAAATGATTTTCCAGGACCAGCAGATGGCATAATGGTTATGTCACTGGACTCCCAACTGGCCGTCCATGGTTCAAGTCCCAGACCTGGTGGCTTAAAAATCACGCTGGGTGCACATGCGTGCACACCCAAGATCCTGGGAGAATGGAGAAGAAGGGATTGCAGAGTGGCCATTCTCCCTGGGCGATGATTTCACACTTTCTCTCTTACTGTTTCTGTCTATCTTTCTCTCCAGCCTGCCCTAAGGCAAAAATCTTTTTTAAAAAATGTTTCCTGGGACAGCAGGTGGTGTGGTAGTTAAGGTGCTAGATTCCCACATGGTTGCCTGAGGTTTAGGTCCCCGACTTGGTAGCTTGAAAATCACAACAAATAAGTAGATAAATAAATCAATCAGTAAGTGTTTTTAAAAATTTTTAGGGTTTCATCATATGGAGTGTGCACTTTCCAGAGACAAAGAGAGGGAAAGTGAGAAATCACTCCCCCACCTCGGGGTGATGGCCACACCGCAATCCCTTCTCCTCCATTCCCCTCTCAGGATTTTGGGCATGTACTCACGTGCACACACATGCCGGGTGTGAGTTTCAAGCTGCCAAGTCTGGGACTCAAACTGCAGTCGGCCACATGAGAGTCCAGCGCCCTAACCATCTGCTGACCACTAGTCCTCCATATTTACTTAATCTCCACTCTCTTTTCCTAAAAACTGAACTTGAACAGATAGCGTTTTTGTGTTCCCGATACTATGGAACAGCAGTGTACCTGGATCCAGATATATACCTGTCACTGATACTTGGCTGATAAAACCAGACTCTCCCAAGTGAGGGGGTGTCAACTTTCCATTTCTGCCAGTTTTTTCACTTCTGTGTCATTCTTAGCTCTCACTCTTTTTTGACGTTCAGATCATCCTGCGTGTTTGATTCCTTTCATGTTTGGTCAGAGTATTTCTTGAATAATTTTTTTATACAGGTCTAATAAGTGGTAAATTATGGGAATTTTTACATGTTCAAGATAGTTTTATTTTGCCTTCATACTTGCTTGAGATTTTAGTTGGATTTAAGACAGATCAAATGTTTTGTTCTTTTTAAAAACTGCATCTTCTTTTTCTGCAGCAACTTACGTTGCTCATAAGAAAATTAGTGTAAGTCGCCTTTTTACTTTGTTTCCTAGTAGTTTAAACATTTCTCTCGCTCTCTATTTCTTGGAGATTTAAAATTGTACTTACTCTTTTCATCATTTCTTTTTTTCCAAAAATCATTTATTTATTGGGGACCAGGAAGTGATGTAGTGGTTAAAGCTCTGGAGTCCCATGTGGCCAGACGTGGAGAGTCTTTGGTGGGCTTTGAACTACCCAAACAGCTGTTTCCTTATCTGTCTACACAGCATCTCATACTTCCTAGAAAAAAACTCTCTTACTCCCACCAACAGAGCGAGTCAGTCTTCCCAAGGCCCATGAGACAGACTACTAGACAAGAAAAAAGGCTTAGGCACAAAGACACCAACTTAACCAAAGCAACAACAACAAAAATTTCTTTTTTTAAAATTTTAGCCTTCCTTGGCCTCTGAAGAGTAGAGGTCACTGGAACAACATAAGGCAGGCATTTTGAGGAATCCTCCTACCTATGTGTTCTCAAAGGGCGCAGTTCACTTGAAACTCCTTTTTGCCCAAGGCAGAAGGGGACCAAGTGAGTTCGCTATTTGATGAGTGACAGACCTTGGAAATTGATAGGGTAAGATCCTCAAAGCTCAGGAACTGTTTGCTAATACGCTAAAGGAAAAAAAATTAATTCCAGTTAAAAAAAAAAGCCCTAGAAAATTAGAAAAACAGATTAATAAAACAAAATAAACTTCTATGTAAAACATATTTATATTTATTTCACTATATCGAAAGTCTTATCAGCGATTGAAAGTTTATTTAAAACTTCTGTGTGTTAAAGGGGGCCACTAGGTGTTATGGTGGTTAAGGAACTGAATTCCCACATGGCCAACCACAGTTCAAGGCCCAGATTCAGCAGCTTGAAAATCACAGAGTGTGTGTGTGCACGCACGTCCAAAATTCCAAGGGGAAAATGGAGGAGAAGGGATTGCAGCATGGCCATGAGGGCAATTTCTCACTTTTTCACTCTCTCTCTCTCTGGTGGGTACACATACCCCATGGCAAAATAAATGAATAAATTCTGTGTTTAGATTCACGGGCAGTAAAAATGAGTTCCAGTTTTCCCAAGCTCCCTCTTCCTGACACTCGGATAATGATCAACTGTGTAATAACTAGAGATAAGGCCACGCTCAAGCTTATCTATTTCTAGAACTATTTCTATAAAGCAAACAGTTACCCGATCTCTCTAAAAGACAACAGTATTAAAATAATGAAGATAATGTCTCTTTTCATTAAAAAAACAAAGAGATCTACAAGTAGACTAGAGTGTTTGCTCTCCGGCTCGAGTTGAACTTTCGACTTTGTTATAGCATGTTACATTGAATCCTGGCTCTGTCCACACTAAAGTGTCATTTTGTTTTGACAGCTGCTGACATTCCACGTTCTCTGGAATACACATGCTGGTCTTTATGCACTCATTTCATTGACAGGTGCAAATATTGTACTGCTTAAATGATAGCGGTGAAAAGGAATAGCAATATTAATAGAAAAGTGGTTAACTTCCTCAGCCGGAGATGTACATTAAATAAAGGTAATCACGAATTGTGATGATAAGGTATTTATTAGAAATATTTATTTCCTTTTCGATCTCAATGATATGTATTTATAACTAAGAATTTACACAATTAAGAAATACGATGCATTTATAATAGAAGTTATGATTCTTAAATTTGTTTCCCATTTGTTTAGTACTTAAAACATTTTTTAGGTTGGTTTTTTTTTTTGGCCATAGGGTAGATGCACTTGCTAGATAGAGATAAAAAATGACAGAGAGAGGAAAAATGAGAACTCACCCTCCTCCTCAGGGGAGATGGCCATGCTGCAATCCCTTTTCCTCCATTCTCCTCTCAGGAGTTTGGACACACACACACATGTGCCCAGTGTGATTCTCAAGCCATTGGGTCAGGGACTTGAACCATGATTGGCCACATGTGAGTTCAATGCCTTAACCTCTACTCTACCTGCTAGCCCCTAAAACTTATTTTTTAAAATTTAATACACTCTTCTAATAGGAACAACAGCTAAGGCTCTGTAATAATAGAAGTACAATTATGCTTACTCACTGCCTTATTATGAACTATATTCCTTACTGGATCTTCATACCCCATTTCCTTTTTCTTGGCAGGAGTCATCATTCTGCTGTTTGTCCTAATATTCAGAAATATCCCTCTTCTAAAACTTTGCCCATTCTTTCCAGGTTTTCATGAAAGGTATTTTGCCTCTTTTCCCTTGAAGACATTGTATAGATTACTATTAAAACAATCTTTCTGTCCCAGCCTAGTGTCACAGGTGATAGAGGTGCTGTGCTAGGCTGGAGGCCATGTGGGAAGGCTCCAGGTTCACGTCCTGGGTCTGCCCAAACACACCCAGCACATGGGTGATACTGGCTGCCTGCAGGACTTGGGGGAGGACTGCTACGTGAAGATCCTACTGCGGGTCTCTCTCTCACATGAAGGAGCAAAGTAAACTTCAATATATATCTATATACATTCAGAACACTGAGAATAAGCTAGGCAATCAAGCACTAATCATTATAGAAGCCTAAAGTCAAATATATATCGATCTACATATATCACTTGTAAATTTTCTTCTAACCAAATCCTTAAGCTAGGCAAAACCTTTCAAAGCTAGGACGAGACTTTCTTCATCTGCGATATCCCAGCAGTGCTACTCCGTGCCTGCCAGGGGCTCTGGAGCATCTTGGCAGAACTGGGCGTGAAGGCCTACAGAATCCAGACTGATTCAGGCTACCTGCAAACCTCAAGCATGGCTTCTCAAATGCCTGGAATGACCCCACAGGCAGGCGGGGCCTCCTCACCTGGCTCTAGACCAACCTTGACTTCCTGTTCACTGCAGGAAGTGAGCTTATAGAAGCAACAGGCAAATTTACTAAACTATCCAACGTGAAAAATCTGCAATCAAAACTCTTCAATGATGGGAATGATTCTTTTAAAGAAGGTGAAGCCATTTTTTCTGAGTGTCGAACAGAAACAGTGTGTCAGAGAGACATTAGCAAGTTGATAGGGCTTGGGTAAGTAAACTGCTACTTACATGGAGCAAAATACTGCACGTTATTAATTATATATATTCAGTCGCATGGAGCAATGCTCCCCATGTCTCGCTGAATATTCAAATCTGCTTTAAGACTTGTCTGAAAGGATGCTCAGAAGAGCTTTTCAGTCATTATCTTTTGCTGGCAGAATTTTTTTAGCTTTCTTTCATGATAGAGAAAAACAAATATAGAGAAAAGGAGAGACAGGGACCCCTGACAGATTCTTGTCATGTCATCATTTTCCCCCCACCCCCAACCTTATACATAGCCAGCCAGCATCATGGGTGCGTGTGCAGACATGCGCAACATGTTCGAGTTTACCTGGGATCTGAACCCCAGGCTTCCCATATGGCTCCAGTATCACACAGCAGTACCCAAAACCAGGATTTTTAAAAAATTTTCTTCTTTTAGCATTTCTTTTTTAAAAAATTACTTAAATTACTTATTTTATTCATTTATTATTATTTTAAAATTTGCTATAGGGCACACACACTCACCAGAGAGAGAATAAAAGAAGAAAAGAAAAAAAAAAAAAACAGAGAAAGCGAGGGAGGAAAAGTGAGACAGCAAACCACCAGGTCCAAGATTGAAACTGTGGTCACCCATGTGGGAATCCAGTGCCTTAAACCACCAAGCCACCTGCCATCCCCCCTTAGCATTTCTTTACTGAACAAAGCTCATGTAATAAATACGTATCTATTTTTGTTTGTTCCAACGGCATGCCTCCTGTTCTATCAGACTGCTCTTGAGAGGCCAAGCCAGTGTGGGCAGAAGCTGACTTGAGCTGAGTCTGGTTGTTGCCGTGGTTTTCTTTAGTGGATCACAGCCTCAGTATTTCTTTCTGGTTCCTTTTTAGGGAATTAAAAAATGCCACTCCAACCTTATAAGAAGAATACAGATACAGTAAAAGATCACAACAGTTTCAAATCCACTGGAGAACGGAGGTCATACCCAGGTAACCCCGATTCCAAAGAGCCCCTCCAGGAACTATCTTCTACAGCAGAAGGAACACCATGCAGTTTCAACACAAGAAGGTAAGACGAACAAGCTAAACTATAAAGAACTTCTAAAGACCTAGTATAGGTTAGCAGAGCACTCTGAAGTAGCTAGGGGCTCATATTAAAAGGGGAGTGAGTCCACACAGCTTTTGTTCTTCCTGTCCTCTACCAGGTGCTCATGAGAAAAACTGAAGACAGAACAATTTTGAAGAGTCATTGTTGATGGTGCACTTACGAGGGATGAACTGCTACTAAGGGAAAAGCACTTTTTCGTTGCCCTTCTGTTCTAGGAAGCAAATCTTCACCTAAGAGGAAGTAAACTTTCTGGCTAATGAGACTCGACAGTGATCAGTGGTTGATGCAGTGAAGAACCTCTAGGTAAGAAACACCAACTATGGGGCTGGCAAGTGGCATGGGGGTTAAAGGCACTGGACTAACCGCAGTTCAAGTCCCAGACCTCGTAGCTTGCTTTCTCACTTTCCTGTTTTCTTTCTCTCTGTCTCTCTCTGACCAAACTGGAAAATAATAATAATAAAGGTAAATAAAAAAATAATTCTTAAAAACAAACAAACAAACAAAAATCCCCACCATTTCTCCCAGGCCTTTCCTTCCCAAAAAAGAAAAGCTTTCAGTCACTTGGGAAGGCAGTACAATTCTGCTCAGAAGGCATAAATGAAGACTTACATGGGGAGGGGGGGGTGTCTTTAAAAAGTTCATGGAGGAGCCAGCAGGTGACATAGTGGTTAAGGCACTGGACTCCTGTATAGTGAACCACAGTTTGAGTCCTGGACCTGGCAGCTTGGAAGTCACACCTGGCACATCTGCATGCATACCCAAAATCCCAGGGAAAGAATGGAGGAGAAGGGATTGTAGCACGGCCATTCCCCTGGGGAAAGATTTCTGACACTGCCTCTCACCGTCTCTAACTCTCTCTGGTGAGTGCACACACCCTATGGCAAAAACCTTTAAAAAAAGTTCATGGAAAATACAAACTATGAAAACGATGCATTTTAAAAAATGTAAATAAATAAATTAATTAATTTTAAAAAAATTAAAAAGAAGATAAAGTGTTGGCACAAAGGGTTATCACTTAAGGGAATCCAGTATTTGGTAAATTTTCAAGGCAGAATAAGGGCTGTGGATTGAATAAACTTAATTTCTAAGATTATCTAGTTATAAGATCCTAGTAATATTCACTATGACTGCTATGGAAAAAAAGAAAAGAGAAAAGAAAGGAAAATAAAAAGATACACAATCTCAAATCAGATATCCTCTTCTCTGAGCAGTCCTAGAGGCAAACTAAGGAGTGCCTTTGGGAGCAAAGTAGGATTTGGAGGCTTCTATTTAGATTTGAAACCTATGAATCTAGTAAGTAAAATAAGACCATTTAGAATAAAGATGGGTTCAGGACCTATAACTGACTGTCTGAAACTTATTTTTTTAAACTGAAAGATACAGAAGAAGAGGAGCCATAGTGGGTTGAGAAGCACTTGTAAGTGAGGAGAATCAAGGTTGTCAGAGGAAAGGCATGAGTTCTCAGGTATGTTAGGAGATACTGGAGCAGTCATGTATGTATTTCCAGAGGAAGAACTGAGGACATTAATAAAAGGGCCCAAATAAAGCAGACTGATTTTTAAAAAAGAGAGAAAGAAAGAAAATGATGCATGAATTTCAAAAACTCTTTATACCAAAATAAACTCATACCTTAATTTCATTTTTTAGTGACTATGTTGAAGTTTCTTCATATTATATCAAAGGGAAAAACAGAACACATTTTTTCCCCTGGGGAGTGAAACAATAATTATTTTGGGACTTAGATTCTGCACTAGGAACAAGTGAAGGTTTCCTACAACTGCAGAAAAGACAGGAAACTCCTACCCAAGATGAACTTCAGACTTTCGCAGGGAAGAGGGGCAGGAACACTAAGAAAGTCTACCTCTGAGACTTAGTATTTCCCAAAGACTAGGTTTGGATTAGAGCAGCCGAAAACCTGCTCTATCCTTCCTCACGGAGTATCAGGCAATAGCAATGTGGGAAGGATAAAAGCGTGGCGAGAATCCATGGTGTGGGTGGACAGGTTCTGTTGAAGGGTGAAAAGGGAACCGCATATCTAAAAGCACTCTATTACTCTAGCTCCCACTCCTAGCACATAACCACCCATGAAAGGAGTACTGAGGCTGTGGTCCACTAAAGGAAAGCACGGCAGCAACCAGACTCGCCCAAGTCGACTTCTGCCTACACTGGCTTGGCCTCTCAAGAGCAGTCTGATGGCACAGGAGGCATGCCATTTCCAGGTGTGAATGCAATTTATTTCGATCTCTACTAGTCTACACACGATGTCTAGCATTCAATCAAAAATATCAGACAAACAAAAAAGGCAAGAGGATGAAAAACTTGTTATAAAACAAAGCAATCAACAAAATCAGATACGAAAATGACTCTGTAAATATCAAATGAAGACTTTAAAAATAATAAATAATAATAGCACTCTATGGCCAAAATTGAATAATTAAAGGTTATAGAAACTAAGTAAATGGTTGTGAATACCAGATATAGTGTGAGAAGAGGGCAGGTGAAGGAGTAGACCTGAGGAAAGACATTAAGGAGAAAAATAGAGAGGCACGGCCTTTACGGAGCAAAGAAATGGATTGTTATCTATTGAAGATAACTTTCTAAAATGGTGGACTGGACTGGTGAGAAATGTACACATGTTGGAATAGTCACTTCGTAAGCTAAGTAATGTGATTGAATGTATAGAAAAATTAGAAATAAAAAGAAATAAGAATTAAAAAATAACATAATATAATCAAATAAGTAATATAATAATGTAATCAAATAATATAATCAAAATCCTAAAGAACTTAGGAGTGAGAGATAAAAAAAAGAGAGAAAAGGTGAACAATATGTAGGGAATCTCAGCAGAGAGGTAGAGGGATAAAAACAGCCAAGTGTAAATACTAGACAACAAGACAACAACAGAGATGGAGAATTTCTGTGATGGGCTATCAATAGAGGAACTGAGGAAAATAGTGAATTTGAAGGTAGGTTAAAAGAAATGACCCAAACTGAAATAAGGAGAAAAGAGTAGTTAAAAATCAATAACTGGATATTATTCAAGAGTTGTGGGCCAACATTAAACAATCTAATATAGATGTATTTGAAGGCAAAGACATAACTGAAGATAATGGTCAGGAGTTAATTAAAGATATCAAACCACGAAGTCGAGAAGATCAATCAGGCTGAACAGAAATAAAGAGTGAAGTGGGGTGGGGGTCGGAGGTCAGGTGGACAGCATCACCCAAATACACTTTATAGTCTAACTACTGAAAAGCCTTAACGATAAAGAAAAACTAGACACAGCTGTGGTGGCACAGGTGGTGAGGAACTGCTGTGTGGTCCTGGAGGCATGGAGAAGGGTCCAGAGTTCAGATCCTGATCAACCTGAGAAGGCTGGGCATGCCTGCCTGCTGGAAGGCTGTGGGAAGGATCACAGTGTGGCAAGTCCCTATTAGGGGTCTCTTTCTTTCCTGCATTCACTTTCATGAAGGAAATAGATAAATTTTAAGAAAAAATAAACTCCTACAGTCCTTTAAAAATAAAAGACATGGGGAACCAGCAGTTAGCATAACGGCTATGTCACTGGACTCCCATGTAGTCAACCGCGGTTCGCATCCTAGACCTGGTGACTTAAAACTCACGTCGGGCGTATGTGCGTGCGTGCCCAAGATCCCAAGAGGAGAATGGAGGAGAAGGGATTGCGGTGTGACCATCCCCCTGGGGGGTGATTTCTCGCTTTCTGTCTCTATGTCTCTCTCTGTCTGTCGGGCGAGCGCACGTGCCCTATAGCGAAAATCTCTCAAAAAATAAAATAAAATAAAATAAAATAAAATAAAATAAAAATAAAAGTCATGTTAAATACAGAGACACAAAGTTAGAATTTACAATAGACTTCTTGTCAGAAACTATGCAAGTTAACACAGCGGAGTTATATTTCCAAGAATTAAACAAAAACAAAACTGTCAACACAGATTTCTATACACAGAAAAATATCTATCAAAAATGAAGAAAAGGTCCAGCAGGTGGTGTGGTGGTTAAGGTGCTGGACTCCCACATGATTGACCACGGTTCAATTCCCAGACTTGGGGGCTTGAAACTCAAGCCAGGTGCCCAAAATCCCAAGAGGGGAATAGAGGAGATGGGATTGCAGGGTGGCCACTACCCTGGAGGTGATTTCTCACTTTCCTTCTCTCTGTGTCTCTGCATCTCTAGCAAGTGCATGCACTTGCAAAAATCTATAGCAAAAATCTCTCTTAAAAAAAAATAGGCAAAATTTTTTTTCCTCCAGATATAAAGAAAAACATAAAGAATCCTTTGCCAGTAGACTCAAAGAAAGAGGAGCTATGATACCAGACAAAAACTTAGATCTACACAGAGAAATGAAAGCTCCAGAAATAGTATAAAGATATCAAATGCAAATCTCACTATGACAAATTATATCAATTTTGTTATGTGATAATATCTATATTAAATTTAAAAATGTTCTGAAGAATATGGAATGTTAGGAACTCAATAAAACTGTGCCTTTGATGGAAACATTGGAAGAGATTACCTGAAGAATTTAGAGCAAGATGCATAAAGAAATTTGAGTTTTATAGTGGCTTTCTGGAAAACTCATTTAAAAATTTATTCTTTCATTTATTTATTACATGAAAAAGAAAGTTTGAGAGAGAGAGAGAGAGAGCAAGGAGAGAGGGGGCACCCCAACAGGATCTTCAGGCCAGACCCTCTGCCCTGCTTCAGCCAGCCAGGATCATGGGCACACATCACACCTGGTGTGCACAGGAAGACCTCAGGAAGTGAACCTGGGTCCTTCTCGTATGGCCTCAGCGTGATGGAGCATTGAAGTACTGCTGATCCACTGCTGCCGGCCTCTGGAGAGCTCTTAGGAAATACTCTTTTGGGGCCAGCAGATGGCATAACCGTTACATTGCCGGACTCCCACATGGCCTACCATGGTTCAAGTCCTGGACCTGGTGGCTTGAAATTCATGCTGGGTGCGTGTGTGTACATCCCTAAGATCCCAGGAGGAGAATGGAGGAGAAGAGATTGTGACATGATCTCTCACTTTCCCTCTCACCATCTCTGTCTCTGTCTCTCTGGCAAGCTCACACACCCTATGGCAAAAATCTCTAAACTAAAAAAAAAGAAAGAGGGAGAGAGAGGAAAACAGAGAAGAAGGAAGGGAAGAAAGAAAGAGAGAGAGAGAGAGAAAGAAGAAGGAAGGAAGGAAGGAAAGAAGGGAGGGAGGGAGGGAGGAAGGAAGTCTCTCTTCTGTCAACTGCTAAACTATCTGGTGGGAGATTCCCAGAGGTTTCTACAAATTGCAGTGGCTTTGCCTCTTTTCAACCAGTTTCTTGGGTACTCAGTCTGAATTTTTTTTCTTGTTGTTTTCCTCATATTTGTTTGCTTTTCCAATGGCTATACAAGGATTTAAATCTCTGTATTGAAATATTTCTAATTATAATACATAAAATTACCTATAAAATATGCTTTGATGTAAACCAGACAGAAATGTTATGTATTTTCATTGGAATACACTTCCATGTTCTCAATTACAGAAACAGACCACCAGAATTACACCCTGGGTTGTTTAGGCACATGCCCCATCAATTCTGGTGGCATGGATCCAAACAAATATTTACTGTGTACTTTCAGCCATCCCATTAGCTGGACTCCATAACACTTCATGCCATTGGTTGTAGATAACTCCTGTTTCCATTTCAGATTTGGAATTCTGCAGAGAAATGATTCTCACACTGAGACTGGTGAATGGGATCTTTAAGCTATTTTAAAGATTTTTAAACACTTAAAAAAAAAAGTTTACTGGGGTTGACCCTAAAGCCTAGTGGTTAAGGGAGCAGGATCCCTCATGGCTAACTGTGGTTTGAATACTGGCCCCAGTGACTCAAAAAACATACTGGGCACCTGTGCATGCATGCCCCAAATCCTGACACAATGCTGAAGTGGAGGAGAAGGGATTGCAGTGTAACTGCTCGTCACTCTACCCTAATCCCACTTCTGGTGAGTGCACACACCCTCTGGCAATGAAAACAAACAAACAAACAACAACAAAAAACAAGTGTACTTTTATTGCCTAATTAAGGTGCATAGACTAATAAAATTTAAGAATCCTTTGGAAGACCAGCAGATGGCATAATGGTGATGTCCACTGGACTCTGACATAGTGGACCACGGTTTGAGTCCCAGACCCAATGATTTAAAACACACTGGGCACATATGTGTGCCTGTCCAAAATCCTGACAGGAGAATGGAGGAGAAGGGATTGTGGTGTGGCCATACCCACTGGGGATGATTTCTCACTCTCTATCTCTCTGTCTGTCTCTGTCTCTCTGACAAGTGCATGTGCCCTATAGCAAAAATCTCTCTTAAAAAAAGAACTCCTTGGATTTGACAAGCATAAAATCCATTGAGTGAAATGTCACTGGTTATCTAAGGTTGATCAGCTAAGCAATTTGTAAGAAATATGAACTTGAGGGAAGCAGCAGTTAGCGTAATGGCTATGTCGCTGGACTCCCACGTAGTCGACCACGGTTTGCATTTGGGACCCGGTGGCTTAAAACTCACGCCAGGCGCGTGTGCGTGCACGCCCAAGATCCCGAGAGGAGAATGGAGGAGAAGGGATTACGGCGTGACCATCCCCTCTGGGGGGTGATTTCTTGCTTTCTGTCTCTATGTCTCTCTCTGTCTGTCTGGCGAGCGCACGCGCCCTATAGCGAAAACCTCTCCAAAAAAAGTATATGAACTCGATGAATAAATTAGAGACAATAAACAATCTTCCTTGATGAACAAACAGAGGTTACACTAACAAAAAGAAAACATAAGGATTATTAAATAAAGAAAAGTTTAAGAACCATGCTCCATGAAAATCAATGCCTAAAGCAAAATAATGATAATAATCATAATAATAGTAGTAATAATAACTGATGAGATCCAATTTATATAGACTTATTTCCAGGATTCGAGGAGAAAGCTGGAACCTGGAAAGACCAGGACTGGAGAAACGGATATGCTGGTAAATCTGGATCCCAAGTAGAAAACCAGACTTCACTGCTGGTCTCCAGAAGGGTGTGGCTACCTCCAGCGTGACCCTGCAAGCACGGCTATTGAAGCAGTTCCATGATGGCGCGCACAGCTCCAAGAACTGGCATATGCAGTGATGGCCGTCGTGATGAATGACAGCATGTCAAATGCTCAGTCTTCTGGGAGAAAGACCCAAGTCTGGGCAGTGTCAAGATTCGGGCCAGATGACCTGGTGCCCAGGGCTGGCCTCAACTCCCAGTGGGAACTGGAGAGAAACCCACAGCTGAAGCCCAGCTGAATGTAATAAAGCAACGCCGTGAGTGAGGGCTACGATGGCTGCTCTGTGGGCTCCAAATGTTAAAGACGACACCAAGTCAGTGTCACACGTGGTTAGGACCTCACATGTGCCTTCACGGCTGAGAGTGCCAAGGAAGAATAGCACATCATTCAAAATCCCAAATTTATCTATGTCTGATTTCCACAGCAAAAATCTCTAGTTTTTAATTTAAATTATATAAAAACGTTACCAACTCACAAATAAAATGTTATCATTTTTCCTGAAAAACAAGAGAAAAAGCAAACAAGACACCCTTAATTAATTTTTAATAAATACCACTTTTCATTTGTGCACCAAATATAGAAAATTATTTTTTCACTAAAATATTTTCAGTTCCAAGTATACCGAAAATGTTTAATTTGTCATCTAACGACTCAGAATATAATAACGTGGAAGATGAGAGCCACATTTAAGTTAAATTTTAGATATATTACTCAGATTTTCAATTTTGGGCTCTGAGAGTAGAATGTAAAGATGACTTCATGCTAGTGAAATATAAATTAGTAAATGACAATTTGATTTTATACTAAAATTTGATTTTTAAATGAAACAAGTAATTGTACTGTGTGATTTCAATGATCTCTATCTTTTAAAGTTATTCATATTATGAAACAAAGATCCAATATGATAAGGGAAGTTCTTCGTGTCAACATAATCTACAAAATACAGTAAATATCCTGAGACAACCTCCAAGGGCCATGCGCACGTCTGGCATGGTCCTGCCTCTATTTACTGCATTGCCTCACGTTGCCGGAAAAGCGAAGGACAGCAGGGGCTTCCCGCCTTGCCCTGCAGAGGTATTCACTGTCTGCTCTATCAGACCAAGCCGAGGGAGAGAGGAAGGTAATAATGGAACAATGACGAGATTACATTATTTTCTTCTCTGACAGAGTTCATTTTAAACTTCATGTGCAATTTAACCGAATAGAAGTTTGTATAGGAGAGAAACCGTAAACTCGAGGACTTTTTCCTCACTGACTGAGCCTATAATACTACGCCCTATAAAGATAATAGTTTGTTTGTCTGTTTGTTAATAAAATGACTGGCTTGCAGGGTGACTCTGGTGGTAAATGCAAAATTATCGCAAAGATCTTTTACCTAACAGTAATCCTGGATACTAATAAAACAATGTTCTAGATTTTTTATGAAATCTCTTATCTGTTCAAATTGCTTTGTCTGAGAGAGCTCTAAGAATGGGAACATGACTGTCCCGTGTCCCATTTCCCACACAGAAGGGCCCTGATTCTTTCTGTAGCTCTGAGCAGGCACCATATGTTCCGCCGGCGTGGACCAGGTTACCCCGTGGAAAGTCTTCCAGGGCAGCGTTTACTGGGTGCAACCTTAATTAACTAATTACTCAGGGCAGGGGGAGCAAGACCTGGGAATCCGATTTAACCTTGATATGTGAAACCTGCCGATGTGAAATGTTTTACAGAT
This sequence comes from Tupaia belangeri chinensis, assembly GCF_000334495.1. NCBI lineage: Eukaryota > Metazoa > Chordata > Mammalia > Scandentia > Tupaiidae > Tupaia > Tupaia belangeri. The sequence continues at coordinate 922,061 of NW_006159427.1, forward strand.
ATCGAAAAATAAACTTTACCCAATAGCACTGAGCAAATACAGATCCAATGTTGTGAAATGGTTCATGAATAGAACTCCAACGCCAGGGTTCATATCGTGTTTTCCAGACTGGCTAAACATTCAGTTTATCACCGTGTGCTCCGCTGTGTGTAGCATGTGGGCTGTTCCCACCGAATGACACAGATTTCAAAAAATAAGTATGATTAATTAGATAAGTTTAATGACTGATGTCAAAAGTTCCTGCAGCCAGCTCTCCATTTGGTCTTTTACAGAGGTAAATATTACAAAGGCCTTTAAAGACAAGTTTTTAAGAGGTTCAGCTACCTCCATAGAATTAAATATTTAAACGACAGAAAATGTGCTTTCTTCTTAAAAAAAAAAAGAAAGAAAAGACAGGCATGAAAATTATAACTAGAGAGTGTATCTCTAGTTAATCCACAGTGAATAATAAGCCATGTGGGAAGGTGATATAAGGAAGTGGTTTTAATAATAGGATCATTATTAACCACGAAAATGTATATGATAACAAAAACAGTGAACTAGAAAAATATATTTCACTTCAAAATTAAGTCACTTAATATAAAGTTGTAAACATCAGCTCACATCACCTCTCCCCTTTCCCTGGTCCAATTTGTATTTACTGTTACACATTAACTTCAGAGTCTCTTGTAGCTGACAACATGTACTGTTAAGCTTTGGAAAACCCAGATAACAATCGTTAAAGTCAGAAGGAAAGATCCAGACACTAAGAGAAAAGCCTATTGAAACGGCGGCTCTGCAGAGGTCCAAAGTTGCCTTGTCTCTCCTTTCTTTTGCTTCGATGGGGGAGAACAGGCATTATCTCTGTCCCTCCTGGCTGTGACCTTGGAACCTCAATCTCTATCTATAACTTGAGGACCCTGGAGTTCCTGAGCTGGAATCCTCGGATTTCCTTCTGGCTCTGGGGTTTCTGTAGGGATGAGGCACCGCCTGCTGCAGCTGCCCCCTGCTGCTGTGACCTCGGATAAGAGGCTCAGCTGTCTCCTCCAGTTGCTGACCCCGCTCTGCAGTCCTCCTCGGGATCATCTCAGAGCCTTAGACCAGAGACCCCTGACACATGCCCCGTTTCATGGCCACTGACTCAGCTTCCCCAAACAGGATACTACCTTGGCCATGGCTCACTAAGGCCACGGCTTGGACCAGAGTGCCATACCTAGGGTGGCTGGTGTCCCACCCAGGTCCGCTGCAGTTCTGTGTGTTCAGGTTATTTAATTTTTTTTTCTTTGTGTAAAAACAAAACAATAAAACAGAAAACCTTCCCAAGATCTAGGTTATAAAAGTCTTACTCCTAGACCCAGTTATTGATCAGTCATGTATACCCCTTTCCCCAGGGCCATTCTCTTCCTCGGGAAATTACACTGCTTTCTGTCGGCTATGCTTTCTAACCTGTAAAACAGAAATGCTCTCAAAGGAGAATGCTTTGTATTATCTCCTGGTGTCTCTTTCCAGATGGAGAGGTTCCACTGAGATAATAACCCTGGCCTCGTGTCACCTGCCCCTCTCTCCTCCCCCAGAGATGATGAGTGATCCCTCTGTCTGTCCCTCTCCTCTCCCACTTTTGGAGCCCAGATGTGCACAGGGCACACGTTTCTGTTCTACTCCTCCGTGTGTCTGGGTGTTTGAGAGGCAGGCTCTGCCCCTGTGGGGGAAGAAGGAAGAACCTGGAACATGAAATAGGACAAAAAAGAATGGAGATCAAAACATGCAAGTGGGGGCCAGCAGGTGGCATACTGGTTAAGGCGTTGTACTCCCACCTGACCAACCATGGTTTGAGTCCTGGACCCAGAGGCTTGAAACTCAATACTGGGTACATGTGAGTGCCCAAAACCCTGAGGGGGAATGGGAGAGAAGGGACTGCAGCATGGCCATCCTTCCTGGTAGGTGATTTCTTGCTTCCTCTCTCTCTCTCCAGTGAGCACACAAGCCCTATAGCAAAACTCTCTTGGGGAAAAAAATGTAAGTGAAGAGACTGTGTGCGTCAAGTGCCATCCACAGTTGTGTGTCACCAACTGGGATCTCAGCTTTGTAGATCAACACAGCCTTGACTAGTGACACAATTCCCAGTGCCCACAGGTCCACCAACTACTTGGGGAAATGCAACTATTCCCAAGGCTAGTGTCACAGCCAAGCAGCAGAGACACCTGGAACCCCAAGGGGAAGGGTTGTGGGTTGAGCAAGGACAGACAGAAAGAAAGACACCTGGTGGACCAGGTGTCTCTCATGGAGGACCCTGGGGTTCCAAGACATTCTGTGTTCATTTTTTTATAGGGAAAGCCAAGCTGCCAACTTCAGCTGTGGAGCACCTTGCGCCTGCATCTCGTGGTTCTCCCAAGACTCTCCTGGCCTTCTCTGGCTGACCTTCTGGTTTGTTCTATCAGTATCGCCCAGCAGTAGGTGAAGTCTTTGTTGAGAGCTTTCACATGCCCTCCAGCATAAGCAAAAAGACTGTATCCACTTGAAGGCGCTCCCTGCAGCTAAGAGCAGGAGAAGATGCTGCCTAGGGGCGTCAGGAAGGGCGTTATTGCCTAACTACTGAGCGGTGCCTCAACCACATCCACGTAACAGGCCCACTGTGAGCTGCACCTCACAGAACCGCCTCTTCACTCATGGACCAGTGGGCCAGCCTTGGCTCAGTAAAACCAGCTCTGGTTACTTGGGGGGAAGGTGGATAAGGAGAGGAAGAGCATCTATTTCATGTGTGCATGGCTCTGATGGTGTGATTCTATCCACATGTTGATTCGAGAGTCCCACAGGAGCAAAGAGGCTAAATATTTGCATGTCCTTCGGGGAACCCTGGTAAGCTTCTGACGGACACTGGGCAATCATGAGGCAGAGATCATACACCCGACACTGCTTGGAGTGTGGCTTCTCAGTTTAGCTACACGGTGGTCTACCACAGCTTAGTGACTAAGCTAAATAAACCGCCAAGCTGGGGATGACAGGCATGCTGGTTTAGAGACAGCAGCCAGCACCCCTTGCTCAGAAGAGTGACGTGTGTAGACCGTGGACCTCGATGATGGGACGTGAAATATGAGGCAGCAGCAACCACCGTGTTAACGAAACAGTGCCCCTGCAGATGAAGGAGTGACAAGTGGTCATGTGAGCAGTTCTTACCGCACGGTGGTGATGGTGTCCCTTTGGAGATTTCCTTGAAGTCTTGACTCTCCTGGTCCTGCCAGGCGATGCTGTACTGATGGAAGCAGACGTTGGCCTCGAAGTAGGAGGTGTCTTTGAAACAGAAGATGGCCTCGAAGTTGTTATAGTCCTGGATAAAGATCTGGTCTGTGTGGGCCACGGGGACAAAGAGGCTTCTCTTCCCTTGGCTAATCTTAGGCTCTGGCACACAAAAACAATTGACTGATATTCTTATCATGTTCTCAGATTTGCGACCCTTGTGTTTCCTCCCCCTTCTTCCCCTGAACTGGGATTGCAGAGGGGAAACTTTCAGTACCAAAGAGCATGGATTGGTTCTTCCTTCCATCCCCATAGCTCCCCTGGCCGGACTCGATTTGCAGGCGGGACCCATTTCTCCTCCCCAGCCTCTCATTGATTCTAGTGTTCTATGAAAAACATATCATAGGGACCAGCAGTTAGCGTAATGGCTATGTTGCTGAACTCCCACGTAGTCGACCACAGTAAGCGTCCCGGACCCGGTGGCTTAAAACTCACGCCGTGCGCGTGTGCGTGCGTGCCCAAGATCCCGAGAGGAGAATGGAGGAGAAGGGATTGCGGCGTGGCCATCCCCCCTAGGGGGGTGATTTCTCGCTTCCTGCCTCTCTGTCTCTCTATGTCTGTCTGGCGAGCGACGCGCCCTATAGTGAAAACCTTTCAAAAAAAAAAAAAAAGAAGAAAAACATATCACAAGAAAAACATATCACAGATCAATATTCTTTGGAAATGCCCCAGGCATGGGGTCTTTGAGGAATGAGTTGAGGTGCAGTAGCTTGAGGTTTGTGTCAGGGTAGGAAGGAGGCAGGGGGTGCAAGGAAGCCGGACCTGGAACCTGAGGGTCAGCACAGCAGGACTAACATTAGTCACGTTCCTGATGCTGCTGCTCTCTCTTCTCTCTCTCTCTCTCTCTCTTACTCTCCTCCATACTCTCAACAGTCAGCTCATCTCCCATTCACACTTCCTTCTCACTTTCCAGAATTTTCTCTGTCAAACTCAGACGCTGAAAAGTGGAAAGCACCAGTATGCTCTGTATAGCTTCTTCAGCTCGAAACCGACAGAGAAGCACGAGAGAAAAGGGAAAAGAGAATGATTTAAATACAAACCTTGCCCCTGATGGTGCTGTATTTTTTTCTCATTTCCATGTCCTCTTTTTGTTTGTTAACCTGTAATGTTGAAGGCCCACATCGTTTGTTATTACTTGCAAAGATTAAAAGAATTTTCTATGAAACTTCCTTAAGCAATGAAAGAGTAGCATTTTAAATTATATTGCCCACCAAAACTATAATGGAAATATAAGATAATGGGAATTCAATAATATTGAATGTGAATTACAAGTGAAAACTAATTTGTATCCCAAAAAAAGTACTTAAGAAGCAAACAGGAATAGATAACATTGTAACTATTTAAAGTCCCTAGCACTTATTCATTACTTTAAATGTAACAGATTATAGAGAAATGCAAACTGTTTCCTTATGAGGGGAAATTCTGTTTGATACATTATTCTAATAGCAATAATCCTAGGCTTCATCGTAAGATTTTTTGAGAAGTTTAAGATAATTTAATAGTCAAGCTTACATTATGTAATGAATAACATTTTACTTTAAAAGTCAATTCTAGATTCCAAGCATAAAAAGTATTGCATGAAAAAATATACCATTAATGCATGCTTCTACAATATTTTTTCCATAATATGAATTTATGAGGAAGGCTAGTGATTCTAATTATAACTACTTTCATTTGAGATTAAACAACCATGAGAAATAGATCTTACCAGTAATTTCTTTGGTATCTTAACAACTACAAAGGGTTTCCGAAAAGCTTTCTCACCTACCAATAAAGCAAAACTCAACAGAAAGAGGTCTGTCTCATGACACGCAGTCCAGAAGGTGGTTACTGATGTCCATGAAGGGCTGCGTATACTTTGTCTCGGTGGGTTTGAACTCAAGCCTAACATCAGAGGGAAGTGCCATTATAATGGTTTTAAAATCTTCTTCTCCATCTTACTCTAAGAAATTGCTAGAGGGAACCAGCAGTTAGCGTAATGGCTATGTCGCTGGACTCCCAGGTAGTCGACTGCGGTTCGCGTCCCGGACCCGGTGGCTTAAAACTCAAGCCGGGCGTGTGTGCGTGTGTGCCCAAGATCCTGAGAGGAGAATGGAGGAGAAGGGATTGCGGCGTGGCCATCCCCCCTGGGGGGTGATTTCTCGCTTTCTGTCTCTCTGTCTCTCTCTATCTGGCGAGCGCACGCACCGTATAGTGAAAATCTCCCTCCTCCCCAAAAAAAGAAATTGCTAGATGGGCAGGCGCTAGGGTGCAATGGTAATGTGCTATTCCAGAGAAGCCAGGTCGCTATGGCAATCTCAGAACTCCCTGCCTGGTCAGCCTGAAACACACAGGGCACACGTGTGACCACTGGGATCTGGAATCAGGAGGCCTGGAGACAGGGACTTGCACTGTGACTGGCCTTGTGGGGAGTGCTCATCTCTCTCTCTCTCTCTCTCTCTCTCTCGTAAATGTGCATACACTCTAGCATACATAAAGAAAAAAAAAAAGAAATTCCTAGAAATAGTCAACCATCCCTCCTTCATTATAGAGTATTTACTGAGTGCATACCATGTGCCAGGCACTACCCTAGGTGCTGAGTGTATGGTGCCAAACAAAATGGAAGGTGAATTAAGACTGTACAGGCAGGGCCATTTACACAGCATGGTCAGAAAGCGCCCCCCTGGAGGAAATGACAGTTTGGCTGTGATCTGAAGAATGAAAAGTAGCAACCATGTGGAAAGTGTGAAGAAGGGGGGACAAGAGGGTTATGGGAAATCTCTCTACCTTCCCTCAGTTTTGTTGTGCGCCTAAAACTGCTCAAAAAAAAAAAAAAAAAAGAGTATTTTTTTTAAAAGTGAGAAGAGCCATTCAAATGAAAGAAACTACACTGTGGACCAGCAGATGGTATAGTGGTTACATCACTGGACTCCTGCATAGTTGACTGCAGTTCAAGTCTCAGACCTGGTGGCTTAAAACTCACGCCAGGCACATGCGCGTGTGTGCCCAAAATCCTGAGAGGAGAAGGGACTGCAGTGTGGCCAAACCCCTAGGGGGGTGATTTCTAGCTTTCTGTCTCTCTGTTTCTCTCTGTCTCTCCAGCGAGTGCATGCGCCCTACACCAAAAAAATCTTTCTAAAAAATAAATAAAAAACACACTGAAGACCCTAGAGCAGGACAGATATGTGTGGTTCTGCTACAATAAGATCAAGAAGGTATAAAGATTGGATTTTATTTTATCTTTTGCTATAGGACACACACACTGGTCACAGAGAGGGAAGTGAGGAATCACCTGCAGGGAGGATGGCCACGCTGCAATGCCTTTCCCTCCATTCCCCTCTCAGGATCTTGGGCACACATGCACATATGCCAGCATATTTTTCAAGCAGCTGGGTCTGGGACTTGAACCATGTAGTTGATTGCATAGGATCCAGTGCCTTAACAACATTACCTGCTGGCCCCAGATTTTATTCTCAATGCAATGGGATGCTATTGAATAACTAGGTGTGTGTGTGTGTGTGTGTGTGTGTGTGTGTTGGGGATGTAGGGTGACAAGATATTTCATTTTAAAGACATCATTCTGGGGAAGCAGGTTTCTAGTCAAAATCAAGTAGCTGTTATCAAACTGGCCCTCTCAAAAATAACACCTTTAACTCTGAGGAAAAAAAATAGAAAACAATAAAACAAAAAACCCTGAAAACAATAGAAAGAGAGCAGAAGCAGACAAATTTGGGGGGCAGTCAACCCTTGAAAGGGCGGACAACACAGAGTGGATTCCCGTATGTACAGCTCATTGTTTTCTTTTTGTGAGAAAAGGAGAGCAAAGGGGAGGAAGAGCGAGCGCTATTTTCAATAGGGTTTCACCCTTCCACTACCCCCGCCCCCAAGCCTTTGGGTGAGCTAAGATTTGGACAGCCACAACCGGCGTGTTTAGACAGATCCAGGCTCTGAGCCAGGCCTTTCACGTGGCTCCAGCAACACATGGCAGCACCTACTTCCTGTGCCACCAAGGCTGGGCCTGTTTCTACGGTTCGACTTGACAGCCGTCTGTGCTAGGTGAAACAGCTAAGCCATGCTGGAAAACCTGCGATATGTCTTCAGAATTCAGGACAATCACAGACAGGGAGTGGAAAGTGAGGCAGGGGAATCCCAGGAAGAGCCAGGCTTAGGGACCCCCAATTCTGTGTATATACTCTGACTAAATCTCCAGCTGACCGCTGAGTCATATCTGCACCGAAACTGAGGCACAAAGATTGAAACATTTCAGCTGCCATCCACTGTAGATGAGACAGCTTGTAGTTTGAATCACATTCATTTCCTGATTTAAAAAAAAATAACATATAACTGGGACCAGCAGCTGACCAAATGGCTATGTCACTGGACTCCCATACAGTTGACCGTGGTTCGAGTCCCGGACCTGGTGGTTTAAACTCACGCAGGGTGTGCGGGTGTCCGTGCCCAAGATCCTAAGAGGAGAATGGAGGAGAAGGGATTGTGGGTGGCCATCCCGCCTGGGGGGGTGATTTCTCACTTTCTGTCTCTCTGTCTCTCTCTTTTGGGGGAGCACACATGCCCTATAGCAAAAACCTCTTCAAAAGAAAAAAATAACTTTCATAGAGCTTATAAAATCTAAAATTACTCACCATAGGAAAATGTGACCCATTTTCAATTGAAAAGATGATTAACAGAGACTGACCCTGAGACAAAGGTTCAGAGAGAGTGAAATAAGGCCTCCAAGGTGCTGTAAGAAAGAGCTTACAAATTATTATTTTTTAAGAGAGATTTTGCACTCATCAGAGAGAGAGAGTGCACACACAGACACAGAGAGAGAGTCAGAAATTGAAAATCACCCCCTAGGACGGATGGCCATGCTGCAATCCCTTCTCCATTCTCCTCTCAGGATTTTGGGCACACACGTACATGTACCCAGCATGAGTTTCGAGCCTCCAGGTCTGAGACTTGAAGTGGTTAACCATGTGGGAGTCCAATGATATAACCATTACATCATCTGCTGGTCCCCAAAGCTCACAAATATTATAAATTCTATACTGAACATTTAAAATTGAGGAAGACACAAAAGTGGCAGGAAGTTTGTACTGGGCAGGAGGCGAGTTGTCTGCAGCTTGGGCAAAAATGCCTTGTTTAAAAGCAGCTCAAGCTGGAAGACAGGGTCGGCAAGGAGACATCTTGCAGAACAGTTTGCAGTTGGGGCGATAATAACTGACATGGCACAAAAAAAAAAAAAAAAGGAACTTGGATTCCCCATTGGCCAGAGCGGCTGTGTTGTATTTATCTTGCTGATAAGAACTCTTCAAAACTGGCCTGCAGTGATGCACCCTGTGTTGTAAAAGTGGAACCCAGTGACAATGGACTCCTTTCGACTGAGTTAAAGTTCCACCAACGAGCTGCTAAACCAGAACAAATAAAAAATGGATTCGTGGATTTGTGTCCATAAGTTGAAATACCTGGGTGTTCCTAAGTATTGGGGGGTCTGGTCTGCATGAAAAAATAGAAAAAGTTACAGGCTTATGATAATAGATTGCTTTGAGAGTGACCTTCGGAAAATACATGAAGCAAACACCAGAAGGTTTTCTTAGAAAATTGTCTTGAAGCTACACTTAAGAATGCTGGACATTCTGGAACATGTTCATGAGCATGAGTATGTACACAGAGATATCAAAGCCTCAGATCCACTCCTGAGCTACAAGAATCCTGACAAGGTTTACTTGTTACATCATAGCCTTGCTTATCGGTACTACCCGGAAGGAGTTCATCAAAGAGTACAAAGAGGACCCCAGAAGATGCCACATGGCACTATCTAATTCACAAGCATTGATGCGCATAATGGCATGGCCCGGTCAAGACGTGGTGATTTGGAAATACGTGGTTACTGCAAGATCGAGGGGCTCAGAGGCCATCTTCCTTGGGAGGGTAATTTCAAAAAGCCTAACTATGTTAAAGATTCCAAAATTAAATATGGAGAAAATATTTCAGGTTTTATGGACAAATGTTCCCCTGAGAAAAACAAGCCAGGTGAAATTGCTAAATATGTGGAAACAGTGTAGTGACTGGACTGGACTGAAAAACCTCTTGATCAAAATTTACAAGATAGTCTTTTGCAAGGACTAAATGCTATAGGAAGTCAGGATGATGGCAAATTGGACCTTGGCACTGTGGAGAGTGGAGGCTTGGAAGCAAAAACAGTAACAAGGAAAAGAAAGAAGGAAAATGAAGAAAGCACAGAATCTAGTGTTGAAGATATGGAACGTTCAAACTCACCGACAGAGGAGGCCACACAGACCCGTTCAAGAACCAGAAAGAGAATCCAGAAGTAAATCAAAGGCTGGGAACCAATTTTTCTTTTTTTACTTTCATTGAACTTTTTTCTCCTTTTCTGTTGTGTTTTGTTTTTGTGAGTCTTGTGTGGTGGGAGCAGTAATTACATATTTATGTCTTTGGAAAACAAACTTAAAAAAAATACTGTGTACAATTTAAAATTAACTAATTAATTAATTAATTAATTAAGGAAGATAGAGGAATTATATCACCAGCAGGCCTCGTCCACAAGAAAAGCTAAAGGCAGTTATTCAAACTGAGGGGAAATAATTCCAGAGAGAACTCATAATCTTCAGGAAGAAATGAAGAGTGTCACTAATAGTAAATATCTCAGTATAGAGACTATTTTGTCTTTTAAAAAACAAGTTTATTTATTTCTTCCAATAGTGAGAGGAAAAAAGAGAGATACAGGGACCCCCAACAGGGTCCTAATGCTCTGATCTACCCTTGGCTTCAGCCGGCCATGAATTCTCCCCCAAACTCCACATCCCTTCCATGCCCAGTATACTCAGGAGTTTCCGGAACTTTCCATTGGATCAACTTCTCATAGCACTGGGTTTTAGCTGTACTACCCACCCCCACTACTGTGTCTTAATTTCTTTCAAATACATAGGAGTATTTAAAGCAAAGAGACTGATAATTATAAATGTGAAAACTCTAACATGAAGAATGGAGAAATAAACCTATATAAATATATATTTGCAAGGTTTTTATATTTTACACAGGATTCTCCAACACTAACTGTAAGTGTACCATCAAAAATTAAGGATGTAGGGACTAGCAGATGGCACAATGGCTACGTAGCTGGACTTCCCATGTAGCCGACCGCGGTTCGAGTCCTGGACCCGGTGGCTTAAACTCACACCAGGCACATGTGTGTGCATACCTAAAATCCCAAGAGGAGAATGGAGGAAAAAGGATTGCGGCATGGCCATCCCCCAGGGGGTGATTTCTCTGTCTTTCTAGTGATTGCACATGCCCTGTAGCTAAAACCTCTCTCCCCCCCCCAAAAAAAAATTAAGGATGTAAATTATAATCACTAGAGCAACCACTGAAAGGTAGAGTCAAAAGCTGATAGATAAATTAAGATGAAATTCTGGGTCAGATGGTGTTATAGTGGTAATGCAACTGGACTCACATAGGAAAGGTCCACAGTTTGCATCCCAGGACCTCTCTGAGTGTGCTACTCATGCACATGTGTACCTGTGATCTGGGCCAGCTGAGACTTGGGGTGCATCACAGATGTAGACACTGTTGAGGCTGTTTCTTTCTTTCTTTCTTTCTTTTTTTTTGGAGAGATTTTTCACTATCGGGCGTGTACACTCACCAGACAGACAGAGAAAGACATAGAGACAGAAAGCGAGAAATCACCCCCCTGGGGGGATGGTCACGCCGCAATCCCTTCTCCTCCATTCTCCTCTTGGGATCTTGGGCACGCACGCACATGCACCCAGCGTGAGTTCTAAGCCACCGGGTCCGGGACGTGAACCGCGGTCGACTATGTGGGAGTCCAGCGACATAGCCATTACGCTAACTGCTGGTTACCACTGTTTCTTTCTTGAAAGAAATAAATACAAATAAAACTTTAAAAGTAGAATTCTAAAATATATTAAAAGGATAGCAAAAAGAACAGAGGAAACATGACAACAACAATAACAAGAACAGAAAGCACATATAGGACACAAACAGTAAAATATAATAGTAGACTTAAACCTAAGTCTATCAATAATAGCACTGAATTTTGATAGATGAAACAATTTAGTTAAAATGCAAAAATGGTCAGAATATATAAGAATATACAAGAAAGCAAGATCCATTTGTATTCTTTCTCCAAGAGAAGCACTTTAAATATAAATATATGGAGAGGTTAAAAGTAATTTTATTGAAAATTATATGCAATGAAACCATAAGAAGACTGGAGAGGCTTATTATATAGGGACATGCAAATCAAAACCACTTAACCATAGTAAAGATGATTTTGATCAAGAAAATAAAGAACAAGTGCTAGTGGGACTATGGTGTGAAGGGAACTCCCTTACACTGGTGATGGGAATATAAGTTGGTTCAGCCACTATGGAAAACAATATGGGGGTTCCTCAAAATCTGGCAAATGGAACTACCATATGACTCAGTAATCCCATTCCTTGATATTTACCCAAAGGATAAGAAAATACTCAGTCAGAAAGATACTTACACATACATGTTTATTGCAGCATTATTCACAAGTGCTAAGACATGGAATCAACTTAAGTGTCCAAGAATTGATGACTGGATTGAAAAAAATGTGGCACATATACACTATGAATATTACTCAGCCATAAAGAATAATAAGACCCTGTTGTTTGATAAAAAGTGAATGAATTTAAAAGATTTAATGCTAGACAACGTAAGCCAGACTATGTGAAAAACAAAATATACCAAATGTCTGCACTCTATGGCAGAAACTGACAGATTCAAAGACATAATAGGGAGGACAAGTGTAGATACCAGAGACTGCATGGGAGGGGAGTGGATAGTAAAGAGTGGGTAGAAGGGGCTCAGGGAAGACATACTTAATAGACAGAAGAACATAAAATTCTTTGTTGGGAAATTATATAGTAATATCCTTGATTTAATTGTCACATACTGCACACACAGTTTGAAAATCTATATTGTGCACTGCAGAGTACACCAATTAAATGTGAATAAGAAATCATAACATGGATTCCCATGTAGTCGACCGCGGTTCAAGTCCTGGACCTGGTGGCTTAAACTCACGCCAGGCGCGTGTGTGTGCTTGCACAAGATCCCAAGAGGAGAATGGAGGAGAAGGGATTGCGGTGTGGCCATCTCCCCCTGGGGGGTGATTTCTCACTTTCTGTCTCTCTGTCTCTCTCTGTCTTTCTGGCGAGTGCATGCACCCTATAGCAAAAACCTCTCAAAAAATAATAAAAAAAAGAAATCATAACATGAAAATTTAAAAAGCAAGAAAAAAAAAGAAAGCAAGCTGGAGAGGATATATTTATACTTAATATAGTAGACCTCAGGATTGAAGACTAGAGACAAAGAGAGACATTTCACAATGATAAAAGGATCGTTTAATGAAGAAGTCATAACAATCTTACTAAGTGCCTAATAATAGAGCTTAAAAATACATGGAACATACTGGCCTCGTGGCCTACTGGTAAAGGAAGCTAGATCCCACATAGCTGATTACGTGGTTCAAATTCTAGCCCCATTGGCTTGAGAAACACACCAGGCACATGAGTGTGCTTGTCCCAAATCCCAACAGAATAAAGGAAAGGGGTGAAAGAAAGAATAGTGGTGTGACCATGTCCCATGACATGGTAGTCTTTCTCTCTTTTCCTCTCTCCCTCTTTTATGAGAGCACGAGAGGCAAATTAAAAATAATAACAATAATAAAAAACATGAAGCAAGAATTTATAAAATTATATAAATAAATAAAACTCCTCTCTCACAATTGATAGAGACAAAAAAAAATTAGATACACAGATGTCCTGAGGCTGGCAGGTGGCATGGTGGTTAAGAGCACTGGATTCCCACATGGCCAACCATTGTTCGAGTTCCGGACCTGGCAACTTGCTTTCTCACTTTCTCTCTCTCTCTGTCCCTCTCTGGTCAAATTAAAATAAATAAATAAATAAAGTTAAAAGTTAAAAATAAAATAATTCTTAAAAATTACTGTCAATACATTTATAGTGATAAAACATTTACAGAGAATGTTTTCCATTTGCAATAATATTAAGCTAGAAATCAATACCAAACACATATCAAACACATCTCACAAATCTCTAATACTTATAGATTAAACAAAGTCCTAGATCACAAGGGAAATTAGAAATCAAAAAGTGTTTCAAACTGGAGCAAGCAGATGGTGTGCTTATATTAAAAATAATTGGGGGAACCAGCAGTTAGCATAATGGTTATGTCGCTGGATTCCCACGTAGTTGACCGCGGTTCACGTCCCGGACCTGGTGGCTTAGAACTCACGCCAGGCACGTGTGCGTGCGTGCCCAAGATCCCGAGAGGAGAATGGAGGAGGAGGGATTGCGGCATGACCATCCCCCCTGGGGGGTGATTTCTCGCTTTCTGTCTCTATGTCTCTCTCTGTCTGTCTGGCGAGCACTGTCTGGCGAGTGCACGCACCCTATAGTGAAAAAAAAACTCTCAAAAAAAATGAGTAAAAAAAATAAAATAACTGGGACTAGCAGATGGCGTAATGGTTATGTCACTGGACTCCCATATAGTCAACCACAGTTCAAGTCCCAGACTGGCAGCATAAAACTCATACTGGGCACTTGTGCATGTGTTGCCAAAATTCCGAGAGGAGAATGGAGAAGGGATTGTGGTGTGGCCATCGTCCCTGTTGCCAAAATTCTGAGAGAAGAATGGAGAAGGGATTGCGGTGTGGCCATCGTCCCTGGAGGGGTGATTTCTCACTTTCTGTCTCTCTGCCTCTCCAGTAAGCACACACACCCTATAGCAAAAATCTCTCTTTAAAATTTTTTTTAAATATGGGACCAGCAATTGGTGTAATGGCTATGTCACTGGACTCCCACGTAATCGACTGTGGTTCGAGTCCCGGACCCGGTGGCTTAAACTCACAGTGGGTGCATGTGCATGAGTGCCCAAGATCCTGAGAGGAGATTGGAGGGGAAGGGGTTGCGGTTGCGGTGTGGCCATCCCCCTGAGGGGGTAATTTCTTCCTTTTTGTCTCTCTGTCTTTTCGGTGAGCACAAGTGCCCTATAGCAAAAACTCTCAAAAATAAATAAATAAATAAATAAATAAAAATATGAACTCAATGACTTAAATTTTCAAACTAAGAATATAGAAGAGGGCCCAGACACAGTGGCACTAGCGATAGGGCACCACTGTGTGACACTGGAGCTATATGGGAAGCCCTAGTGTTAGGATCCCAGGTTAACATACTGGGCTTGCCCAAGGATGAGTCTGTGGTCCGGCTGACTAGAAATCTAGGTGGGCTAGTGAGGTGTGACTTTTTCAAAGGTACCTCGCTCTTTCTCTCTCATAAAATAAATTTTAAAAAGAAGTAAAAAGAAGGTAGAAATAAAGAACAAAGTAAATATGAAGTAAGTAGAAAAGGGAAAAATATATATAAAGATCAGAACAGAAATCAATGAAATAAAACAAATAGAAGAAATAAGACAAGTAGAAAAAAAATAAAACCCAAAGCCAATTCTTTTTTTATTTTTATTTTTTTGGAGAGGTTTTTGTTATATGGTGCGTGTACTCGCCAGATAGACAGAGAGAGACAGAGAGACAGAAAGCGAGAAATCACCCCCCCAGGGGGGATGGCCACGCCGCAATCCCTTCTCCTCCATTCTCCTCTTGGGATGTTGGGCACACACGCACATGCGCCCGGTGTGAGTTTTAAGCCACTGGGTCCAGGACGCGAACCGCGGTCGACTACATGGAAGTCCAGCGACATAGCCTTTACGCTAACTGCTGGTCCCCCCAATGCCAATTCTTTAATAAGATCATCAAAGATGATAAACCCCCAACTAGACTTATCAAGAACATAACTGACTAGCATCAGGAATGAAATACGAGGGATGGAAGGTATTGTGGTGGTTATTGGTGGTTAACGGCTGACTAAGGTTTGAGTCTCAGACCTGGTGGCTTGCTTTCTCACTTTCCCTTTCTCTCTCTGTTTCTGTCTCTCTCTGTTTGAAATTTTAAAAAATAATAATAAATAAAATAATTCTTTAGAAAAAGGAATGAAGGAGGGTTTATTATCTTAGCTACTACAGATATTAGAATAATAAAGAAATATGTAGGAAACCTCACACCAACAAATTTAATAATTAATTGAAATGAACAAATTGAATAATACAATTAATGAAACAGACACAAAGGAAATAGAATATATAAATAGTTCTATATTTATTGAATAAAATTAAACCATTATCAAAAAAACTTTTCATAAAGAAACTACATCCCCAGGTATTTTCACTGGTGAATGCTATCAAATGTTTAAGAAGAAACAGCATCAATGTTATAAAATTGTTCTCAGAAATAGAGAAAAAATGATATATTTCCCAACCCATTTTAAGGGGCCAGTAGTACTCTAACACTGAAACTTGAATAGGATGAAAAAAAATTATATATATATATAAAGAATGAGAGTGAGTGAAAGAAGAAGAGAAAGAAAGAAGGGTGCCAACTGGTGGCACGCTATTTAAGACAGCTGGATCTCATATGGTCAACTGTGCAAGTGTGCATGTCCAAAATCCATAAAAGAAGAAATGGAGGAGAAGGGATTGCATCATGACCATTCCCCATGGGGGTACTTTCTCACTTTTCTTTCTCTTTCTCTGTCTCTGTCTCTATCTCTCTCTTGCAAGTGCACATGGCCTTTGGTAAATAAAAAAAAAAAAGTGAAAAAAGAAAAAAGAAAGAGAAAGAAAAACAACTTAAAGGCCAATGTCCCTATGAACGTAGATTCAAAATCCTCTAACAAACTATTAGCGAATTGACTCCAATATATAAAATGTATAATAGATCATAATAAAGTGAGATTTATCTTAGGAATGTCAAAAAAAATTTTTTTTCACTACAGGGCATGTGTGCTCACCAGAGAGAGAGAGAGAGAGACAGAGAGACAGAAAACAAGAAATCACCCCCCCCAAGGGGGAGGGCCACGCCACAGTCCCTTCTCCTCCATTCTCCTCTCGGGATCTTGGGCACGCACGCACACATGCCCAGCGTGAGTTTAAGCTACTGGGTCTGGGACTTAAACCACGGTCAACTACATGGGTGTAGTCCAGCGACATAGCCGTTACGCCACTGCTGGTCCCAATCTTTAAAAAAAAAAAAAAAAAAAAAAAGAAAATCTTTTGACTTCAGGGTAGGCAAGGATTTCTAAACATACATAAAGCAATACTCCTAAAAAGAAAAATAATCAATAAATTATACTTTAAATACTTTTCTTTCCGACGTATTGTTAAGAAAATGATCAGAAGATGCAGAGTTGGGAAAAAATATACATACAGAATATATCTGATGAAAAACTGGTATCCAGGAAACAGTTTCTAGATTGTATTGTAATCGCAAGTTTAGTTAATATATATATATTATATATATT
>NW_006159427.1:938952-955422 GCF_000334495.1 Tupaia belangeri chinensis
ATGTCACAATTTCTTTCTATTTTGTCTCTAGTTTTTTTGGAACTGCCAACTATTACCCTAGTTATCTCATTTCTCTGCACTTAGTCACTGATAAAAAGATAACTCAAAGCTACCTTGCTTGCTTGCTTTTTTTCTTTCTTTCTTCCTGTCTTTATTTAAGGTTTTCACCAGAGGGTGTGTGCTCTCACTGGAGAGAGACAGAGAGAGGGAAAATGAGAAATTACCCCTCAGGAGGGATGGCCACACCATAATCCTTTCTTTTTTATTCTCTGCTTGGGATTTTTGGACACACACACACACCAGGCATGAGTTTCAATCCACTGGGTCCTGGGCTCAAACTGCTGTTGGCCATGTGGGAATCCAACATCTTAGCTACTATGCCACCTGTTGGCCCTGATAATTTAATGCTTTAAATTGGCCTGCTATTTTGAAGTGATTGTAGATTCACATGCAATTGTAAGAAATAATATAAAGAGTTCTTGTCCCTTTACCCAGTTTCTCCTGATGATCACATCTTGAGGAACTGTATAGTGCAATATCACAACCACAAGATGGACACTGACACAATCCACAAT
This sequence comes from Tupaia belangeri chinensis, assembly GCF_000334495.1. Lineage (NCBI taxonomy): Eukaryota > Metazoa > Chordata > Mammalia > Scandentia > Tupaiidae > Tupaia > Tupaia belangeri. The sequence continues at coordinate 939,528 of NW_006159427.1, forward strand.
ACTACTCAGGTACCCCCCTAGTATGCATTTGTGTGTGAGTGTGTATTTAGTTTGACACAATTTCATGTCACATGTTTTCTGTATCACCACCACAGTAAGATACAAACAGCTCCATCACCACAAAGACCCCTTGGGTTGCTCTTTTACAACACCCATGTGTTATAAAATATGTAGCATATGCCCCTCCTTTCCATCATCAATTCTGTCAACAACTAGTTACCTATGTCTGAAATTGTATCTAAAAACAATGTTGTGTACATGAAATTATACAATAAGTGTATGTGTAACCTTTTGGGATTGGCTTTTTTGGCTTTTTCACTCAGCATAATTCCCTTGAGATTCATCCCGCATTGTTGTCTGTATCATTAGCTCATTCTTATTTAATGTGAAGTAGATGGTAGGTTGCTTTGAGATATCATAAAGATAAGATGAATTAATGAATGGATAGAGGGATAAAAAGATGTCTAGCAATGTGATAAAGCAAGATAAACTATTAGTAACATCTAGGTGGTGGGTTTACAGGCATTCAGCAGACATTTTTAGTTGTGTATAATATACATGTGTATAACATACATAAATTTTATTATGCTAGAGGATACAATATGAGAGAGAGAGAGAGAAGAAAGAAAGAAAGCATCCTTCAACAGGGCCTGGTCATGCTGCAGTCCTTTTTTTCTCCAGTTCTCCATCCTGTGTTATAAAATATGTATCAAGTGCATACACAATTTCATGTATATACCCAAAGTGAAAACCACTGTGGCCAGGGCTCAAACTCTGGTTAGCCATGTGGGATTCAGCTCCCTCTGTGCAGTGCTCTACTGCGGTTCTGGGGCCAGCCCTAAAATGATTATTTTTTAATGCTTGAAATTTTCTATAGTAAAATGCTGGGGAAAAAGTTTGTCCTTGCTGTCATGTGGATCCTGGCCAAGGGAGAGGTAAGACTATAGAGGCATAGAGGATTAGTTAAGATACTGTAACTAAGGGAATCTCAGAGAAAAGTACTGATGCCTTAACTTAGCAGATGGCCCAATGAGGATGGAAAGAAATCTGAGGACATGAGCTGTAGTTTGGGAGGGAATCGATTAGATTTTTCTATTTGGTGGTGGTAATGAAAAACAAGGGAAGGAGAGAAATGGAAGTGACTCTGGATTCTGGATGGGGGACTATTCTGTGAATTAAGAAAGACTGGAGCCAGGACTGTAAGGTGGCCTGGTGGTTAATGGCACTGCACTCCCACATGGCTGACCATGGTCTGAGTCCTGGACCTGGCAGCTTGCTTTCTCACTTTCCCTCTCTCTTTCTGTATCTCTCTCATGCTGGCCCTCTCTGGTCAAATTAAAATAAATAAAGTAAAATAAAGTTAAATTAAAAAAAGAGAGAGAAAGATTGGGGAATAAACTCCGCAGCATCAGGAACATCTCGAGTCCAAGATGGCTGTAATACCCGAGTGTAAACAGTAAACAGGAATCAGCATTGACAACTTGAGTGCTGAGAAGAGGTGTGGACTGGAGACAGGGCCCTAATAGCTGTGTGAATACAGACGGTGTGAGAATGTATAGCTCACCCAGGAGGAGAGTGCAGAGAGGAAGATGTCCTGTAGTAACTAAGGAAACCCAACATTTGGAATACTCAAAGAGGGAGACAGCCTGCAAAGTCGATTGAGAATGAGAGGACTGGCAGGCTGATGGAGAACTAAGAATGAGATATAAAACAAGAGTGAAAGGAGAGAAAGCGTTTTCAAGAAAGGGATGTTATAAAGTGTGGGAAGACATGAACAGTCAGTTAAGGAAATGGAACAGCGATCTTTAGACTGGGCAGTGGGTAGGTCATAAGAGACATTATCAAAACTAGCTTCAGTACATAAAAGGTTGTGGAAACTAGACTGCAGGAGATTGAAGAGATATTAGGAATAAGGGAATCAAGACAGGATACAGAAAACACTTGACATGTTTATTTGTGAGAGAGAGAGAAATGATGTTGTAGCTGGAGAGATATAATGATGGCAGAATTCAGACCTATCTGCTTGCAAATATGTCTGACAGGAAGGGAAAATTCGTGAAGTTATAGGGAAGACAATTGTGGAAACTGTGTGGAGAACATCCTTCATGTAAAAGGTAAAAGGGGAGATAAAACAGGAGGAATCATTAGGTGCATTCATTAATATATTAATTTACTGGTATCCCATTCTGTAAATACATAAATTTATAACTTGACGTTTAGAAGGGAACTTCGAAAAGACTGTGGTAAGGTTATTCTGGTAAAAAGAAAGAGAGAGAGAGGAAGGAAGGAAGAAAGGAGGAGGAGAGAGAAAGCAAGAGAAGGAAATTAATCGACATTTGTGCATAGTTTTTTCATATGAACTTTCCATGAAGTTTTTGAAAATCACCTCATACTTAGTGATGTCTGATGTAAAGGGGATTTTTTTTTTTTTTTGAGAGGCACTTTCTGGCACTCGCCAGAAAGACAGACAGAAAGTGAGAAATCATCCCCCAGAGTGGATGGCCATGCCGCAATCCCTTCTTCTCCATTCTCCTCTCGGGATCTTGGGCACGCATGCACGCAAGCCTGGTGTAAGTTTAAGCCACCGGGTCCAGGACTTGAACCACAGTTGACTACATGGGAGTCCAGCGACATAGCCATTACACCAACTGCTGGTCCCCAGGGAATCTTAATTTTCATGTGATGAAAATTTTCAAATTTTTCTTTATTGTTTATTTTGTGCCGTGTTTAGGAAATAATCTACTTTGAGTGAATATTTTTCCTAGAAATTTAAAGATTCTCTTTTTCTTTACATTTGAACTCTTAATACAAAATAAATTTATTTATATAGTATATCCAATTTCATTTTCTGAAATTGTTTAATCTACTGTTAAGCATCTTTATTGAACATTCTACCCATATTCCCATTGTTCTTTTTCTTTTTTTTTTTGGAGAGGTTTTTGCTATAGGGCGCATGCGCTCGCCAGACAGACAGAGACAGAGAGACAGAAAGCGAGAAATCACCCCCCAGGGGGGATGGCCACGCCGCAATCCCTTCTCCTCCATTCTCCTCTTGGGATCTTGGGCACACACGCACACGCGCCTGGTGTGAGTTTAAGCCACCGGGTCCAGAACTTGAACCGCGGTCGACTACGTGGGAGTCCGCGACATAGCCATTACGCTAACTGCTGGTCCCATATGCCCATTGTTCTGACATGTATGAAGTGTTCACATATGTCTAGTTCTGTTTCTGGGTTCTCTGTTTTGTCCATTGGTCTGTCTACTTTTCTTCTAGTTCCACGATGTCCTAATCACTTTAAGTTTATATTAATAGTTTATATAAGAATTCACTCCTAATCCATCATATCATTGTTTTACTTTAAACGTTTCCTATTGGTTTTATGCTCTTCCATATAAATTTTGGAAGAAACTTGTCAATTCTGTGAAAAATTGTGTAGTAATTTTTGTTAGAATTTATCAAATATACAGATGAACTTTGTGAGAAATAAAATCTTTATGATACTGAGTCTACCTATGTATGATTCATTTATATCTATGTATTTAGTTTTGTAACTCCACCAATAAAGTATTATAATTTTTTCCATTATCATAGGTTTCAAAAACTTTTTTTTAGATTTATTCCTGAGTATTTTAAAGTTTTATGGCTATTTAATTAACAAATTTTTATAAATTACAATTTCTGTTGATTTTTGGTTGAAAAATAGAATTTATTTTATATCTTGTTAACCTATTTCATTAATTACAGTAGTTTGTCTTCAGTGTTTTGAGAGGTCATCTCAGTGGATAAATACATCTTCTTTTAATTATAACAGTTTTGGGACCACGTGGTGGCCCAGTGTTAACTCAATGGACCCAATGGGAAGGTCCTGAGTTTGAATCCTGAGACTTCCATGAGCATGGTAGATAGGCATATCCATGGCCAGGATCTGGTCCAGCTGAAACAGAGATTGGGTCTCAGCATGAAGGTCCTCTTGGAGGTGACAATTTCTCTCTCTCTCTCTTTAGATCGCTCTTGGAGGAAATAAATAAGCTTAAAAAGCAATTATAACTGTTTTCTTTTTTCATTCTAATGATTAGAATGCTCAGTCTCTTTTTTCTCTACTATATTTGCCAGAATCTCTAAAATAACTGAAAAGTGATGGTAGGAACCTTATCTTGTGCTGATTTTACTGAAAATTTTTCTTGTATTTCACTGTGAAACACATTTGCTATAGTGTTACTCCTTAACAGGCTGAAGAGGTTTCCTCCCACTCTTTCTACGTGAGGTGTATGTGTATATCTCTGTGTGAGACTGGATGCCATCTTTCCTCAGATAATTTGCATGCATCTACTCAGATTATCATTATTCTACTTTAATCGAATCATGTGGTAGAATTAACATTGGTAGATTTCCCTCAGTCTTTTAAAACTGTATGTTTTCTTTTAATTAAAAAATCTAACTTTATTGACTATAGGAATGGATGGATTTTCAAATTAATTATTTTAGCTTTATGGTTATTACTTTTATAAGCCCTCTGACCCATGGCAAAACATTCTAGCTGGTATATACAAAAGTGCTTGTCTATTCTTGTCAAGTTTCTATTTAGTTTCAGTTCTACAGGTGCATAAACAAATACATTTAAATACACAGGATCACCTATAACTGAATTACTGGAACATGGTAATGCATTGCAGCTGGTAGTGAAAAATCAACTTCCAAGTACAAGTACAAACTTTTATTTTATGTAAAAATTCAAGTTTTACATTTTCTTTTTCTTACACTAGAATTGATGTCACTAACTTAAAGGCAAACATATGCTTTTGTTTTCTATCTCTTAGCTGAACAAAAATACATAGCATTTTTATTATTTCAAATAATGCAATATAATCCTTTTTTGAGCAAAATGGTCAGGGTGTTAACGAAATCATCTTTGGAGGAAGTGTTTAATAAGCAGACTTTATTTAAATCAATTCTCCAGTAGGACATGGAGAATTCACTGTCTTTACTTAGGAGGCTGTGTAAATAGTTACCTGTCGATTTCTATGTGCTGCTCACCAACATTCCCTTATTGAAAACATCAGAATTTCCACATCACAGCTCTCGAGAGGACTTTAAGTCTTAAAATTCTGTTCTCCTTTGGCTTGCTTCTCTCTTGATTCCATCCAGGCTTTATTAATGGTTCGCTTCATATCATCATCTCCATCTTCATAAATTTTCTTTAGAACATTCATCAGTCCCTCCCTAGGATCTGTTTCAGTGTCATATGAAGGCTTTTCTTTCTCTTTGCACTCTTTTTCAACCTGGGTCAGGTAGTCCCATCGTGTGTTTTCTGTTTTCTTTCTACATACTATGAAAACTGTATCGGTCTTAACTTTTTTTGAACTGCCTTCAACAAAGATGGGTTTCAAAAGATTGTTCACAATCATGGAGTAACTCTTGCCATTTAGGTTCTTTACCAAAAGATCAAATGACCTCTCTGTGAAATGCACCTGCACATTCTCAGTAGGAACTTGATGAGCTCCAGTTAAGGTAATGTAGATTTTCATAAACTTACCTGACTGATCCCATCCATAATTACTGATTTTCACTGTATATCCTGTTGTAATGGGAGCAACCACAGCAGCTGGCTTTTCATTGTCAAGAAGTTCTGTTTTTTTCTGTGATTTCTGTTGCATCTTGTTCTTGATTTCTGTCTCAATTTTGGATTTTTCAGCTGTAAGAGCATCATGTACTCTTTTCCTAGTGACCTTTTCCAATAACACCTTTACTTCTTCTAGATCTTTCTGTAGCTCTTCCACAGTTGAAGCCATGGTCTCACTGGGCACCGATTGCTGAGCCGCAGTCACGCAGGAGCAAAACTGTATGGTTTTTTTTTTTGAACCAGCAGATGGAGTAATGGTTATGTTGCTGGACTCACACATACTTGACCATGGTTTGAGTACTGGAACTGGAAGCTTCAAACTCATGCCGGGTGTGTGTGTGTGTACGTGTCCAAGATCCCAAGAGGAGAGCGGAGGAGAAGGGATTGAGGCATGGCCATCCCCTCTACGGGTGATTTCTCACTTTCTGTCTCTGTTTCTCTTTGTCTCTCTAGCAAGAGCATGTGTCCTATAGTAAAAATCTCCCTTCCCCCAAAATAAATAAATTTTAAAGAACTATAAGTTTTCTTTCACATTTCATATTTTTTTGCCTAATGCTATTGGTGAGATTCATCCATGCTGTTACATATCACTGTACATCATTCCATAGTTAATTTACTCTGCTGTGAGTGAACATTTAACTTGTATCCAGCATAAGGTTATTGTCAACAATACTGCCTTGGCCTTTCTTGTACATGTTTCCTGGTGCTTCTGTGTATTAGTCATTTTAGCATTTGCCCACCTTAAGCTTTCATAAGGTAACTTGCCAAAGTTAGTTCTATTAACTTATTTCACCACCATCACCATGTGAAAGTTCCATTGCTTCAAAATGTTCCCGGCATTTAGTATTTTTTATTTATTTTTATTATTTTTAATCCATTGGTCTGGGAAGGATAATATATTTCTTAATGGTTTTTAATGTGTTTCACTGAATACTACGCTTCCCATTTGAATGGTCTCTTTTCACTCTGCCTATTTTTCCACTGGATAGTACATCTTTCATTAACTTGATTTTTTTGTTAGTGCTTTTTGAAAAAGAATTATTTATTATATTGCTTGTTATTATTTTTTAATTTGACCAGAGAGAGACAGAGAGAAAGGGCAAGTGAGAAAGCAAGCTGCCTGGTCCAGGACTAGAACTGCAGTCATCCATGTGCGAGTTCAGTGTCTTAACCACCATGTCACCTGCCAGCCCTGAATTTTGTTAGTTCTTAACATTTTTTGAATATTCATACTTTATCAATTTCGTGACTTGCATTTTCATTATTTTTATAGAATTTTTTGATGAAAAATTCCTAACTTCATTTAGGGAAATTTGTCTAGCTTTTCTTTTATGACTTCTGCCTTTGCTGTTTTATTTGAGAAATCCTTTTAACTCCATGTATGATTTAACCTTTCATTTTTGGGTTCTTAATCTATTTGGGAATTCATTTTTGTCTATCGTATGAAGCAGAGATTTAATTTTATTGTTTTCTTGTGGATAATCACTGTTCCAGCATAATTTATTGAAAAGTCCATCTTCTTCCCACTAATAAACCATGACCTCTCTGTCATCTGTGCAGGGCCCATGTACAAGATGGTCTGTTTCTGGTCCCTCTATTTTATTACATGGACTATTTACCTCTGTCTGTGCTAATCATGTGTTTTGCTTATGAAGTAGCAACTTATTCAACAAATTCTACAAGATGTCTTACTTATTCTTAGTTCTTTGTATCAACATACACATTTAATGGATTATGAAATTTTATATAAACCTCTGCAATTTTTATGGGAAATATACAACGTTAATACACCAATTCAGAGAGAAATAACATTCTTTTTAGAATTTGAGTCTTCTAGTACAATTCATTCCACTTATTTAAGTCTTCTCTAATGTTTCTCACTGAAGGTTACTCATCTTTTGTTAGATTTATTCCTTGGTATCATATCTGTTTTTGGTACCATTGTAAATATATATCATTAAAAAGATTTTTAAATTTTATTTATTTTTTTTCCATGAGCAAGAGAGACAGCACCCACACCTGGTCTTGACAGCATGATTAACCCACAACTTCAATCAGTCTGGATCTGGGGCACACACGTGTGCATAGGGAGTTCTGTAGACATGAACCCAGAACCTTCCCATGTGGATCAGCCTCACAGAGAATCACATTTTTTCACTGCACCATGATCCAACCCCTTGCTTTTAAATCTTATTTTCTAATTGATTATGGGTGACAAAGTAACAATGATTTTTTAAAAATAATTATTTATTTAATTTTATTTATCATTATTATTTTTTTTTTAATTTGTGGGACCAGCAGTTGGTGTAATGGCTATGTTGCTGGACTCCCATGTAGTTGACTACAGTTTGAGTTCTGGACCTGGTGGCTTAAACTCACGCCGGGTGCATGTACGTGCGTGCCCAAGATCCCAAGAGGAGAATGGAGGAGAAGGGCTTGTGGGGGTGATTTCCTGCTTTCTGTCTCTCTGTCTCACTCTGGTGAGTGCACGTGTCCTATAGCAAAAACCTCTCCAAAAAAATATTTTTTTTTGCTGCAGGGCAGATGGGCTCACCAGAGAGAGACACACAGAAAGAGAGGGAAAGTGAGAAAGCAAGCTGCCAGGTTCAGAACTCAAACCACAGCTGGGGATGCAGGAGGCTAGTGCCTTAACTACCATGTCACCTGCTGGCCCCCTGTGTTGAGTTGTTGAGTTTTTTTTTTTTTTTTTTAATCTACATGACTTGCTGAACTACACAGCTTGCTATGCATTTTATTCCCTTTTCTTGTCTTACTGTGCCAGTTAATATATTTTTCCAATATAATTGCAAGAGAAATGGAGAGAACCAGTATTTTCATCTAGTTATCAATTTATCATCATTAAGTGAGATGTTGAATACTGGCTCCTTTTTTTTCTTAAGAAAAAGTCTAACTTTTTTTTTTCTGCCAGAGAGACAAAGAGACAGGAAGAAAACACACCCAATAACATGGTCACATCGCAATCCATTCTCCTCCATTTCTTCATTCTCTTGGGATTTGGGGCACACACACTCACACACCCAGCATGTTTCTCATGCCACTGGATCTGGGACTCGAACCACACAGTCATGTGGGATCCAGCCATCCTAACCTCTATGCCCCCTACTGGTCTGATTTTTTTTTTTTTTTTTTTTGTGGCTATCATTTACCAGAAGAAAGTTAACTTCTATGCCTAGTTAACTAAGAAAATGGCTATTTAAGAACCAGCCCTATGGCCTAGTGATTAAGGAAGCCCGATTACACATGGCTGATTGTATAGTTGGAATTTGGGCCCCAGGAACTTGAGAAACCTGTTGAGCACAAGTGTGTGTGTGTGTGTGTGTGTGTGTGTGTGTGTAATCAGAATCTTGACAGGACTGAGAAATAAAGAAAAGACTGTGGTATGACCTTGTCTCACTGAGGGGTGTTTTCTCCCTTTTCCTCTCTGTCTTTTTTTGTGAGTGCATTTACCTTCTGGCAATTAAAAAAAATAAATAAACAGAATAAAATATTTATTGAGAATCAACTCCATGGTGGCCACCATGTTAGGTGCTGGGGATACAACTGTGACAGAGATGCAATTTCTGCTTCAAGTAGCCCACAGCACAAAGCAGACAGGTCAACAGGCCATCTCTGTAGTCTGATGGCGACCATGAGAGGAGAGCTATGCACCATGTCCATGTGAGGTTTGGGCACCTAATCCAGACTAGGGATGTGGTGCAGGTGGTTTCCCAGAGGAAGAAGCATCTGACCTCTCACCTGAAAGGTGAATGGACGTTAACTAGGCACTAACTAACAGGAGGTTCTTCAAGAAAAGGGAATATCATAGAAGAAACAGTACTCTGAGGCATGTGGGCATAAACCTCTTAGTCATAAGTGGGTAAGTGTGCTGACTGCAGCAAGATTATGTGGGCTTCATCTTCATGTATTTTGAACAATGCCTGGTTAAGGGAGCTCTTCCTCTCACAAGATTTGCTCTTCACATCTTTGACTCTGTAAGTATATTAATTATGAAGAAGGAACGGGACTACTGATGTCTGGGGCTATGTGGGGCACATTTTCCTGAACAGTGTGCAGAGACTCAGATAGTGAAGCAGGGGATCACATGGACAGTAAAACTTGCTTCTCTGTCTGCCATGGCAAACAGGGATGCAGTTATACAGGGCTAGTACTCATGTCACCTTTGTTTTAAGAGCCACTATTCCTAGAGCTTCAGGGTAAATACAGACTTGCACAGATTACCAAAAGCATCAGCTTCCTAGCTGGTTGGCCACATGCTGTCACATGCCATGCAGTAGGACTGGGCAGACCTGAAGCATACCTTGGAAGGAACTCAGACATCAAAAATCCAGTTATGGGAGCAAGGCAGGCTGTGGTGATAACTCAGTGCTATGGGCTAGAGCAACTATATTGAATCTAGATTGTTCCAGGAAAAGGGATGCACTGGGATGAAGCAGATGGAATTAGGTAAGGGAAAGTGTTCACTCCTAGTACTTTTCTTTGAAGACTCCCTCTCTCCTATGTTAGCTTCAAGATATACAAAAACCATTGAACTGGGACTAGCAGTTGGCATAATGGTTATGTTGCTCGACTCCCATGCAGTCGACCATGGTTTGAGTCCTGGACCCAGTGGCTTAAACTCACACCGGGTACATGTGTGTGCGTGCCCAAGATCCCAAGAGGAGAATGGAGGAGAAGGGATTGTGGCATGGCCATCCCCCCTGGGGGATGATTTCTTGCTTTCTGTCTGTCTCTGTCTTTCTGGCTAGTGGACACGCCCTATAGCAAAAAACCTCTCTCAAAAAAACCACAAAAACAAAAAACAAAAACAAAAACAAAACATTGGGCCTAGGAATCAAAGGATGACACAAAATTACTTCATATTCCTCAAAAGTCAATCTAAGGATACAATCACTCCATAATTTCTGTCATTTCTGACCTAGACTTTCTTCTTTTTTTTTTCTCTTTTGCTATAGGGATGTGTGTTCTCCAGAGACAGACAGAGATAGAAAGAGAGAAGCAAACTGAGAAAATATACCCTCCCCCAAGGGAGATGGCCATACCACAATCTCCTCCCATCCATTCTCTTCCTAGGATTTTGGGCATGCATGCCAATGGGCCCTGTATTGTCTTTCAAGTCGCCAGGTCTCAACGTAGTTGGCATGTGGGATCCAGCTGTCTTAACCTCCATATCACCTGCTGGCTTGTTTTTTTTACTACAAAATTTTTTACTACAAAATTTTTTAACCTTCTTTTTTTATATATGTAGAAAAACTTTTTTGGTTTTGTTTTATTTTAAAAGTTTTGCTATAAGGTATGTGTACTTGCTGGAGAGTCAGAGAGAGATGGTGAGAGGAAAACTGAAAAATCACCCTTCAGGGGGATGGTCAGGCTGAAATCCTTCTTCTCCATTCTCCTTCTAGGATTTTGGGCACATATACATATGCACCAGCCGCCAGGTCTGGGACTCAAACCAAGGTCAGCCATGTGGAAACCAGTGCCCCAACCACTATACCACCTGCTGACCCCAGAAAAAGGTGTTTTTGTTTATTTGTTTATTTCTTCTATGAGTGAGAGAAACAGAGAGAGAGAATCCATGAATCACCTCCAGACTTCGGCCATCCCCCAGGTCACGGGTACACACATGCCTGACATACTGAAGTAGGTCTCTGGGCTCGAACTGGTCATCTTCCCTTGTGGGATTGCCTCACAAAGCATGGCCTTTTACTGCTGTGCCACCATCTGACTCTATAAATAAACTCTTTTGACTTTTTAAACTACGTTCTCAATAGGCCAGAAAATAAACCGTACTGAGAAATAGAAATAGAAAAGCAAGGAACAAAAGCTTTCCCATGAGAAGGTTTCTTAATTTGTACAAAGTGACTATAGTCAACTCCACCTTCCCTTGTCAGTGCAGTCTCAAGTCCTGGTTTCTAGAAAATAGCAGAATAGCAAAAAACAAAGGAAGCCTAAGTAGCAACAAAGCCATCCTCCCTCTGAGTGAATAACAGAAAGCTTAGAGGAGAGTGGATGCAAAATGGTGAACTTTCTGGAAGGTATCTAAAGGTTTCCTATGGAAAACTTGGTCATAAGAACCTTAAATTCACTCCCTCTACTGAAAAGCGTGAACCCCTAAACTCATACTAAGCATCTCGAAGCCTCTTGAGTTATTGTGGGGTTTGTGATACAGGCTCTTGCTGCTTGGCAACAAGCTTGGGGCTCCACAAACTTCTAAACAAAATAAAACATGATTGGTTCCCCCGTGGGCAATACAATAGCACCCGTTAAATGCTTACAGTTAAAATAAAGAAGCAAAGTCACTCAAAGAGTATGGGGGTCTGATTTTTTTTTTTTTTTTGTGGCTATCATTTACCAGAAGAAAGTTAACTTCTATGCCTAGTTAACTAAGAAAATGGCTATTTAAGAACCAGCCCTATGGCCTAGTGATTAAGGAAGCCCGATTACACATGGCTGATTGTATAGTTGGAATTTGGGCCCCAGGAACTTGAGAAACCTGTTGAGCACAAGTGTGTGTGTGTGTGTGTGTGTGTGTGTGTGTGTGTAATCAGAATCTTGACAGGACTGAGAAATAAAGAAAAGACTGTGGTATGACCTTGTCTCACTGAGGGGTGTTTTCTCCCTTTTCCTCTCTGTCTTTTTTTGTGAGTGCATTTACCTTCTGGCAATTAAAAAAAATAAATAAACAGAATAAAATATTTATTGAGAATCAACTCCATGGTGGCCACCATGTTAGGTGCTGGGGATACAACTGTGACAGAGATGCAATTTCTGCTTCAAGTAGCCCACAGCACAAAGCAGACAGGTCAACAGGCCATCTCTGTAGTCTGATGGCGACCATGAGAGGAGAGCTATGCACCATGTCCATGTGAGGTTTGGGCACCTAATCCAGACTAGGGATGTGGTGCAGGTGGTTTCCCAGAGGAAGAAGCATCTGACCTCTCACCTGAAAGGTGAATGGACGTTAACTAGGCACTAACTAACAGGAGGTTCTTCAAGAAAAGGGAATATCATAGAAGAAACAGTACTCTGAGGCATGTGGGCATAAACCTCTTAGTCATAAGTGGGTAAGTGTGCTGACTGCAGCAAGATTATGTGGGCTTCATCTTCATGTATTTTGAACAATGCCTGGTTAAGGGAGCTCTTCCTCTCACAAGATTTGCTCTTCACATCTTTGACTCTGTAAGTATATTAATTATGAAGAAGGAACGGGACTACTGATGTCTGGGGCTATGTGGGGCACATTTTCCTGAACAGTGTGCAGAGACTCAGATAGTGAAGCAGGGGATCACATGGACAGTAAAACTTGCTTCTCTGTCTGCCATGGCAAACAGGGATGCAGTTATACAGGGCTAGTACTCATGTCACCTTTGTTTTAAGAGCCACTATTCCTAGAGCTTCAGGGTAAATACAGACTTGCACAGATTACCAAAAGCATCAGCTTCCTAGCTGGTTGGCCACATGCTGTCACATGCCATGCAGTAGGACTGGGCAGACCTGAAGCATACCTTGGAAGGAACTCAGACATCAAAAATCCAGTTATGGGAGCAAGGCAGGCTGTGGTGATAACTCAGTGCTATGGGCTAGAGCAACTATATTGAATCTAGATTGTTCCAGGAAAAGGGATGCACTGGGATGAAGCAGATGGAATTAGGTAAGGGAAAGTGTTCACTCCTAGTACTTTTCTTTGAAGACTCCCTCTCTCCTATGTTAGCTTCAAGATATACAAAAACCATTGAACTGGGACTAGCAGTTGGCATAATGGTTATGTTGCTCGACTCCCATGCAGTCGACCATGGTTTGAGTCCTGGACCCAGTGGCTTAAACTCACACCGGGTACATGTGTGTGCGTGCCCAAGATCCCAAGAGGAGAATGGAGGAGAAGGGATTGTGGCATGGCCATCCCCCCTGGGGGATGATTTCTTGCTTTCTGTCTGTCTCTGTCTTTCTGGCTAGTGGACACGCCCTATAGCAAAAAACCTCTCTCAAAAAAACCACAAAAACAAAAAACAAAAACAAAAACAAAACATTGGGCCTAGGAATCAAAGGATGACACAAAATTACTTCATATTCCTCAAAAGTCAATCTAAGGATACAATCACTCCATAATTTCTGTCATTTCTGACCTAGACTTTCTTCTTTTTTTTTTCTCTTTTGCTATAGGGATGTGTGTTCTCCAGAGACAGACAGAGATAGAAAGAGAGAAGCAAACTGAGAAAATATACCCTCCCCCAAGGGAGATGGCCATACCACAATCTCCTCCCATCCATTCTCTTCCTAGGATTTTGGGCATGCATGCCAATGGGCCCTGTATTGTCTTTCAAGTCGCCAGGTCTCAACGTAGTTGGCATGTGGGATCCAGCTGTCTTAACCTCCATATCACCTGCTGGCTTGTTTTTTTTACTACAAAATTTTTTACTACAAAATTTTTTAACCTTCTTTTTTTATATATGTAGAAAAACTTTTTTGGTTTTGTTTTATTTTAAAAGTTTTGCTATAAGGTATGTGTACTTGCTGGAGAGTCAGAGAGAGATGGTGAGAGGAAAACTGAAAAATCACCCTTCAGGGGGATGGTCAGGCTGAAATCCTTCTTCTCCATTCTCCTTCTAGGATTTTGGGCACATATACATATGCACCAGCCGCCAGGTCTGGGACTCAAACCAAGGTCAGCCATGTGGAAACCAGTGCCCCAACCACTATACCACCTGCTGACCCCAGAAAAAGGTGTTTTTGTTTATTTGTTTATTTCTTCTATGAGTGAGAGAAACAGAGAGAGAGAATCCATGAATCACCTCCAGACTTCGGCCATCCCCCAGGTCACGGGTACACACATGCCTGACATACTGAAGTAGGTCTCTGGGCTCGAACTGGTCATCTTCCCTTGTGGGATTGCCTCACAAAGCATGGCCTTTTACTGCTGTGCCACCATCTGACTCTATAAATAAACTCTTTTGACTTTTTAAACTACGTTCTCAATAGGCCAGAAAATAAACCGTACTGAGAAATAGAAATAGAAAAGCAAGGAACAAAAGCTTTCCCATGAGAAGGTTTCTTAATTTGTACAAAGTGACTATAGTCAACTCCACCTTCCCTTGTCAGTGCAGTCTCAAGTCCTGGTTTCTAGAAAATAGCAGAATAGCAAAAAACAAAGGAAGCCTAAGTAGCAACAAAGCCATCCTCCCTCTGAGTGAATAACAGAAAGCTTAGAGGAGAGTGGATGCAAAATGGTGAACTTTCTGGAAGGTATCTAAAGGTTTCCTATGGAAAACTTGGTCATAAGAACCTTAAATTCACTCCCTCTACTGAAAAGCGTGAACCCCTAAACTCATACTAAGCATCTCGAAGCCTCTTGAGTTATTGTGGGGTTTGTGATACAGGCTCTTGCTGCTTGGCAACAAGCTTGGGGCTCCACAAACTTCTAAACAAAATAAAACATGATTGGTTCCCCCGTGGGCAATACAATAGCACCCGTTAAATGCTTACAGTTAAAATAAAGAAGCAAAGTCACTCAAAGAGTATGGGGTCTGCTCCCAGTACAGGCACAGATTCACTGGTTGAGTAGTTTAATTTCTTCTCTGTTGCTTCTAACGAACTAACAATATAACGTTTGCTTCCTACTCTATAAAAACACTTGTCATTTTTGTGACAATATGCACTTGTAGTTGTTTGTTTTTGAAAGCAAATCCTGGACTTTGGAGGAGTGACAGAAAAGGGTGGGAGATAGAGGTAGAAGAATTCAACCAAGTAGACTCCAATAATGGAGATTATTTTTAAATGCCAGGTATTAAAACGAAGAGGTTCAAAATAACATATTCATTAACCCATGGTTTCTGTGAATAGTCAGCCATAATTTTTTTCATTGCCTGCATTCCCAAGTTAGTTTCATAGAAGGCTTTATTGTAATCCAGGAGCATTGTTTTGCATTAATTTCTATGACAAGGAACCCCAAACACAGGGTGCCGAGAGCAACAAAACAGAGTTAGGGAAACAGCCATGACTTGGCACCGAGTGTGACAGGCTGCAAAAGAGCAAACGTTTCAATATCTGGAGTGGTGTGGGTTTCCTATGAACGACCTTTTCTCTTCTAAACAGTATCATATTCTTTTCAGGCACATTTAGAACGCAAGTCAAGCTGTGTTTTATTTTTTATTATAATAAACACAGTCAGTTTACTGTAACAAAGACATACTAGTGGTGATCAGTTGAAAGCCACAGTACACCACCATAAGCTGGGTGGGGGGTAGGGGGTGGAGGCCTGG